>NC_041387.1:472988661-473017098 GCF_002162155.2 Triticum dicoccoides
AGTCATGGGTTGAGAGTTATGAGATGGCAAAGGAGATGCTGGATGTGGATGAAGCGGCGTGTGCAAAGTACTTCACCATGATGTTAGATGGAACGGCTCGCACTTGGTTAAAGAGTCTGCCCGTTAATTCCATCGGTTTATGGGCCGAGTTAAAGGCCCGGTTTATAGCAAACTTCAAGGACACGTGCAAGCAACCAATGTCAATTGTGGATCTGGCCGCTTGTGTCCAAGGAGAAGGCGAATCAACAACTCATTGGGTGCGCCGGGTTTCAGAAATCCTACATTCGTCGGACCGCATCAATGCTGATTCGGCAATCATAACATTAGAGGGCAATTGCCGGTTTAAGCCGCTGAAGTTGAAGTTGGGACGGCTCAAGGATCACTGCAATGACATGGGAACACTTATGGCAGCTTTGGTTAAGTATGCCAATTCTGATAGTACCAAGGATCCCGAGTCTGACGATGAGAAGCTGGAGAAGGAAAAGAAGAACGGTAGTGCGAAAGGATAGCAACATAACCAGGCGGGCCATGGTAATAACGGTAAGCGTAAAGCGGACAGTAATTCCTATTTTGTGGCTAACACCAACGTACAGGGTAATGGTCAGTGTCGTAAGGGTAAACCACCCCGCGGAGTGGAGGATCATGTATGAATCTGGAGCGCCTGTTAAATCAGCCTTGGCCAAAGCACGGGACGCAGGAGAAGCCAGCTAAAAACTCAGATCCCTTCTAGTATGATCATGGACCGTCCGGCAGTTCAGGACCCGGGTTACACAGGCTGGGATATGGTGGAGGTAACTCTGGTTCAGGGTTTCAAGGTAATCAAGGTGGACAGGGTAATCAAGGCAATCATGGCAACCAAGGTGGTCATAATCAACAGGGGAATCAGCAACAACAATAGTCGAGTTATAAGAGTCACCCGAAGCAGTTGAATAGTGGACAGTACCATGTCTTCACTACTAGCCTGTGCAAGCGTGATCAAAAGCTTCATAAAAGGGCAGTGAATTTTGTTGAACCGGCGGTGCCCCGTTATTTGTGCTGGTCTGAACAGCCTATTGTGTGGAGTCGAGAAGATCATCCGCCCCAGGTTGATAATCCAGGTCATCTGGCGTTGGTGGTAGCACCGCAAGTTGGAGGTTATAAGTTCACCAAGGTGCTCATGGATGGAGGGAGCAGTATCAACATCTTGTATTATGAAACCTTCCGGCGTATGGGGTTGACGGATAAGAATCTTAAACCATCGAACACCATTTTTCAAGGTGTGGTGCCTGGTAAATCGGCCTACCCGATCGGTAAGACAGCTTTGGAGGTTTCTTTTGGAGATGATCATGATTCAACGTCAAAAACATTGACTTTTGAAGCGGCCCGCTTATGCTAAGTTCATGGCAAGGCCATGTTATGTTTATCTGCAGCTCAAGATGCCGGGTCATAAGGGGACCATCACAGTGCATGGAAGCCAAAAGGTCGCTTTGGAATGTGAGGAAGGCGATGCAGCTTATGTTGAGTCGGTTTGTGCAATAGAGGAGTTAAAATTCTATAAAGACAATGTTGATCCGGCGGATATGACTTCTTTGAAGAAACCCACTACAGAGCATGATCCGGCTTTGAAGTTTAAATCGGCTGATGAAACTAAGTTGGTTGATTTTGTTCCTGGCGATTCATCCAAGCAGTTTAGCATCAGCGCTAACTTGGATCCGAAATAGGAAATCACGCTCATCGAGTTCATCCGTGAGAACCGGGACATCTTTGCATGAAAACCTTCTAACATGCCAGGTGTACCGAGGGAACTCGCTGAGCACACTCTGAATATCGATCCCAAGTTTAAACCGGTCAAGCAGTTTCTCCGCCGCTTCAATGAAGAGAGACGCAAGGCCATTGGTGAGGAGGTAGCCCGGCTCTTGGTAGCAGGGTTTATTGTGGAGGTTTTTCACCCTGAGTGGTTGGCTAATCCAGTGCTGGTACTCAAGAAGAACGGCACTCGGCGTATGTGTGTGGATTACACAGATTTAAAAAGGCTTGTCCAGCTGATCCCTTTGCCCTCCCCCGTATTGATCAAATCATTGATGCTATGGCGGGTTGTGAGCAGTTGAGTTTTCTGGATGCTTATTCGGGTTATCATCAGATCAAAATGGCAGTTAAGGACCAGGAGAAAACGGCTTTTGTAACTCCTTTTGGAGCCTTCTACTATGTATCTATGCCTTTTGGGCTCAAGAGTGCCCACGCGACTTATCAACGGTATGTGCAGAATTGCCTTCATAATCAGATTGGGTGCAATGTTCATGCTTATGTAGATGATATCATGGTGAAAGCTAGGAAGGCGGAGACACTAGTATCTGATTTGAAGGAGACCTTTGATGGTCTCTTGGTTTATCAGATGATGCTTAGTCCGGCCAAGTGCGTTTTTGGTGTACCGACAGGCAAGCTCTTGGGTTTTCTGGTGTCTAACAGGGGCATTGAAGCTAATTCGGAAAAGATCAACGCTATTACGTCCCTAGCTAAACCGGCGTGTATCAATGATGTTCAACGACTGGTGGGTCGTATTGCAGCGCTAAGCCGGTTTATCAGTCGGTTGGGAGAGAAGGCGATCCCTCTATATCAAATGATGAAGAAGACAGACAACTTTGTCTGGAGTGATGCTGCTAATGCAGCGTTTGAGGATCTGAAGAAGCAGTTAGCCGAACCGCCCGTTCTTGCTGCCCCCATTGATAAGGAACCATTGTTGTTGTATGTGGCTGCTAACGCCCGGGCTGTCAGTGTGGCTATTGTGGTAGAGCACAAGGAAGCTGGTAAGGAGTATCCGGTTCAATGGCCGGTTTATTATATCAGTGAGGTACTTATTGAGTCCAAGCAGAGATATCCGCATTGGCAGAAGTTGGTGTATGGAGTGTTTATGGCGAGCCGGAAGCTTAAGAAATACTTTTAGGGCCATCCTATTACTGTGATCAGTTCCGCTCCTTTGGGATATATCATTCAGAATAGGGAGGCGACTGGCCGGGTTGATAAGTGGGCTATCGAGCTTTGACCTCACGAGGTAAAATATATGCCTCACACAGCTATTAAGTCCTAAGCGCTCATGGATTTCATCAATGACTGGACAGAGTTGCACGCGTCGGAGAATAAACCGGATAACACGTATTGGACTATTCACTTTGATGGATCCAGACAATTGGAGGGCTCGGGGGCTAGAGTGGTTCTTACTTCCCCTCAAGGTGACAAATTTTGTTATGTTCTCCGTTTGATGTTTCCCTATACTAACAATGCAGCTGAGTACGAGGCCTTACTCCACGGTCTTCGGATGGCTAAGGAGATGAATTTAATCCGGGTACGTTGCTTCGGTGACTCAAATTTAGTGGCTCAGCAAGTGTCTGGTACTTGGGATTCCAAGGATCCACTCATGGCGGTTTATCGGCGTGAGGTGGATATCATTGCCGGTCACTTCAAGGGTTACCAGGTCGAGCACATTGATCAGCGCAATAATGAAGCGGCGAACGCTTTAAGCCGGCTCGGATCCCAACATAAATCGGTGCCGCCCAATGTTTTTCTTGACATTCTGCATAATCCGTCGGTCAAAATACCAACGGAGGAGGATCTGGCTGTTCCTGACCTGGAGGCTCAATTGGTGGCGGTTCTTCATGCTATCCCTGATTGGACAGTGCCATACCTAGCGTATATGACCCCGGGCGAGTTACCCGAGGACAAAGTTCTAGCCAGATAGATAATCTGGCGGTCCAAGTCCATGACTATTGTCAATGGCGAGTTACATCATTGTAGTGTCTCAGGGGCGTTTCAGCATTGCGTTTCTCCTGAAGAAGTTTGTGAGATCTTGCGTGAAATCCACGAAGGAGATTGCGGTCATCATGCCGGTTCAAAATCCTTGGTGGCTAAGGCTTTCCGACATGGTTTTTACTGGTTAACAGCTCATGCTGATGCAGAGGATCTGGTGAGAAAGTGTGATGGCTGTCAGAAGTTTTCACGCCGAGTTCATGTTCCGGCCCAGGAATTAAGGATGATTCCAATCACCTGGCCGTTTGCAACATGGGGGCTGGATATGGTTGGGCCTTTTAAAGGTCCAAGGATAAAAAGACCCACCTTCTAGTGGCGGTTGATAAATCCACCAAGTGGGTGGAGGCAGAGCCAGTAAGCAAGTGTGACGCGGCCACAGCGGTTCAATTCATGAAAAAGGTGATTTTCCACTTTGGTTTTCCACACAACATTATAACAGATAATGGCACGAATCTCTCCAAGGGTGCTATGAAAGAGTTCTGTCAACGTGAGCACATCCGGCTTGATGTGTCCTCAGTGGCTCACCCTCAGTCTAATGGTCAAGCGGTGAGAGCTAATCAAGAAATCCTGAAGGGTATCAAGCCCAGGCTTATGATCCCTTTGCAGAGGACGCCGGGTTGTTGGGTGGAAGAATTGCCTTCCGTTTTATGGAGCATCAACACCACCCCCAATAGATCTACGGGTTACACACCCTTCTTCATGGTTTATGGAGCGGAAGTAGTTCTCCCAAGCGATATTCGCCATGACTCGCCCCGAGTGCCAGCTTATGTTGAAGCGGACAATGAAAGAGCACGCCAAGATGCATTGGACCTGTTAGATGAAAAGCGGGATATTGCGGCAGCTCGTTCGGCGATTTATCAGCAAGACATGTGGCATTATCACAGCCGCAGGGTTAAAACCAGAGCTTTTCAGGAAGGCGACTTAGTGCTCCAGCTTATCCAAGATCAGACGGACATGCACAAGTTATCCCCACCTTGGGAAGGGCCCTTTGTGGTCAGCAAGAATCTGAACAACGGGTCATACTACCTCATTGATGTTCGAGAGCACAAAGACTCACGCAAGTCGGAGGAGGAGACCCGCCGGCCGTGGAATATTGCTCATCTTCGGCCTTACTATACCTGAGCCATAGACTCCTATCATGTATACATTTTTGACAATGTACATACTATGACCAATAAATAAACCGGCATCCTTGCTAGAGCAGGGCCTCTGCCGTTTTGTCTTATATATCTTCTTGGTTACATGGGGGCTTATGCTTATAAAGCGGAGTTCTGATTATCCATTGAACTGGCTTATAAAGCCACAACAAAGCTTGGGGGCTTCACACCCAAGGGACCAAAGAGAGTCTGTGCCACGCACAGCTCAAACATAGGTACCCACTGAGCACAGCTCACAATGTTACCTAGGGCTCTTTGTGCACATCAACAAAGAGTTTTAAAGGACCCTTGTAATAGGCTATCAAGCCAGGCTTGGAAGCTAGGTGTATTCACCTAAAACCCCGGGTTAACCTACCTTCATCAAGTAAGCCACTCCGTCCAGGTAATCCTGGTATAACCCGCCGAACATTTGACAAGTCAATCTGATACAGACCCTGAACTTGTCAAAGTTAAAATGACGATTGGTTAATGTGAGTCCCATCTTAAAAGGCTTTGTAAAATGGTTTAACTCAGTGGCCTGGCAGCCCATGAAAAGCCTCCGATTTGGGCTTGGCAGCCCTTGAAAAGCCTCGACTACAAGTTTTCATTTGCTTTTATTTGTCGAAGTTTTTTTCCTTTGATAAGGTTTTGAGGTAAACCGGCATCTATTGACCCGGCGAGGCTATAAGTCATCAATATAACCTGGTGTTTGTTAACCCGGCTTGGCTTTCAATTATTAGTTGTTAATTAGTACACAACCAATTATAAACCGGTGTTTGTTAACCCGGTCTGGCATTGACTATAAGTCGCCAGGATGACCGGTGTTTATCATAGCCCGGCATGGCTTATTATAAACTAGCATAGCATGGTGGGAGTTCTCAGCACTCAAAATTTGGGTTATCATCCTTACTACAAGAAAGTTGGTAAACCAACAATGTGATTCAATATCACAGGTATGATATGTTTCATATTTCATTATCTTTACGGCCTTGGTTATACACCCTGGCTTTATATTGGGTATCATAACCCGTCTGGCGGCAAACCGCCAGGGCAATTTTAAGTTTATCATATGCAGAAACATGATTGCATAAAACTGCTAATGAGCATAAAGTCGACATAGCACTGTCTGGACAGATTAATAGTACCAGGCAAAGTGGCTATGCACGATGGCATAACAGACCAAGTGTTTCAAACTAGCCTATTACAAGGCAACAGGCGCCCAAAAGAATAATTGTTTATCACTGATATCTCCGCATGAAAAGTTAAACCGGCCCCCGGATTATGACTCTTCCTCAGGTTGATGTGAAGGTTGCGAATCATCTTGCACCGGTTCACCCTCCGCCTCCCCACCCAGTGGCTGGAAGTCAATGGTTGCCCAGCCAATCCCAGATAAAGCTCGGAAGACAGCTTCATCTCTTATAAGGTCGGATGGTTCAACATCAGGGGCATAAGTATGCTTATGGATTGGCGAGATAAGATTTTGCGCTTCATAAACCGACGCATCAATCTGTCTGTTGTCTGCGTCATAAATCGACCGGTGGAAAGACAAACCAGTCTCTTCTGCCAGTTTACGTGCAAGCGGGCGCATCTCCTTTGTCAATGCTCTAAGGGCATCATTATCAAATTCTGATCCATCTTCTTTTTGGCTGGGATAGCCATTCCCAATGTCTTCCGGATCAAGATCAGCTATCCAGGCCTTAGCCCGAGCCAGTGCAGACAGGGCACCGGCCCTTGCCGCAGATCTCTTCTCCTCTTTTAGCTTGGCAGGCGTCATGGATAACTTGGCCAATGTATCTTTGATTAAAGTTGGTGGCGGTTTATTGTACGAAGCCGTGCAAATGACCCATTGAGCGACGGTATATAACTGCTCTATCAAGGTATAGGCAGCCTTCAGCTTTTTGCGCATGTCTGAACCGAGATGGGCAACACGGCTGCCTGCAATGGTTACAATATTATTGTTAAACCGGCGATTTCAAGGATGATTAAGTACAGTCCAGGAAGAGGGTACTTACCAAAAATAGCAGAGGTCCTAGCGTTGATTTGCAGCTTTAAGCCAGTCAGTTCTTCTGTCACCGGTTTAAGGGCCGCTTCAGCATCCTCTGCTCGCTTTAACAATGTTGCTTTTTCAGCCTCCCAATCTGCTAGTTCGCCTTTGAAGTCATCCTTTAATTGTTCCATGGCTGTTAAAGCGCCCTTCAGCTCTTCTTTGGCCTTTGAAGTTTCGGCTTGTTGGGACTTGATTTTTTCTTGGAGGTCGGCCATTTGGGAATCTTTTTTGGTCATGTCAGCCTGCAAAAGATAGATAATAAGTTGGCAATACTTTCTTCAAAAGTCTCAAGCACATAACAAGTTGTATACTTGGCACTTGGGGGCTAATGCGGATTGCTTTTTCTCAACTGATATTTTAAGTCCCAAGCACACAACAAGTTATATACTTGGCACTTGGGGGCTAATGCATGTTAGATCAATTCAAGGTTATCAAGTTTCTCTCAACAAACCGGATCATGTTGATGATTGAAAGGAAGTTTGGAAACTACATTACAGAAGATATACCGGTTCATCCTAAAAATATAAACCAGTCTATAGGGGCTATACAAGCAAATTCCAATTTTATCCTACTACAAGTCCCGGTTCACATTCACATTGATGAACCGGCCCTTGGGGGCTGCTGGAGTTGATAATTGAAGTAGGCTATAAGGAAAAAGAAGTTATGCAAAGAAACGGATATTTACCTCATATCGCTCTTTCATCAGACCTACTAAACCGGCTTCATAATCGCGGCTAGTATAAAGACGGTTTAGATATCCAGAGTGGATGTCTTGAGCATTGAGGTGGGCATAGCTTCATACATCTGTTTTCCATTTGCCTTTGTCCACAGCGGAAAATTCTTCCTTGGCACTATGCTTTCATAAAGCGACAGGGTTGCCAGGAGCAGTATGGCCAAAGCCGATAATCACAACATCGTTTGTGGTGCCATCAATAGTCTTGTCTAGGCTTGGCGGTTTAGCAGATGTTCTTGTTGGGCTTGGTGGATCGGCAGCTGGGCTTGGCGGATCAGCAGATTGGCTCATTGGATTCATTTCCGCCGGTTCAACAAAGGTATCCTGACCTTTAGGTACCGGGTCATCCAGAGTAATATCAGCATTCTGATCAAGAGCCTCTGAGGTCCTCTCCGGTTCACTGGCCGGATTATCATCAGCTGGTGTAGTCAGCTTGGCTTTCTTGCTAAGTATGGCTTTGGCACTAAAAAGAATAAACGCAGAGGTTAGTACAATAAACCAGTGCAAGGCATAAAAAATTAAGTATAGTATGCTTACCCCAGGAACGGTCTTGAGTGGAGGCATCTGTGTGGTTGATGAATCGCTGGAGGATGAATGGGAGGTTCCCTGATAATTCAAATCAGACGGATTAAGAGGATATCGGAAGTAACCCGCCTTGGGATAAAGTGTATTAAAAGAACAAGAGACCTCTTGACGATGTTTGTGAACCAGAGAATATGGTAAACCAGAGGAGGTAACTTGTTGGCCGCTATGCCGAGTGGTGCGGCGAGCTTGATGCTGATATGTCTTCAAAGAAAAGTGTGGATCCAAATAAGTAAGAGGGTGTGAACGTTTTACTTTCCGGACTGCTCGATGGAGTTTTGGTACTAGCACATGATTTGAGTCGGAGGATAGAACAATTACCTCTGCTTCACCAGCATGGCTAGCTTCCGCATCATCCTGATAATAATGATTGTCAATGAGGTGTATGAAAAAACAACCAAGGGAGTCAGGTTCTACCTCTGACTCCGGGTCATCAAGCTCTTCATCATTGGGCAGATCAGAAGCCTCGGTGGTTTTCTTCTTTGCTGGCCTTTTTGTAACCCTGGTCTTCATGTGAGGGGCCCTCACCAGTTTATCCTGCGATTTCCTTTTCCAGAACGGATCATCGCCCTGCGCAAATGGATAAAAAGTTATAAAGGAATGATTAAGGAGGGATGGATTAAAGCAAAAATAAGACAATTCTTACAGCTGGCGGTTTGTTGGACGCCTAGAAGGGGCTAAGCCCTACTCTGCTACATGCAGCCACCGGTTCATCAAGCATTTTCTTGACAGCTTCGGTGACTTCATCATCCGTGAGCTGGATGTCAATATGACGTTGAGGGTCTTTTAGCTCCCTAGTGTATTCACACATTAAACCGGGGCGCCGGCTAAAAGGTAAAATGCTCCAAGACACCTAGCATTGAACGAAATCAATGCCTGTCAGACCATCGGCCACAAAAGCTCTGAGTTTTGCTAGCGGAGGGGCATATTTTGATCATTCCTTGGCAGTTAGTCGCTAAGGAACTGGATGAGTTTTGGTAAGCCGATATGCACGATAACCCAGCAGAGGATTTTCATTGTCTGGAGCTGTATTGTGGCAGTAAAACCAAGTCTGATTCCAGTCCTTGGGGTGGCTATGGAGTTTGGTGTGAGGGAAATCAACATCTTTTCTCTTCTGGATTGAAACGCCCCCGAGTTTAGTGTTGGGCCCATCCGTAAATTCAGTACGGCAGTTTAAGTAAAAGAAATCCTGGAATAGTTCCACAGTGGGTTCCTCTTGCAGATAGACTTTGCAAAATACTTGAAAATTGCACATATTGGACACGAAGTTCGGTCCAATATCTTGAGGGCGGATCTGGAAGCTAGCGAGCACATCACGAAAGAATTTTGATCCGGGCGGGCTGAACCCTCGATTCAGATGATCAGTAAATACAATTACTTCTCCATTCTGGGGTTCAGGAGGATTTTCTGAACCGGGGACTCTCCAGTGGATGGTTTCTTGGCTCGCTAAAGCGCCAATCAAAACATACCCAGTCAGTTGCTCTTAAGTAAACCCGGGAAGGGACCCAATTGCAAGCATATAACTGTTTTGCCATTTCAATGACAAGCTGGAAAAAAGAATAATTGTCGGTTTAAAGATTCATGACTAATGCGGATAAACCGGCCTAAAGACAGAGGGAAGAAAAAATTGAAGTATATATGCATGATAAAGCGGATTGCTTAAAATTAAGGTTGAGTTGGCGGTTTAAGAGAGGGCTAATGGTACCTGGCGGATTATCATTTTCTAAGAAGTTAAACCGCCTACAATGGTGTGGGAGTTATAGATCTGACAAAAATCCCTAAGTATTGCACAAACAGGTTTTACAAGTTGTAACTATAATTTTGGATCTACTGTGGCCTTAAAAAGGAGAAAAATTCAGAATCCCTAAGTGGTGTCAGCGGAACAACTAAAGGCCAGATGGGATCTGTTTACTGATAAAACAGATGCTATGATGAAGAAAAATGAGTTCTAGCTATGACTGCATAGGAGGAATATCAAGATTTATCTAGTTCTTATGTGGCCGCAAGGTGCAGCAATGAACATTAACGAACACTGAAGAACACCGAAGAACAGCAAAACCCTAATGGTAGATCTGAGGTGAGGAAGAAGAAACCTTACAGAGGTTGAAGGAGTAGCAGAGAGGCGCCGCGTTTCTCTAGTCAGATCATGTTGATGCAGCGGCCGTTGTTGGTGCAGAGGCGAAGGTCGACGGCGTCGGCTGCGCTCGAGCACTGAGGCGATGTGAGGAAGACGACGAGGCGAAGGGGCACGAAGAGGAAAAGGAAAAATGACCCTCGGTCCTATTTATAAGGCAAAAGGATAAGTGACAGGTGCGGGAATCGAGGAACCCAAAAAATGGATATGTGATACAGCTGTCGCTTTGGTTTTCAGAGGTTCATTAATAAAAGGGAAGTATTTACAGGTTTTAATAAGCAGGTGACGTCATGGCGATTTATTACAATCTTGGAAGATGACGTCACGGCGGTTTACAAGATTCATATGGAGCTGACATCATGGCGGTTTACAAGGATCGTGTGAAGATGTCCAAGGAGTTTTTCTAAGTATTGGAGATTTCCATGAACAGGTTCAAATCAATCTGGGGCCTAATGTTGGGGATATAACTACTGAGTATAAACCGCCCAGGAGGGGTCGGGTTATGCTCATCCGTACTGAAGCCCATGAAGACAAGGAATATGGCGCTTTTTTACAGAGACATAGAGGCCCAGAGCCCAAGGGCGGATTAGGGCCCATAGACATAAACCACCATGAGATATGTAACTTGTATTGTAAGATAGGGAAAGATAGAAACCAAGCCGGACACGTGTATGAAACAGCCTCAGTATTCTGTAAACCGCCGGGCGTCAACCTGTGTATATAAAGGGACAATCCGGCGGCGGCTCAGGGACAAGAAACAACAACTCGAGAGATAGGCAAAGCAGATTCGCTCCCTGATCATCGAGACCCCATCAATTCCACCACAACTGGATCGTAGGCTTTTACCTTCACCGCAAGGGGCAGAACCAGTATAAACTCCCCGTGTCCTTTGTCCGGTTTAACCCCTTTAAGCTAATCTTGTTGCGATGGCTCCACGACTAAGTCCTCTCACTAGGACATCTGACGTGTTAATCCCACGACAGTCACTCTAGCAACCCATCATCTACTTACTACTTCACAATGCCTTCCCCTAGGCCCAAATCATGGTGAAGTGTCATGTAGTCGACGTTCACATAACACCACTAGAGGAAAGACAACATACATCTCATCAAAATGTCAAACAAATACCAAATTCACATGATTACTTATAACAAGACTTCTCCCATGTCCTTGGGAACAAATGTAACTACTCACAAAACATATTCATGTACATAATCATAGGAGTATTGAATGGCATCAAGGATCTAAACATATGATCTTCCACTGAATAAACCAACTAGCATCAACTACGGAGAGTAATCAACACTACTAGCAACCTACAGGTACCAATTTGAAGTTGTGAGACAAAGATTGGATACAAGAGATGAACTAGGGTTTAAGAGGAGATGGTGTTGGTGAAGATGTTGATGGAGATTGACCCCCTCTCGATGAGAGGATTGTTGGTGATGACGATGGCTTCGATTTCCCCCTCCGGGAGGGAAGTTTCCCCGGTAGAATAGCTCCGCCGAAGCCCTAGATTGCTTCTGCCCAGGTTCCGCCTCGAGATGGCGATGATTCGTCCCAAAAGCTTCCTTCTGATTTTTCTATGTCAAAACCCTCCATATAGCCAAAGATGGGCACCGGAGAACTGCCAAGGGGCCCACAAACCCTGGGGGCGCGCCAGGGGGGTAGGGTGCGCCCCTAGGCTTGTGGCCACCTGGTGGCCCCCTCTGGTATTTTCTTCGCCCAATATTTTTTATATATTCCAAAATAATTCTTTGTAAATTTTCATGACTTTTGGAGTTTTGCAAAATAGGTCTCTCAGATTTGCTCCTTTCCAGTCCAGAATTCTAGCTTCCAACATTCTCCCTCTTCATGTAAACCTTGTAAAATAAGAGAGAAAAGGCATAGGTTTTGTACCACAAAGTGAAATAACAGTCCATAGTGCAATGAATATCAATAGAAAAACATGATGCAAAATGGACGTATCAACTCCGCCAAGCTTAGACCTCGTCTGTCCTCAAGCGAAAGCCGAAATCGATAATCATGTCCACATGTTTAGAGAGTGAGGTGTCGATAAAATAAAATACGGACATGAGGGCATCATGATCATCTTTAGAACTGCAATATATTGTCATATAACTTCTTATGCTAGAGTGGTAATTCATTCAGAAAGTAAATCGTGAATCAAAAACTTTATTGAAAACTAACAAACTATGATCCCAGTCATAGAAGCAATTGCAATTTATCATAACATCGGAAAGAGTCAATATAAGAGCTTTGTCTAGCAAGTCCACATACTAAATCATCTTTTAGTATTTCATAATTGCTAACACTCACACGGTACTTATGAGATCAAAGCTTCAATTTGACACAGAGAAAGATAGGGGCTTACAATTTCGCCTCCCAAATATTTACCTCAAGGGTAATGTCAACAATAATAACTCATGATCACCTACATCTGAGTAAATATATGTGTCTCGATCTTTCCCCGACACATGACGCTTGCCAAAAGAAAAAGGTAGGAAGTGGTGAAGATCACCATGACTCTTGCATAAAGCAAAAAAACCAAAAAGTAAAAGATAGGCTCGTCACAGAAGGAAGCAGAGGTTTCATGTGCTTTTTGGTTGGTTGCACAAAATCTTAATGCAAAGGAACGTCACTTTATATTGCCTCTTGTGATAAAGAACTTTATTATGCAGTTCGTCGCTTTTATTTCTTCCATATCACAAGTTCGTAAAAAGCTTATTTTCCTCACACTAAAAGATCATACATATTTAGAGAACAGTTTTTATTGCTTGCACCGATGATAACTTACTTGAAGGATCTTACTCAATCCATAGGTAGGTATAGTGGACTCTCATGGCAAAACTGGGTTTAAGGTTTTCCTGCAAAAAAATCCCATTTAGAGAGAAGTTTTCCTGAAAAAAATCTAAAACAAGAATTGTATAGCAAGACATGGTCACCTACATTGAATTCACGTTTTTGTATCCTCCAATCATGCCATCTTTTTACTTTCTCTTTAAACAGTTTGGCATTCTCATAGGTTTGGGTTCTCCATTCATCAAGTGTACTAATGCCAAATGACCTCTTCTCACCGGCAAGTTTGAAATCATAGTTGAGCTCTTTAATTGCCCAATAAGCTTTATGTTCTAGTTCAAGAGGTAAGTGACATGCTTTTCCATCAACCATTTTATACGGAGACATACCCATAGGGTTTTTATAAGCAGTTCTATAAGCCCATAGTGAATCATCGAGTTTCTTAGACCAACTCTTCCTTGATCTATTAATAGTCTTTTGCAAAATAACCTTTATTTCTCGGCTATTCAATTCTACTTGACCACTAGACTGAGGATGATGTGGAGATGCAATTCTATGGTTAACATCATACTTAGCAAGCAATTTATGGAAAGCTCCATGAATAAAGGGTGAACCACCATTAGTCATTAAATATCTAGGGACTCCAAACCTCGGGAAAATAACTTCTTTAAGCCTTTTAATGGAGGTGTTATGATCTGCACTACTAATTGGAATAGCTTCTACCCACTTAGTAACATAATCAACAACAACCAAAATATGTGTATACCCATTAGAGGATGGAAAAGGTCCCATATAATCAAATCCCCAAACATAAAATGGTTCAATATCAAGCAAATGATTCATAGGCATTTCCTAACGTCTACTAATATTACCAATCCTTTGACATTCATCTCAAGACAAGACAAACTTACGAGCATCCTTGAAAAGAGTAGGCCAATAAAAACCAGATTGTAATACCTTGTGTGTAGTTCTATCACCAGCGTGGTGTCCTCCGTAAGCCTCGGAGTGACACTTGCGTAGGATCTATTCCTGTTCATGCTCAGGTACACAACGTCTAATAACACCATCTACTCCTTTATAAAGATGTGGGTCATCCCAGAAGTAATGTCTTAAATCATAGAAAAACCTTTTCTTTTGTTGGTATGTGAAGCTAGGTGGTATAAATTTAGCAACAATATAATTGACATAATCAGCATACCATGGAGTACTACGAGAAGCATTTGTGACAGCTAATTGTTCATCAGGAAAGCTATAATCAATTGGTAGTGGGTCATTAAGAACATTTTCTAACCTAGACAAGTTGTCTGCTACGGGGTTTTTAGCTCCCTTTCTATCGATAACATGCAAGTCAAATTCTTGCAACAAGAGAACCCATCTAATAAGTCTAGCTTTAGCATCCTTCTTTTCCATAAGGTATTTAATAGCAGCATGATCATTCTGAATGGTTACTTTGGAATCAACAATATAAGATCTGAACTTCTCACAAGCAAAAACAACTGAAAATTCTTTTTCAGTAGCAGTATAATTTCTTTGAGCACTATCAAGATTTTTACTAGCATAATGGATAACATTTAATTTCTTATCAACTCTTTGTCCTAGAACAGCACCAACAACATAATCACTAGCATCACACATAATCTCAAAGGGTAGGTTCCAATCAGGTGGTTGACCAATAGGTGCCGAAATCAAGGCTTTCGTAAGTATTTCAAAGGCTTCTACACAATCATCATCAAAACGAATGGAACATCTTTTTGCAAAAGATTTGGGAGAGGCCTAGAAATTTTAGAGAAGTCTTTAATAAACCTCCTATAGAAACCAGCATGACAAAGGAAACTTCTTATACCTTTGATATCTTTAGGACACGACATATTTTCAATAGCATCAACTTTAGCTTTATAGACTTCAATACTTCTTTGAGAAATTTTATGCCCGAAGACAATACCTTCATTAACCATAAAGTGGCACCTTTCCCAATTCAAGACAAGATTAGTTTCTTCACATCTCTGCAAAACTTGATCAAGGTTTCCTAAGTAATCATCAAAAGAAGTTCCATAAACGAAGAAATCATCCATGAAAATCTCAACAATCTTTTCACAAAAGTCAGAGAATATAGCAGTCATACATTTTTGAAAAGTAGCAGGTGCATTGCATAAACCGAAATGCATACATCTATAAGCAAAGGTACCAAAAGGGCAAGTAAAAGTAGTTTTTTCTTGATCCTCTTGTGACACAGGTATTTGAGAAAAACCAGAATAACCATCTAGAAAGCAAAAGTGTGTATGTTTGGATAGTCTTTCTTGAATTTGATCAATAAAAGGTAGAGGATAATGATCTTTCCTAGTAGCTTTGTTCAACTTTCTAAAATCAATAACCATTCTATAACCTGTGACAAGTTTTTTGTGGATCAATTCATTTTTATCATTAGGAACAACATTAATACCTCCCTTCTTAGGGACACAATGAATAGGACTTACCCATCTACTATCAGCAACAGGATAAATTATACCTGCTTCCAGAAGCTTTAGTAGTTCATTTCTTACCACTTCTTTCATTTTGGGATTCAACCATCGTTGGTGATCAACATCAGGTTTAGCATCGGGTTCCATATTAATTTTGTGCTGACATAGAGTGGGACTAATGCCCTTAAGATCATCCAGGGTATATCCAATAGCTGCATGGTGCTTCTTCAGAGTTTTCAAAAATTTCTTTTCTTCCTCTAAAAGGTTAGCGCTAATAATAACGGGATATGTCTTTTTCTCATCAAGATAAGCATATTTTAGAGTATTAGGTAATTGTTTAAGATCGAACACAGGATCACTCTTGGGTGGTAGAGGATCTCCAAGAGTTTCAACAGGCAAATTGTGTTTCAAAACGGGCATCTATTTAAAGAAAATATCATCTAATTCATTTCTTTCATTCATGAACATATCATTTTTATGGTCTAGCAAATATTGTTCTAAGGGATCCGTAGGAGGCACAATAATAGAAGCAAGACCAATAATTTCATCTTTACTAGGCAATTCTTTATCATGGGGTTGTCTATGAAATTTGGAGAAATTAAACTCATGAGACACATCCCCAAAACTTACGGTAACAGTTTCTTTCTCACAATCTATTTTGGCATTAACAGTGTTCAAGAAAGGTCTACCAAAATAAAGGAACATAAATCATCTTGTGGGGAACCAAGAACTAGAAAATTAGTAGGGTATTTTATTTTCCCACACAAGACTTCAATATCTCTAACAATCCCAATTGGTGATATAGTATCTCTATTGGCAAGCTTAATAGTGACATCAATATCTTCTATTTCAGCAAGTGCAATATCATTCACAATTTCTTGATATAAAGTAAAGGGAATTGCACTCACACTAGCACCCATATCACACAAGCCATGATAACAATGGCCTCCTATTTTAACAGAAACAACATGCATGCCAACAACAGGTCTATGCTTATCTTATCATCAGGTATATCAACCCTAGCAGCTTCATCACAGAAATAAATAACATGCCCATCAATATTATCGACCAAGAGATCTTTAACCATAGAAATACTAGATTCAACTTTAATTTGTTCAGGGGGTGTAGGTGTTCTGGTATAAATCTTACGAACCACAGCTGAAGGTTTAGCATGTTCCTTTATTCTAACAGGGAAAGGTGGTTTCTCAATATAAGCAGTAGGAACAATATGATCAAAATTATAAGTGATAGTTTCCTCTTCAGCTTTAATAGGTTCTACTATTTTCACTTCAATGGGAGGATGATATTTAAACCACTTCTCCTTAGGGAGATAAACATGAGTAGCAAATGATTCACAGAAAGAAGCTACTATCTCAGAGTCAAGTCCATATTTAGTACTAAATTCATGAAAAGCATCGGTATCCATAAAAGATTTAACACAATCAAACTTAAGGTTTATACCTGACTCCTTACCTTCATCGAGTTCCCAATCTACAGAGTTGCATTTAATTATTTCCAATAAATCCCATTTGAACTCAATAGTCTTCTTCATAAAAGAACCAGTACAAGAAGTATCGAGCATGGATTGATCATTACAAGAAAGCCGAGCATAAAAATTCTAAATAATAATTTCTCTTGAGAGCTCATGATTGGGTCATGAATATAACATTGACTTAAGCCTCCCCCAAGATTGAGCGATACTTTCTCCTTCACCAGGCCAAAAATAATAAATATAATATGGACCACGATGAACTAGATGCATAGGATAAAACTTCTGATGAAATTCCAATTTTAATTGGTTGTACAAGTCCAAATATCATCGCAGAGCCTATACCATGTGATGTCTACTACACAACCTTGTTCTTGTAGACGTTGTTGGGCCTGTAAGTGCACAGGTTTGTAGGACAGTAGCAAATTTCCCTTAAGTGGATAACCTAAGGTTTATCAATCCGTAAGAGGCATAGGATGAAGATGGTCTCTCTCAAACAACCCTGTAACCAAATAACAAAGAGTCTCTTGTGTCCCCAACACAGCCAATACAATGGCAAATTGTATAGGTGCACTAGTTCGGCGAAGAGATGGTGATACAAGTGCAATATAGATAGTAGATAAAGGTTTTTGTAATCTAAAATTATAAAAACAGCAAGGTAACAAGTGGTAAAAGTGAGCACAAACGGTATTGCAATGATAGGAAACAAGGCCTAGGGTTCATACTTTCACTAGTGCAAGTTCTCTCAACAATAATAACATAGATAGATCATATAACAAGCCCTCAACATGCAACAAAGAGTCACTCCAAAGCCACTAATAGCGGAGAACAAACATAGAGATTATGGTAGGGTACGAAACCACCTCAAAGTTATTCTTTCGGATCGATCTATATAAGAGTTCGTACTAGAATAACACCTTAAGACACAAATCAACCAAAACCCTAATGTCACCTAGATACTCCATTGTCACCTCAAGTATCCGTGGGCATGATTATACGATATGCATCACACAATCTCAGATTCATCTATTCAACCAACACAAAAGTACTTCAAAGAGTGCCCCAAAGTTTCTACCGGAGAGTCAAGAACGTGTGCCAACCCCTATGCATAGGTTCATGGGCGGAACCCGCAAGTTGGTCACCAAAACATACATCAAGTGGCACATGATATCCCATTGTCACCACAGATAAGCACGGCAAGACAAACATCAAGTGTTCTCATAAAAGACTCAATCCGATAAGATAACTTCAAAGGGGAAAACTCAATTCATTACAAGAGAGTAGAGGGGGAGAAACATCATAAGATCCAACTATAATAGCAAAGCTCGGGATACATCAAGATCGTGCCTTAGAGGGAACACGAGAGAGAACATGAGAGAGAGAGATCAAACACATAGCTACTGGTACATACCCTCAGCCCCGAGGGTGAACTACTCCCTCCTCGTCATGGATAGCGCCGGGATGATGAAGTTGGCCACCGGTGATGGGTTCCCCCTCCGGCAGGGTGCCGGAACGGGCTCCCGAGAGGTTTTTGGTGGCTACAGAGGCTTGCGGCGGCGGAACTCCCGATCTATCTTGATAGTCGATGGTTTTAGGGTACGTAGGGTTATATAGGCGAAAGAAGTCGGTCAGGGGGTGCTCGAGGGGTCCACGGGACAGGGGGGCGCGCCCTGCAGGGGGGCGTCCCCTCCTATCTCCTGGGCTCCTCGAGTATCTTCTGACTTGATCTCCAAGCCTCCAGGATGATATTCTTCCAAAAAATCACGATGCCGAAGGTTTCATTCCGTTTGGACTCCTTTTGATATTCCTTTTCTTCGAAATACTCAAACAGGCAATAAAACAGCAATATGGGCTTGGCCTCCGGTTAATAGGTTAGTCCCAAAAGTAATATAAAAGAGTATAATAAAGCCCATAATCATTCAAAACAGGTAATATAATACCATGGAACAATCAAAAAATATAGATACGTTGGAGACGTATCAAGCATCCCCAAGCTTAATTCATGCTCGTCCTCGAGTAGGTAAATGATAAAAACAGAATTTTTGATGTGGAATGCTACCTAGCATGATTCTCAAAGTAGTTTTCTTTTATTGTGGCATGAATGTTCAAATCCAAATGATTCAAAATAAAAGTTCATATTGATAAAGGAAATAGTAACACTTCAAGCATACTAATCAAAGCAATCATGTCTACTCAAAAAAACATGGCAAAAGAAAGTTCGTCCCTACAAAATCATATAGTTAGGCTATGCTTCATTTTCGTCACACAAAGATGTTCCCAACTTCTATACCCCCGATGACAATCCAAGCAATTGTTTCATACTTAAATAATCTCAAACTATTTCAACCTTCACGCAATACACGAGCGTGAGCCATGGATATAGCACTATGGGTGGAATAGAATATGATGATGGGGATTGTGTCGAGAAGACAAAAAAGGAGAAAGTCTCACATTGACGAGGATAATCAACGGGCTATGGAGATGCCCATAAATTGATGTCAACATGAGGAGTAGGGATTGCCATGCAACGGATGCACTAGAGCTATAAATGAATGCTCAACAAAAGAAAACTAGTGGGTGTGCATCCAACTTGCTTGCTCACGAAGACCTAGGGCATTTGAGGAAGCCCATCGTAGGAATATACAAGCCAAATTCTATAATGAAAAATTCCCACTAGTATGAAAAAGACAACTTATGAGACTCACTATATGAAAAACATGGTCCTACTTTGAAGCACAAAATATGAGACTCACTACATGAAGAACAAGGTGCTACTTTGAAGCACAAAATATGAGACTCACTACATGAAGAACAAGGTGCTACTTTGAAGCACAAGTGTGGAAAAAGAGATAGTAACATTGCCCTTTTTATTTATTTCTTTTTTTTATTTTTCTTTTTTTTTCTTTTTTTCTTTTTTTTGGGCCTTTCTTTTTTTATTTTGGCTTTTTTTTTCTTTGGGCAATGTTCTAATAATGATGATCATCACACTTTCATTGATTTCAACATATGAATTACAACTCGAAACTAGAACAATGCCTTCGGCGGTGTACTGGGATGGTGCAATGAATCAAGAGTGACATGTATGAAAAATAATGCATGGTGGCTTTGCCACAAATACGATGTCAACTACATGATCATGCAATGGCAATATGACCAAAGTAAAGTATGTCATGATGATGATAAACGGAACGATGGAAAGTTGCATGGCAATATATCTCGGAATGGCTATGGAAATGCCATAATAGGTAGGTATGCTGGCTGTTTTGAGGAAGATATAATGAGGCTTATGTGTGATAGACCGTATCGTATCACGGGGTTTGGATGCACCGGCGAAGTTTGCACCAACTCTCGAGGTGAGAAAGGGCAATGCACGGTGCCGAAGAGGCTAGCAATGACGGAAAGGTAAAAGTGCGTATAATCCATGGACTCAACATTAGTCAAAAGAACTCATATACTTATTGCAAAAATTTAGAAGTCATCAAAAATGAAGCACTACGTGCATGCTCCTAGGGGGATAGATTGGTAGGAAAAGACCAACGCTCGTCCCCGACCGCCACTCATAAGGATGTACAAGCCAGGTACACTTCATGTTTCAAATTTGCTACACAACTTTAACCATACGTGCATGCTACGGGACTTGCTAACTTTAACACAAGCATTCTTTAAATTCATAATCACCCAACTAGCATGACTTTAATATCACTACCTCCATATCTCAAAACAATTATCAAGTATCAAATTGATCATAGCATCCAATTCACTTCCTATGATAATTTTCATTCAAATTACATGCTGTTTAAGACTCTCAAAATAATATAAGTGAAGCATGAGAGTTCATTAATTTCTACAAAATGAAACCACCGCCGTGCTCTAAAAGATATAAGTGAAGTACTAGAGCAAACGACAAACTACTCCTAAAGATATAAGTGAAGATCAATGAGTAGCTAAATAATTATGCAACTATGTGAAGACTCTCTCTCAATAAAGAATTTCAGATCTTGGTATCTTATTCAAACAGAAATCAAACAAAATAAAATGACATTACAAGGATAGCACAACTCATGTGAAGAAGCAAAAACTTAGGCTCAATCGATACTAACCGATAGTTGTTGAAGAAGAAAGGTGGGATGCCTACCGGGGCATCCCCAAGCTTAGATGCTTGAGACTTCTTGAAATATTACCTTGTGGTGCCTTGGGCATACCCAAGCTTGAACTTTTGTGTCTCCTTAATTCCTCTCATATCATGGTTTCTCTTTTTATCAAAAGCTTCATTCACAACAAACTCAACAAGAACTCGTGAGATAGGTTAGTATAAACCAATGCAAAACCTTATAATTTTCTACTGTAACAAATCACTTAAATTATTATTCAACATTGCATACTAAATGACTCTGCATATTTAATACTCCTATCATCAAATAGAATCATTAAACAAGCAAACATATGCAAATAATGCAACTATAACAGCAATCTGCCAAAACAGTATAGTCTGTAAAGAATGCAAGAGTATCAATACTTACCTGACTCCAAAAATTATGAACTAAAATTACCACTGTAATAAATTTATCAGAGCTTAATATGCAAAAAGATTCAACATTATACCATTCTCTGACTTTTCTAGGGAATTTTTGCAACAGCGGTAAACTTTCTGTTTTCAAACAGCAACATGTATACTAGCAAAATAAGCATGGTAAAGGCTATCCTTGACATTTTTATTAAAACTAAAGATGCAAAACATTAATCTAACTAACAGCAAACAAAAACTAATCAAAAGAAAATGACGCTCCAAGCAAAACACAAATCATGTGGTGAATAAAAATATAGCTTCAAGTAAGGTTACCGATGAACGAAGACGAAAGAGGGGATGCCATCCGGGGCATCCCCAAGCTTAGGCTCTTGGTTGTCCTTAAATATTACCTTGGGGTGCCTTGGGAATCCCCAAGCTTAAGCTCTTGCCAATCCTTATTCCATAGTCCATCGAATCTTTACCCAAAACTTGAAAACTTCAACCACACAAAACTCAAAACAAAACTCATAAGCTCCGTTAGTATAAGACAATAAATCACCACTTAGGTACTGTAATGAACTCATTATAAATTCATATTGGTGTAATATATACTGTATTATAACTTCTCTATGGTTCATACCACTTAATACTAGCCATAGATGCATCAAAATAAGCAAACAACACAATGAAAACAGAATCTGTCAAAAACAGAATAGTCTGTAGTAATCTGTATCAAACGTATACTTCTGGAACTCAAACAATTATGAAATAAATTTCTGGACCTGAGGAATTTGTCTATTAATCATCTGAAAAAAGAATCAACCTAAAAACACTCTCCAGTAAAACATGGCAGCTAATCTCGTGAGCGCAAAAGTTTCTGTTTTTTACAGCAAGATCATATAGACTTCACCCAAGTCTTCCCAAAGGTTGTACTTGGCACTTTATTGAAACAAAAGCTATAAAACATGATTAATACAGTAGCATAATCATGTGGACACACAAAAACAGTAAGGATAAATATTGGGATGTCTCCCAACAAGCACTTTTCTTTAATACCTTTCTAGCTAGGCATGATGATGGCAATGATGCTCACATAAAAGATAAGAATTGAAACATAACGGGAGCATCATGAAGCATATGACTAGCACATTTAAGCCTAACCCACTTCCTATGCATAGGGATTTTGTGAACAAACAACTTATGAGAACAATAATTAACTAGCATAGGAAGGTAAAACAAGCATAACTTCAAAACTTTAAGCACATAGAGAGGAAACTTGATATTATTGCAATTCCTACAAGCATATGTTCCTCCCTCATAATAATTTTCAGTAGCATCATGAATGAATTAAACAATATAACCAGCACCTAAAGCATTCTTTTCATGATCTACAAGCATAGAAAACTTACTACTCTCCACATAAGCAAATTTCTTCTCATGAATAGTAGTGGGAGCAAACTCAACAAAATAACTATCATGTGAGGCATAATCCAATTGAAAACTAAAACCATGATGAAAAGCATGGTTATCATTACTCTTAATAGCATACAAGTCATCACAATAATCATCATAGATAGCAACTTTGTTCTCATAATCAATTGGAACCTCTTCCGAAATAGTGGAATCATCACTAAATAAAGTTGACACTCTTCCAAATCCACTTTCATGTTTATCACAATAAGATTCAACATCCTCCAAAATAGTGGGATCACTACTTCCTAAAGTTGACACTCTTCCAAACCCACTTTCATCAATATAATCATCATAAATAGGAGGCATGCTTTCATCATAATAAATATTCTCAACAAAACATAGGGGACTAAAAATATCATATTCATCAAACATAGCTTCCCCAAGCTTGTGGCTTTGCATATCATTAGCATCATGGATATTAAAGGAATTCATACTAAAAACATTGCAATCATGCTCATCATACAAAGATTTAGTATCAAACATTCTATAGATTTCTTCTTCTAGCACTTGAGCACAATTTTCCTTTTCATCAAACTCACGAAAGATATTAAAAAGATAAAGCGTATGAGACATACTCAATTCCATTTTTTGTAGTTTTCTTTTATAAACTAAACTAGTGATAAAACAAGAAAAAAAAAGATTTGATTGCAAGATCTAAAGATATACCTTCAAGCACTCACCTCCCCAGCAACGGCGCCAGAAAAGAGCTTAGTTGATGGGGTGTGACTGAGTGCCCTTTACCTAGCCTCCCCGGAAACGGCGCCAGAAAAGAGCTTGATGTCTACTACACAACCTTCTTCTTGTAGACGTTGTTGGGCCTGCAAGTGCACAGGTTTGTAGGACAGTAGCAAATTTCCCTTAAGTGGATGACCTAAGGTTTATCAATCTGTAAGAGGCGTAGGATGAAGATGGTCTCTCTCAAACAACCCTGCAACCAAATAACAAAGAGTCTCTTGTATCCCCAACACACCCAATACAATGGCAAATTGTATAGGTGCACTAGTTCGGTGAAGAGATGGTGATACACGTGCAATATAGATAGTAGATAAAGGTTTTTGTAATCTGAAATTATAAAAACAGCAAGGTAACAAGTGGTAAAAGTGAGCACAAACGGTATTGCAATGATAGGAAACAAGGCCTAGGGTTCATACTTTCACTAGTGCAAGTTCTCTCAACAATAATAACATAGATAGATCATATAACAAGCCCTCAACATGCAACAAAGAGTCACTCCAAAGCCACTAATAGCGGAGAACAAACGTAGAGATTATGGTAGGGTACGAAACCACCTCAAAGTTATTCTTTCGGATTGATCTATAAAAGAGTTCGTACTAGAATAACACCTTAAGACACAAATCAACCAAAACCCTAATGTCACCTCAACTATCCGTGGGCATGATTATACGATATGCATCACACAATCTCAGATTCATCTATTCAACCAACACAAAAGTACTTCAAAGAGTGCCCCAAAGTTTCTATCGGAGAGTCAAGAACGTGTGCCAACCCCTATGCATAGGTTCATGGGCGGAACTCGCAAGTTGGTCACCAAAACATACATCAAGTGGAACATGATATCCAATTGTCACCACAGATAAGCACGGCAAGACATACATCAAGTGTTCTCATAAAAGACTCAATCCGATAAGATAACTTCAAAGGGAAAAACTCAATTCAACACAAGAGAGTAGAGGGGGAGAAACATCATAAGATCCAACTATAATAGCAAAGCTCGGGATACATCAAGATTGTGCCTTAGAGGGAACATGAGAGAGAACACGAGAGAGAGAGAGAGATCAAACACATAGCTACTGGTACATACCCTGAGCCCCAAGGGTGAACTACACCCTCCTCGTCATGGATAGCGTCGGGATGATGAAGATGGCCACCGGTGATGGGTTCCCCCTCCGGCAGGGTGCCGGAACGGGCTCTCGAGAGGTTTTTGCTGGCTACAGAGGCTTGCGCCGGCGGAACTCCTGATCTATCTCGATATTCGATGGTTTTAGGGTACGTAGGGTTATATAGGCGAAAGAAGTTGGTCGGTGGGTGCTCAAGGGGTCCACGAGACAGGGGGCGGCACCCTGTAGGGGGGGCGCCCCCTATCTCCTAGGCTCCTCGAGTATCTTCTGACTTGATCTCCAAGCCTCCAGGATGATATTCTTCCAAAAATCACGATGCCGAAGGTTTCATTCCGTTTGGACTCCGTTTGATATTCCTTTTCTTCGAAATACTGAAATAGGCAATAAAACAGCAATATGGGCTGGGCCTCCGGTTAATAGGTTAGTCCCAAAAGTAATATAAAAGTGTATAATAAAGCCCATAATCATTCAAAATAGGTAATATAATAGCATGGAACAATCAAAAATTATAGATACGTTGGAGACGTATCACCATGTCAATGCCTTCTCCTTCAAAGTTAAAGGGAAGATCTTCTTCTTGACTTCATCCTCAAGCAAACCTGCAAGCTTAAATAATCCACAAACTTCATCCACATATATTAGATGCATATCAGGATGTAATGTTCCATCTCCTGCATAAGGATTGGCTAGTAGTTTCTCTATCATACCCGAAGTAATTTCATAACAAATATTTTTAGTAGGTTCAGTAGGTTGAGGGGCAACTCTTTGCTCTTCCGGACGAGGTGAAGATACCCAGAACAAACCCCTCAAAGGATGATTTTCCATAGTGACAAGTGACAGTATATTTCAGCACACTTTATAAATTTTTCCTTTGGACATATCAAAATTTGCATTCCCAAGCTTGGGGTTTTGCATATCATTAACACAATTGACATTATTAGAATTCATAATAACATCATTGTAATCATGCTTTTCATTGAAAGAGATATCATGAATCACTTTATTAATTTCTTCTTCCAACACTTCACCACAATCTTCAGATTCATGAATTTCAAGCAAAACTTCATAGAGATAATCATGTGCACTCAATTCACTAGCAATTGGTTCATCATAATTGGATCTCTTAAAAAGATTAGCAAGTGGATGAGGATCCATATCAATAGATTTTTAGCAAGCGAAGATGCAAGCAAATAAAAGGCACATGGTAACACAAGCAAACAAAAGATCGAACGAAAAAAGGGAAACGGAAAGAAGGCAGATAAATGGAAAATATTCTTGTGCTTTTCGCAAAATGTTTAAGAAGTGGGGAAGATGAAAATGAGAGGCAAATGGAAAATAATGTAAATTGTAAGGAGATGATATTTGTGATTAGGAACCTAATGGATGTTGATGATTTCTCCCCAGCAACGGCGTCAGAAATTCCTTTTGATGCGGCCTGAAACTGCGTTGGTATTTTCCCAAAGAGGAAGGGATGATGCAGTACAACTACGGTAGGTATTCCCCTCAGTTATGAAACCAAGGTTATCGAACCAGTAGGAGAACCAAGCAACACTATGTAAATGGTACTTGCACAAAAAGAACAAAACCTCGCAACCCAACGCGTAAGAGTGGTCGTCAATCCCTCCTCGGTAAAAGATAGATTAACACTACTGCAGGATGCTGCTAACGCGACACTACAATCAAAGACCCTTTGACGAAACTGTGTGCGATGCATTAATCACAAACGGTGGTGTAAAAAACCATCAAAAAAGGTGCAAAACATTTGCGATGACGGATGCATCAAATACGGTTCAGATTTTGGTTGTGTGTGTTATGTAGGGCATACGATTCAGTTCAATTAACTGTTCGCGATGAGGAGGAACAAAAGAAACGGCTGCCAGATGAAGGCATGTGCGATATACAACATATGGTTCACTAGGATGAACTATTTATGATGAGGCAGAACAACAGAAACGGGTAGCCGGATCAAGGTGTGTGTGATATACAGCATGCGGTTCACTCGGATGAACTGTTTGCGTTGAGACAAGAGAACATAAATGGTTCAATATAACAAGATGTGTGTGATACGCAGCAAACAGGTCTGTTATCAGAAATGTGTGTGAAGACCGATAATAACACAGACGATTGCTGCTAATAAGACATGTGTGTTGTGCGATGGGATTGCATACAGAAAAACAACATATATATACACACACTTACAAGGACATGGTTGCATAACCAAATTAAACATCCACTTACATAGGTGGCTACTACAACCATGGAATTTGCACACACCAAAGTAAACTATTACATGCATAATTACATAGGTGGCTACTACACACATGTCATTTCCACACACCAAAGTAAACTATATATTACATGCATGATTACCTAGCATAAAGGATCATTTGATCATCATCTACTTCTTGTGATGCTTGCTCTACTTGTGGCTCGATCCGGGCTCGTCGATTTGGGTAACGAGGCACTTCCTCATGTCAACAATCCGCATGTGCATCTCGTAGCATGTGTACACGCTCTTGGGAACGAACCTGAGGTGAGGTTCATCCAGTTGCCACATCCAGGCCCTGTGCCAGGATACGGGACTTGTTCTCTGGGCATCCTGCTTCATCTTTTCGTAGTAGGGGTCGATGATGACCGAGGCGAGTTCAGCCAAGGAGTCCTTCTTCGTGCTGCCCCAGACCCTGTAGAGCTCATGGATTTCGAGAAGGTTCTTGTAGGCCAAGCCCGTAACCCTGAGAGCTTTTACATCGTCAGTGATTTCCACCATAGCAAACTTGTAGTCGGTGTTGTTGACAAACCTGGCGAAACAGACGCAAGGCTCTGTGGCCATGCAGTAGTGGTAGATGAGGACATGATGGCGCACGCACAACTGGGCAACAGCAACCTTCTGATCTTTGCCGAGAAGGCCGATGGTGTACTAGAGGTCGATGTCGACCACCTTGTACTTGTCTCCAACAAGCAAATGCTCAACGGTGTTGATGTAGTCGTCCATCACGGCCGGGTCGAGGTGTACACCATCGAGAGATCTGTCTCCCTCACGTGGGTCTCCACTTTATGCTCACTGAACTCCATTGGAGCGCCGCTAGACATCCCCTCTCTATGTGTCGTCATGGGTGTGCTTGTTGTGTTGTGGGGTGCGATCGAAAGGTTGAAGAGACTAAGGTTATAATAGCCACAGGAATTAAAGGGGGAGCCGAACGGCCTGTAATATCGGCACACCCTAATGATAGTTCTAATTCGCAGTGCGTAACTCCATTGTGTCGCACGTAACTGCATCGCGTGGCAACGCGCACGATGGAACTACATGCATATGGGGCCCCTGACGTGATCGTGCGCCGGCCCAACCGCTGGCAGAGCGCGCGCGGAGGGACACGAGCAGAGCGCTCCACGGTCACCTCAACAGCAGAGCGCTCCGCGGAGGGACATGATAGTTCTAACA
>NC_041387.1:473017238-473184122 GCF_002162155.2 Triticum dicoccoides
GTGCATATAGCCGTTGAACACGCAAGGAAAAGTTGTCTACAAGCCGAGGACGCTGACGGACGCGAGCGTTGCGGCGCCTAACGGTGAGCAGAGCTTGCCGAGGGATGCAAGCAGAGGCTAACACAGTGATACGTGGCAAATAAGACGAACTGTGCGAGTTATGTCGGAGACATCAAGCACGGATCAGATTAGAGTTGTGTGTGTGATACGTGGCATACAATTTATCCATCCTATCTGTTTGTGATGGAATAATCCATGTGTATTGTGGGAAAACGCTTGCTGGTATATAACCTCAAATTTAACCAACAAAATGTTAATGCATGTTACAAAAATTATATAACTGGAAACTATGTTCAAAGACGAATCCAATGATATAATCTTTGGTGACATGCATTTGTATTTTATTAATTAAATCCTACTTATAAACCAGGACGGGGGTATAGTAGGTAATTAAATCGCAAATGGTTTTTTATTAACCATATGTGTACATGTCCTTTCATCCTCCTCTCGCACGTCTTGCCACCCCGCTGCCACAGACAGTTCGAGCGCAAGCTTGAGCAGTGTGCGGGGGCGTTCTTTTGGCCAAACGGTCGTCAGCCCGTTCCCGCGCAACCGCACAGGTTCCCACGCAAGCTTCCCGCCCAACTCAGTGAAATCCCCCAAAATCCCAATGCTTACCAGCCTACTATATAAACCCTCATGGCCGGCGAGTCATGTGTCGCATTTTCCCGTCCCTCCCTGTAGCTTATCTTGTCTGCTTCTCCCACAATCGGCAATCACACTGGTCTGTCGTCATCGCTCAGCCACTCCGCCGTCATCAGAGCACAGCTCCAGTTGGGAGGCTACACCACGGCGGCGGCGCAATCCCCGGTGTAGTGTAGTGCGAGTGGCGTCCCTATTGGTTGTGCGCGAAACACCCACCACACGCTCGTCCGCCGGTGCCCGTCGGAAGCTGTTGCCGGTCGCCGTTGCCACCACAGCACCGTCGAAAGCCAGGGCCATCGCCCGCTCCGCCGCAGCGGCCCGAAGGTGGGAGGTGGCCGTCATGGCCACCTCCCCACTGCCGGCCACTGTGGCCATCACCCGCTCCACCACCGCGGCCCGAAGGCAGGAGGTGGTGGTCGTGGCTGCCACCCCATCGTCAGTCGTCGTGGCCGCCAGCCCACCATCAACCGCCACCCACTCTGCCACCGCTGCCCGAAGGAGGGAGGCGGAGGTGGAGTCCCGCACGTGCGTCGGCGACCTTGTGTGCTACATCGAGTTCCTGCGGGGGCTCGTCGAGCACGCAAAGAGCCTTACTGCCGCTGTGGCCGCCGCACATGCCGACACAGAGGGGAGGAATCGGGAGATCTACAAGCAGCCCGGCCGCTTTGAGAGGGGTCATCTGGAGCAGCACAGGGTGTTCGAGGTGAGCGTCGCTGAAGGTGCAGCGGCAGGCACCGTATTGCAGTTGTCCAGCTCGTCGGTAGGCTCCTCCTCCTATTCCTCTTACTGAGCATGCTCGGCAGGGGAGAGGCTGCCCGAAGTAGTACAAAGCCCCTCCATAGTAGTAGTAGTAGTAGTACTAGTAGTAGTAGTAGTAGTAGTAGTAGTAGTAGTAGTAGTAGTAGTATTTAGGGGCTATTTTGTTCAGTTCATCTGACTATAGATGTGGTGGAACTGTACAATGTACTTAAAATTAGCTAATATATATAGTTGAACTAGCTATTTCAGTACGTAGTTGGCAACAATTGGGGAAAAGTTTGGTCGGTTCAGCTGTTGAGTTGAACTATTTGTATAAATTAAGAATGACTGCTTAATCTATGAATAAAATCTATGCTTAATTACTGAATTTTAGCTACAAAAATTAGATAGTGCTAGTGATTTTTAGCTGCATATTTTGACAAATCACAGTGTTACAAGGATTGACAAATGGCAATGTTACTAGATCAACAAATGTCAATCTTTCTAGTATGACAAATGGCAATATACCCAATATGACAGATGCAAATATTACCAAATTGTCTGTACGTGGTTGCACACGGGTCATCCGAAAAAAACCGTTTGCATTGAAGGGAGGTACAAATCTTGCTTGCCAATTTTTCCCTTGGCTTAGCGCCGAAGTCTCGCTTTGCATACCTTATTCAATCTGAACCGTTTGTGTTGAAGAGATGCACAAATCATGTGCATCAAATTTTCCCTTGGCTTACTTCGGAAGACCATAGCTCTCACTTCGCATACGGGTGTTCTATCTAAAACGTTTGCGATGAAGAGCTGCACAAATCCTGCTCAGCACATTTTCCCTTGGCTTACTGGGGAAGCTGTCAGTTTACATACGGGTGTTCCATCTAAAATGTTTGCGATGTTAGAGTGGCAGCTATTTGTTTCAAAATGCCTTTGTTGACTGTTATTCGAGTGCACCTTCTCTCAAAATGGACACGAAAAATACCACATCATGTCAGGTGCCATTCCATAGCATGCCAAGTTTCATGATTTTCAGACGAGTTTTGGATTTACTAGAACTTAAAAACTAGGTATCTCAATGTTTGCGGCCGAGTGACGGTGGCAGGGTGTTTGATATTCATTCTTATTTCTTGCATGGGACCTAAGCATGCAACCAAGGACACAGATTTGAATTTTCAACCAATTTATATGCATTAGAGCATGTGCATGTAGTTCAAATTTGAATTATGCACATAAATGCATTGAAAACTCGATTAATGCATAAAAATTTCCAAACAAACCCCGAAAAATTCCAAAATTTAACACAACACTCCTGTTGTTCTATGTTGACACTAGAGAAAAAATTGAAATCAAGAAGAGGCAACGGCTATCATTTCGTCCAGAAAGGTGAAATGTCCCCTACCAAAACCATTAGGCTTGTTGTGAGAAGATCTGGTTTGTGAGAAGCTTATACCCAATCCTGCCCCAAATGGGACAAAAAAATTTACCACGGCATTTTGATGCTGCTCCATGATAGCATGCCAAGTTTCATGATTTTCAGACGAGTTTTGGATTTACTAGAATTTAAAAACTAGGTATATCAATGTTCGCGGCCGAGTGACGGTGGCAGGGTGTTTGACATTCATTCTTATTTCTTGCATGGGACCTAAGCATGCAACAAAGGACACAGATTTGAATTTTCAACCAATTTATATGCATTAGAGCATGTGCATGTAGTTCAAATTTGAATTATGCACATAAAATGCATTGAAAACTCAATTAACGCATAAAATTTCCAAACAAACACCAAAAAATTCCAAAATTTAACACAACACTCCTATTGATCTATGTTGACACTAGAGAAAAAAATTGAAATCAAGAAGAGGCAACGGATATCGTTTCGTCCAGAAAGGTGAAACGTTCCCTAGCGTAACCATGAGGCTTGTTGCGAGAAGATCTGGCTTGTGAGAAGCTTATACCCCAACCTGCCCAAACGGGACAATATTTTTACCACTGCATGTTGATGTCGTTCCATGATAGCATGTCAAGTTTCATGAATTTCAAATGAGTTTTCGATTTACTAGAATTTTAAAACCATGTAACTCAATGTTAGCGGCCGAGCGATGGTGGCAAAGGTGTTTGACATTCATTCACATTTCTTGCATGGGACCTAAGGTTGCAACCAAGGACACACACTTGATTTTTCAACCCGTTTATATGCACTGGAGCATGTGCATGTAGTTCAAATTTGAATTATGCACATGAATGCATAGAAAACTCAGTTAATGTATAAAAATGTCCACGCAAACCCCAAAAAATCCCAAAAAGTTGCACAACACTCCTGTTGTTCCATGTTGACACGAGAAATTTTTTGAAAGTAAGAAGAGGCAATAGATATTGTTTCGTCTCCCAAGGTGGCACGCTCCCTACCGAAACCATTAGGTTTGTTGTGAGAGAAGCTCTGATTTACGAGAAGCTTATACCATAACCTGCCCCAAATGGGACAATATTTTTTTACCCTAGCATGTTGATGTCGTTCCATGATAACATGCCAAGGTTCATGAATTTCAGATGAGTTTTGTATTTACTAGAATTACAAAAACAAGCACCTCAACGTTTGCCGGAGAGCCAGGGTGTCGTGGTGTTTGAAATTCATCCTCATTTCTTGAATGGGATGTAAGCATCAACCCATGGACACATATATCATTTTACAACCCATTTTGGTGCACCAGACCATGTGTATGTAGTTTAATTTTGAATTGTGTACCTGAAATGCCTAGAAAACCAAGTTATTGTATAAAAATGTCCAAATGAACCCTGAATAATTGCAAAAAAAATTGACGGCACACCTATAGTTGCATGTTCACTGCAGATAAAAGTTGTAGCAATTCAAACACCATTCTTTGCAGCTGTGACCCCATTATGTAATTCAAATCAAGACGAAAAATCAAGTAGATCGCACACAGTTTATTATCACCAACCGTGTGAGATGCAGTACAAAATATCATGGAGCACCGTCGGTGTATAGTGCGCATTCGGCTAACATGAGAAGGTGTGTCGGCTATAGTGTGGGTGTGCTGTAGTCTCCGTTGTGTACCCAAATTATGCAATGACGTTGATGAGCACTGTAACCAGGGAAATTGGAACCAAAATTTTTGACGTTCAAACTCATCACACACGGGTTAAGCTATTTGAATCGTTTGTGATGTTCACAATCGTACACAGTTCTGAATAAGGGACCGTGTCTGATGACACTTCGTGTGCCAGCTTTTTCGCTAAACTAATTCAAAATTTTCGGCTTCCGCGAAAATATCTACCTCCCCGCCCCCTCCCCCTTACCAAAAGCTACATTTCCCCTGTTTCCGCCTTCCTTTCCAAGTTGAAACCTTCACTCCTTGCTTGCAGTGCCGCCTCCTCGCCGGTGACCCTCCTTCACGCTGCTCGGCCTCGTCTATCCAGGCAGGTAATCCACACCAGACCCCCATCCTCCTCCTCCTTCAACATCCCACACGCCCCGACCGTCGCCGCAACACCTTCCACCCAAATCACCGACCCCTCCACCAAATAAGTGCCAACCTAAGCCATGGTGCACGCAGTATAGCTAGAAGCTCAAGGAGAATTTGGCAGTGGAGAAGCAATCGAGGCCGCACGCGCGGATGAGGTCGTGCTGGCTGCCATTCATGTCGACCCCTAGATCTTGGAGGAGCACCTCGATGTCGAGGCCACCATCAGCGCCTCGCGCGCCGATGCCGTGACGCGGTTGGCTGCTTTAAACGACAGTTCATGGCATTTTCTTGAGGCCACCCTCGGTGCCTTCGACGAAGACTACAAGGTGTTTTCTCAGCGTGCACGTGCTTACCTCAACTCGAGAGCTAGCAGGTTTGTACCCGGAGCGGCTCAGGCAACTCACCGCTACAATAAGGGCAACCACGATGCGAAGACCTTGCCCTCTTCCATGTCTAAGGAGCCAATCGTCATCGATATCTCCGACAATGAGGAGTAGCTTATCTTATTAGCTCATTATAAGCACCCATGTTCAGTTTGCTAGCTACTGCCTTTCCTTAACAAATTCTAGTGAATTGTGCTATCTACTTTTACCATGCAATCTGTTGCTCTAGTGTATATGTTCTATATGCCGTGCAATGTGGTGCTCACTTATTAACTGTTTGCTTAATTAGTTGTCGTGTTCAGTTAACTGTTTGGTTCAATTCTGAAAATGTGATGTTCAATTCTTCAGGGTGTGATTTTGTATTGTCTTCAATGTGAGAAATGAATCGAAATTTTCTTTATAAAATACATGAGAAACAAATACAATTGCTATATTTCCAAGTTGTCAAGCATGCTTGGTTTGGTTAACTGTTTGATCTTCTACTATGTTATACATTGTGCAATGTGGTGCTCAGTTAACGTTTGGTTCATTTGTTGTGGTGTTTAGTTAACTGTTTGGTTCCATTCTGCAATGCGATGTTCAATTTTGGTGGGTGCATTTTGTTATTGTATACCATGTGAGAAATAAATCAAATTTGGATGTGCTAAATACATGAGAAACAAATACAATTGCTATATTTTCAAGTTGTTAAGCATGCTTGGTTTGGTTAACTGCCTGATCTTCTATTAGGAGTATGTTATGTTGTGCAATGTGGTGCTCAGTTAATGTTTGGTTCATTTGTTGTGGGTTTAGTTAACTGCTTGGTTCAATTCTGCAATGCAATTCCCAATTGTCGTTGGTAGAATTTTGTATTGTTGTGCATGTGAGGAATAATCGAATTTGGATGCACTTAATACATGGGAAACATATACAATTGCTATATTTCCTAGTTCTTAATCATGCTTGGTTTGGATAAATGGGTTTTCCATGTGGCTTGGATTAATCAAATGAATATGCAATGTGCTTACTTTTTATCAACATAGTTTACTAATAGCATGTGAACCCTCACTTAACCTAATCACTAACTACCTTATATGTGTTGCAGGGAAACAATAGGAAGCACTAAGATTTACAATCGAGGTTTGCACATGCATGGTCCTTTGTCTAATAGCACATTATTGTGCAATTGCAGGAACCATTCTAATACTTAGGTTTTAAACAATTTGGTCTTGCACATGTAGGTCCTGCTGTCAGAGGTTTTGGCCCACTGTTCGACCCTTTTTGCATATGGGGAAATGAGTTGTCCATGAATATCAGTCAAGTCAAGAAACTCGGAAAGATTGTTAGGATAAAGAAATTATTGACAAAAAACAACAAGATCTTTGTCTGCACAATGAAGAAGACATCAGTTCACTACAGGATGGTACTAACTATTATACCTTGCCTTTTTTATTCCTTTGCCCCATTTTCATTATAGAGAAGATATTTATGCACATCCTTGTTTTCAGGCCTTTCCAAAGCAGTTCATTGATGATTACCTCTCAAACCACATGTATGGTCAGGAGGCGAGGAAAGTATTCATACAACACCCACGGTTCAATGTTGAAGTGTTCCTGAAGAGGACGAAGGATGGGCGGTCAATCATCGGCAGGCACTGGCCTAAAATTGCAAAGACCCTCAACATCAATGAAGGCTCAATATTCGCCTTCTGCTTCAGTAGTTTTCCAGATGAGATACATCTGTCTATGTACCATCTATGATGCTAATTTCGAAAGGTTATAGATGTTGCATGTGAAACTTGGTGCTGGTGCAGTTGTGTAATGGGGTAGCTGACTACTGAAGCTATATGATGTTGTACTCTGATGTATTCAATTATGAAAATGAAATATATTGTGTGCTTAACATGAAATGTCAATTAGATCAATAAATGGATTATTAATAGGATAATTAACCTGCTATTTGGGTTTTTCTATTGATAACGGTTATTGAGAAAACACCGTGCGCAATGACCTCAGGCAACACACATAGTTTCTAGGAATAAACAATGTTGGATTAATGAACAATCACACACGACATCCTCTTGAAAATTGTTTGCATTAGGCCACCTGACGCGAACGTTTACCACAAAAAATGGTGTGATGGACAGCCTTTGCCACACAATTTCTTCTACGTTCGTGTGTGATGCATTCAATAACACAAACGATAAAATTGTTAATATCATGTGCAATGGAAATGCTATCACAATCGTTTTAACGGAGAAAATTGTGTGTGATGTACCTGCGAACAGAAATATTTTCCTTGGAGAGACTATGTGGGATGTTTATACGAACGGAAACGTTTAGTGGGACTGGCTGTGTGGGATGAACTTACGACCAAAAACGATTTCACCTGTATAATTGAATTTTTTTAGCACTACTGTACGTATAACCGTATTTGATCGCTCGCTGGTCGCACACGACCTCATTTTGCCGAGCGTGTGTGCCAGGAGGGCATATCCCCAATGGTTTATGGGTCGTGTGGGAAGGACCCCCCCTATCGCAGTCACTCACTAGGCGACGGTTTCAAATGCCATCGCGGAAAGGGGTTAAAACCCGTTTATATAGCACCTTGCTCTACCAGTGTTAATAGTATGGGATGGGATAAACATATTTGAATAAAACATGAAATAAAATATGCAAATAAAAAGTGCAGCAAGGTATTTTTGGGTTTTTGGAATAATATATCTGAAAACAAATGCGGTAAAAGATAGATCAGACAGCAATATGATAAAAGATAGATCCGGTGTCGTAGATTTCACTAGTGTCTTCTCTCGAGAAAATAGCATACGGTGGGTAGACAAATTACTGTTGGACAATTGATAGAAGATCAAATAATTATAACGATATCCAAGGCAATGATCATTATATAGGCATCACGTCCAATATTAGTAGACCGAAACGATTCTGCATCTACTACTATTACTCCACACATCGATCGTAGGTTCATGGATAAATGGAGCAATGCAATAAGAACGATGACATGATGTAGACAAGATCTATTCATGTAGAAATAGACCCTATCTTGTTATCCTTAATAGCAACGATGCACACGCGCCTCGCTACCCCTTCTGTCACTGGGTGGGGACACCGTAAGATCGAAACCATCACAAAGCACATCTTTCCATGGCAAGAAAAATCGATCTAGTCGGCCTAACTAAACCAAAAATTCGAAGACGAAATACGAGGATATAAATAATCATGCATATAAGAGATCAAAGAAGACTCAAATAATATTCATGGATAGAGATCTGATCATAAACTTGAACTTCATCGGATCCCAACAAACACACCGCAAAAAGTCATTACATCAAATGGATTTCCAAGAGACCATTGTATTTAGAATAAAAAAGAGAGAGGAAACCATCTAGCTACTGCCTACGGATCCGTAGGTCTATGATGAACTACTCACGCATCATCAGAGAGGCACCAATGAGGATGATGAACCCCTCCATGATGATGTTAGATTGGATCTCGTGGTTCTGAAACTTGCGGCGGCTGGAATTGTATTTCGTCTGCTCCCCTAGGGTTTCTGAAATATTTGGGTATTTATAGAGCGAAGAGGCAGTGCAGGAGACCCCCATGGGCCCCACAACCAATCAAGGCGCACCAGGGGCCTCTGCCGCGACATGGTATCATGTGGGCCCCACGGGCCTCCCCCGGGTGCTTCCTTGGCTCCCAAGTTGTCTTCTCGTCCAATAAAAAACTTCAAAAAGTTTTGCCGCGTTTGGACTTTGTTTCATAGGGATATTCTGCAAAGTAAAAACGTAAGCAAAATACAGGAACTGACACTGGGCACTATGTCAATAGGTTAGTCTCAAAAATGATATAAAGTTGCTATACAATGATTGTAAAATATCCAAGAATGGTAAATAATAGTATGGAACAATAAAAAAATTATAGATGCGTTGGAGACGTATCAACGGTCGGCAGGGCGGTCGTACAGGCGCGGAAGGACAGGCAGGCCGGCGCGTGAACGACAGCTGTGATGGGCCGCCGCATGGCGCGAGGCTGCCGGGTGTGGGTGATGCAGGAGGCCCGGTCGAAGCAGTGCAGTGACGGCCGGCGTAGATCGACGGCTGGCGCGCGAATGTTGGCTGTGAAGGGCCGCTGCATGGCGCGAGGCCGCCAGGTCAGGGAGGAGGCCGGGTGGTCACGCTGGTGTCGGAGTAGATGCGAGCGGGTGTTGGCGACGGCGGCGGGAGATGCAAAACGATCTTAGATCGGAAAACCAAAAATAAACAGCTAATCAAGATGACCGGCGGGAGGAAGAAAAACCCGAAACAAGGGAAAAGACTCTCTAGGGCAGCTGGTCAACACGACCGGCGGACAAACCCTAGGTACGGGCGGCGCTGTAACACCCCGGATTCGATGCGCCAGGTGTCTGTCAGTTATTCGCCGTCGTTGCCATGTCATTTGCTTGCGTGTTGCATTTTGTCATGTCATCATGTGCATCTCATTTTGCATACGTGTTCGTCTCATGCATCCGAGCATTTTCCCCGTTGCCCGTTTTGCAATCTGGCACTCCTATGTCCTCCGGCGTCCCCCCTTTTTGTCTCTTGTTGTGAGCGGGTGTTAAACATTCTCTAAATGTACCGTGAGTTTGCCAAGTGGCCTTGGTACACCACCGGTAGACCGCCTATCAAGTTTCGTGCCATTTGGAGTCCATTTGATACTCCAACGGTTAACCGGGGTACCGTAAAAGCCTCTTTTGTGTGCAGCCAAACACCCCTTCAAAGTGGCCCAATAACCCTTCCAAACCCCCTCCATGCTCTCGGTCATTCGATCATGATCGTGTGGGCGAAAACTGCACCTCATTTGGAGTCTCCTAGCTCCCTCTACCTATAAATAAGTGCTCTCCCCAAAAATCTCGCAGATCAAACCCTAGCCAAACTCCTCCCCGCCGCCGGACATGTCCGCCTCCGCATCGGACGCGTCCACCACCGCCTCCACGTCGCTCCGGCCAATGAGAGGCCGCCACGTCAGCGCCGCCGCCCCCTCCTCCACTCACCGGCCGCCACCTCACCCTCTCTCTCCTCCCACCACCACGCACCCGCGGGACCCGGATCAGGCCCGCGCGAGCCCGTCCGCGTAGCCGCCCGGCCCGCGCGCGCCTACGCCCCGCCGTCCCCGCCACGCCGCCTCCACTGCCGGCCGCTCGCCGCCCGCGTCCATCGTCGGCGCCTCGTTGGAGCTCCACCACCAAGCGCCTCGCCGCCTCTGCCTCCTGCGCACCGCCCGTGCTCCTCGCCCCGCGCTCCTCGCCGCCGCCGGATTTCGACCGCCCTGGCCACGCGATACCGGAGCTCGCCGCCGCCTCGGCTTCCATGCCGTCCGCCGCCCGGAACTCGCCGGCCCTGCCCTCCTCCCGTCGCCCGCACCCGGATCTGGTATGGGGCCCACTGGATCCGGCCATCCTCGGCCTCCTCCTCCCGCCGGAGCGGCTCCCCTCACCGAAATCCGCGTTGACCTTGCCGGAGCTCGATCTGGTTGACCTCATACCTCCATCCAAACAGGCCCGCGCCGTACCGCTTCGTCCTGCTGAACATCTTCGTCCAGTTTTTTCGCGGGGTAAAAATCGCCCGTCCCTAAACTTTATCATTCTGATGCCCTGTTCATCATGCTATAACTTCATGTGTGCTGCTCCGTTTCGTGTGTATAATATATCGAAATGTTCATCAGGAGATGCTCTTCATTTCATTACATTGTGCCATGCTTGTTTTAGTTCATCTTGATGCCCTAACCATCGTTGCAAGAGTGCTATATGATGTTGACTGCTGTCTGTTAACAGAACTTGGTGATTTATCTTTTTCATTGCATTTTGTGTGTGCATCCTATGAGCTTGATGTATACATGAGTTTTGAGATACATCAGGCCATATTTACAGAGGTGCAGTCCATGTATTTTTTTTAGTCTTGTAGTGAGTGCATCAAGCTCATGAAGTAGGGTACTTGTTGTTGCTGTTTTGCTAGTCTGAATCTGTTATATCATGATGCTACGTAAACCTGCTGCTACAAGTCATTCCATGCATAATTTGGAGATGTTCACTAAGGATGTTTTGTTACTCATGTCATGCTATATCCGTTAATGCCCGTGGTTTCATTTATAGCTTGTTGTATCTTGTTTTTATCATGCTCCAAAATTGCTAAATAATGTTGTGGTCAGCCTGTTAACATTAAGTTCAGTTTTGCCATGAGCTTTGCTAGTGATCCATGCATCCTATGAACTTTATATTGTCATTATTAGCGTCATAAACCTGCTGCTACAAGTCATTCCATGCATAATCTGGAGATGTTCACTAAGGATATTTTGTTATTCATATCATGATTTATCCATTCATGCCCTTGGTTGCATTTATAGCTTGTTGTAGCTTGTTGTTATCATGCTCCAAAATTGCTAAATAATGTTGTTGTCAGCCTGTTAATATTAAGTTCAGTTTTGTCATGAGCTTTGCTAGTGATCCATGCATCCTATGAACTTGCTCTTGCCATGCTTAGCTTCATAAACATGTCTTCTTAATGTTGGTCACTTTTTCATGTCATTTATTGCTCTGTGGTGAGTGGTACGAGCTCACCAACATGCCTACTTATTGTTCTTTCTGCCATGTCTGAATATGTCATCTTTTGCCATGTTTGCATAGATGCTACCATGTTTTATGTTGATCTTTGGAATAAATTCAGTAAGTGGGTATTGTTATTTGCCTTTAGTAATATCATGATATGCCTTTGTTTGCCATGTTAAGTTCCTGTAGCATGTTGTTTGATAGCTCTAAATATTGCAACCTGATGTTATTTCTGCCAAGTCTGTAAACTGTTATTATTCGCAATCTTGCCATGTCCTTTTGAGCATGTTCTAGTGATTTCTGGAGATAGCTCAGTGTTCATGTTTTGTCATGCTTTACCTGTACTTCATGCTCATGCCTTTTGTTTTCACGTTGGGGTGATGTAGAATACTTTTTTGATGCTTGCTAGATGCCTAGTTGCTGTTTTGGACAGCTTGTCTTTTAAACTTGTATAGAGTGTATGTGTTGAACCGTTGCTCCGTTTTGAGTGTGCTCTATATGAAACTTGCTTGGATTTGCATATAGTTTCATGTTATCATGTTGCATCCATGTTTTGAGAGTGTTTTCTTGATGTTTGTATGCATTTTGCATCAATGCCATGTTTAACTTGTTTTGCTCATATCTTCTAGGCCGTTGCTCCGAATGAAATGAACTATATATGTAACTTGACTAGAATCTCGTGTAGATTATCTTGGTGCATCTTAACTTGCTGTTTAACAACTTGAATATAAGATTTATTCAGATCTGGACCAATTTCGAAACATTCCTATGAGGACCTACCGGATTTGTTATATGTTGTTTCTGGCCTCATTTAAACTTGCTTTGATGTGTTGCTCTTGTTTGCATTATCTCTTGCCATGAGTAGCCGCATCTAGCCTTTTCCATGCATCATGCTTGGTTGTGCATCTTGCCTTGTTCATGTGTGGTGTGTTTACTATGTTGTGTGCTTCTTCTCGGTAGTTCCCGTTTCGTTGCGATCGTGAGGATTCGTTCGTCTACGCTTGGTTCATCTTCGTGGCTTCATCTTCTTCATGGACTCGTTCTTCTTCCTTGCGGGATTTCAGGCAAGATGACCGCTACCTTGGATCTCATTACTACCATTGCTATGCTAGTTGCTTCGTTCTATCGCTTTGCTGTGCTACCTATCAGTTGCTCTTCAAGCCTCCCAAATTGCCATGTCAGCCTCTAACCTTTTCCCCCTCCCTAGCAAACCGTTGCTTGGCTATGTTACCGCTTTTGCTCAGCCCCTCTTATAGCGTTGTTAGTTGCAGGTGAAGTTGAAGATTGCTCCATGGTGGAAAGGATTATGTTGGGATAACACAATATCTCTTATTTAATTAATGCATCTATATACTTGGTAAAGGGTGGAAGGCTCGGCCTTATGCCTGGTGTTTTGTTCCACTCTGGCCGCCCTAGTTTCCGTCATACCGGTGTTATGTTCCCGGATTTTGCGTTCCTTACGCGGTTGGGTGATTTATGGGACGCCCTTGACAGTTCGCTTTGAATAAAACTCCTCCAGCAAGGCCCAACCTTGGTTTTACCATATGCCTCACCACCACCTATACCTTTCCCTTGGGTCGGCCAACCCGAGGGTCATCTTTATTTTAGCCCCCCCCCCGGGCCAGTGCTTCTCTAAGTGCTGGTCCAAACCGAGCGATGTCCGGCGCCCCCTGGGCAACCAGGGTCTATGCCAACCCGAAGTCTGGCTCATCCGGTGTGCCCTGAGAACGAGATACGTGCAACTCCTATCGGGATTTGTCGGCACATCGGGCGGCTTTACTGGTCTTGTTTTACCATTATCAAAATGTCGTGTAAACCGGGATTCCGAGACTGATCGGGTCTTCCTGGGAGAAGGAATACCCTTCTTGACCGTGAGAGCTTCTGATGGGCTAAGTTGGGACACCCCTGCAGGGTATAAACTTTCGAAAGCCGTGCCCGCGGTTATGTGGTAGATGGGAATTTGTTAATGTCCGGTTGTAGATAACTTGACACCAGATACGAATTAAAACGCATCAACCGCGTGTGTAGCCGTGATGGTCTCTTTTCGGCGGAGTCCGGGAAGTGAACACGGTTTTGGGTTATGTTTGACGTAAGTAGGAGTTCAGGATCACCTCTTGATCATTGCTAGCTTCACGACCGTTCCGTTGCTTCTCTTCTCGCTCTCATTTGTGTATGTTAGCCACAATATATGCTTAGTTGCTGCTGCAACCTCACCACTTTACCCCTTCCTTTCCCATTAAGCTTTGCTAGTCTTGGTACCCATGGTAATGGGATTGCTGAGTCCTTGTGGCTCACAGATTACTACAACAACAGTTGCAGGTACAGGTTATGCAATGATCATGACGCGACAGCGATGTTTCTTGTTTTAGAGTTCTTCTTCTGCTTCTTCTTCAATCGGGGGATAGGTTCCAGGTCGGCAGCCTGGGCTAGCAGGGTGGATGTCGTTTGAGTTTCTGTTTGTGTTTCATCCGTAGTCGGATGGTGCTCTTATGTAAGATGATGTTGTATTCGTGTGGCATTGTATGCCTTTTGTATGTATCCCCATCTATTATGTAATGTTGATGTAATGATATCCACCTTGCAAAAGCGTATCAATATGCAGTTCTATCTTTGGTGGGACCTTCGAGTCTCTTTAGGATAGTATCGCATATTGGGCGTGACAGGCGCGGCCCCCAACGGCGGTCATGGCGGCCGACCGCCCCAGGGCAGCGTGCGGGGCGGAAGCGGCGGCGGCGGATAGGGTTGGTTCGGTTAGGCTGATACCTAGAAGGGGATAGAGAGGGATTGGAGGAATAGTTGATATATTGCTTGAGCTTAATGGGCATATATATAGAAGTACATAATCTACTTGGAGTACAAGACAAGTCAGATACTTCCTAGTCTATCATATGTTTTCAGTAGACACTCAACAAAAAGAGTGGAAGTTTTCTAATGAATTCTTACAAAATTCATTTAAAAACCCTCAATCCGAAAGGATCAAGCAGGGGATGTCCAATAGGATTCCACATCTATATCTATATCTATACCTCTATATCTATATCTATCTATATACCTATACCTATACCTATACCTATATATATATATATATATATATATATCTTTATCTTTACCTACTAATAAAGCAATTAGTGCTTCTGGTGGTACGTCGTCGCTGCTTTTGCAAAAAAGTCCCTGTGGTTTAAAGTATTCAACCCGCAGTCCATATAATAAAGTCAATCGAACCGGCATGGGCGAGAAAGAAAAAAACTGCCTCCCGATCTAGCCCGCGCTGCCCCGTGCTCTGCTCCTCCCCGAGGTCCGAGCGCCTCGGCCTGCTACTAACGCCGGCGTCCCGCGCCACCGCCGCCGACCTGCCGTTGTCCATTACCCTCTCCCACGCACCCTATCTCTCTTCTTCTCCCTTCTCCCTTCCTTTTCTCTCTCTCAAATCGTGTCTCTATCAGGACTCAGGAACAACAGCGCCATGGATCCCGATGTGGAGCTCCACTACAGCCTCATCTGACCTAGGAGGGTGTCGCGCTGCGCTCAAGCGTCACATCAGGCGGCGGCGGTGAGGTGGGAGGGGAGCACGGAGACGGGCGAGCGGAGACGGAGGAGGAGAAAATGGAGAGGCGGGGCGGCGGCCATGGCGGGGAGGCTACGCTCGGGGGCCGCATCAGGCCGCGACAGTGAAGCGGGAGGTGTGCACGGAGACGAAGGACACGAGAGTGGAGGCGTCCAGGAGCGAGGACTTCACCGGCGTCAAAGCCACTGCCAGACGGGACGCGCAGGCGCGCGAGGGGCGCATCGCTCCTCTCCTGGTGCGGCGCACGAGCGAATGAGTTGGGGATTGAGCTGCCGGCACACCACCAGTAGTTCGCCCCTACTCCACACTTTGTCAGAACTCCATCTGTCGGTTCTGCATTTAGGTATTCACTGAATCAAACTTTATAATTTCCTGATATATCTTCATGATTGTTGAAGCCAAACTCGCATCTCATCTGCTTTTTAATTGCGCCCCATCCCAACCTGAAAATTCCTATTTATATGGCTAATGAATCCTGTCAAGACTCAAGTATGTACGAACAGTTTTGCAAAGTTTACTTTCTGGTACTGATGGTCTAAAGTGGTGTCTTGTACTACATGGTTAGATAATGCAGTGGGATTTTCTGATGTACAACCTATATATCAGAAAAGGTTGGCCTTGGAATGATCTGTCCCGGTTATTAGTGTTTGTGGTCATGTATTTCGTGAAGATCAAATATCTACAGGAAATGAATCTACATTTGCATGCTTGATTTCAAGACTTGCCAGCTGGGTGAAGAAGCTTTCTGACAAACATCCAAATCACTCTAATAGGCCCAAGTTGAGCATATGTTAGATGGTCTGGATGACATGGATGTCGCCGAGGATGTCCCTTTTGATGAGCTCATAGGCATGCAAGGCTTAGTATTTCACTTGGTTGAGAATGCAATTACAGTAAGGATCTCTTCTTTGTCTTATTTTAGTTAGACAAATGTGCTTCCTTCATGTTTACATGTATCTGATGTTGTTTCATTTGATTTTCTTAAGATATGTATTACATACAAGTCTGATAGATTCAAGAGAATGAAGAGTGAAGAATACTATACTATAAATACGTCAACTACAGATAACCCTCCCAACTACAATGTTGCACCTGACAACCTCCTACTCGACGAGGCCAAGCTATCTGCAAGGGACCATGCCGCTGGACGTTCCTAAGAGGTATGGACCTAAGGATGGCCTTCCTTGCACTATATTGTAGTAATATAATCCATAATGCATGCAGTTTGCTTTCTCCATTTCTCCCATGGACTCTGAATATGACATCCACCGTCCTTTGTAGGTTCATTAGTTTACTTTTTGTTGATGCAAAAATATGTAGTTGTAACCGCAGGTGTGCTGCTAGATGACCTTCTTGCTGCTGCAACAACAAATGCAGCTAACCTGTAACTGCAGCTCCTGCTACATGCAAGCTGGAGGAACACAGGGCATATTTGCTACGATGATGAACAAACAGGCAAATGACTGCAGAAACAACTGCTGGTGGAGCTGTGGTTCTTGGAAACCCAGTTGCTCCTCCTGTTAATGGGGATGTTTATATGGATATCAGCCCTGAGAATGTTGTGGTCCAGTGACACCGAGGAATCTAAATATGATGTTAATTTTACCTGTTAAATATTTTTAAAATATTGTTATGGAAGCAAACTTATAATTTATAGCACAAGATCCGTTTTTTCATACCGGCGGCGATCCGGATTGCAAAAAAATACCCCACTATAACCATATACGGAAAAGAAAACATCGATAACTACACGTGCATACCTCTGAAAAATGTTACAAGAGAAAACAACAGATTTCTCTTCGCGAGAGTGAGAGAAAGCGAGCGAGAGGAGGGGAGGGAGAGGGAGAGAGAGTGAGAGAGAGACGTCTTAGGATTAACCATATTCAACATACGTTTTTTGTTGTTTTGTGTGAACACCGAGGCCATCGCCGGCGAGGGTGAGAAGGAGGATAAGCGGCAACACAAATATAATGCCTCGCAAAAATAAAAGAGATGGACCTATTGTGGTCCTGAGTGATGGTTGTTCAGTTAAGAGTGTGTGTTATGTTTTCTCTCCCGTTGTAACGCACAGGCTCTTTTGCTAGTATATATATATAATAAAGAGGCTATTGCTTCTTACCACCGTAATTTGGTCCGTTTTTAGTCCGTGGTCATTCTGTTTTGTACGTCGTCCCGACCTTCGATCGGATTCAAAAAAGCCCTACGTCAGCTCAACCTTCGATCGACATGTACCATAAAAAACAAGGTATCTGTATTGGGCCACATAGCCCGCCAGGCCTTCGCTGGGCGTAAGAAAAATAGCTACTGATGGGGATCGAACAGTCCTCCTGTCCCATGGTACGGCGTAGCAACCAACTAAGCAAAGTTATTTTATGTGAAATTAGTCCCACATGGTTTATTTAAACAGATTCCTACCAGTTTATATACAAGCAAGCCTCCTATATTATGAGCAAGTCGCCTAAAAAAGAACGGTGAGAGAGCGGACAAGAAGGAAGGGTGAATTTGAGGGCTGATTTGTTTGTATTAAAGGAAAGAAGAACACTTGTGTGTAGGAAGGATTTGAGGACGAATTTGCGGGTATTAAAGGAAAGAATTGAAGGCTATCTTTATGGGTTAAGAAATTATAAAGGAAGGATAGATGGATTTCAGGCTTGTGGACTGCATGGATAATCACATGCAAAAGAACACTTGTGTATATTTATTAAAGGAAGGAATTTGAGGCAGATTTGTGGGTATTGAAGGAAGGAATTTGAAGGCTATCTTTGTGTGGGCTCTGAAATTATAATGAGAGTCGTGAAACAAATTTACCACTGATGAGGACGAGGAAGTAGACGAGGAGCGCAAGAGTATGCCAGCGTTGACGTGGATCGACACACGTACTGTGCGACACTGTCCATGCAACTTTTTAAATTTCGCCAGTAATCAAGAATTTTATGAGGTGATCATTTAAAATTTAGTTTCCATCGAGGGTGACTAGCTATTTACTTATTAAGTTTAGTTACCAATAACTACGCATGTGTGTACAGTACAAAAAATCATGTTATGTACCACCACCCTTTAGACCTTATTTAGGCGGGACAAGTGCAGGACATGCCCTTTCTTCATGAAACAAGTCCACAACATTGCAAGTTGAAAGTGAGCAGCAGTAGAGGGGTTGTATATAGACCAGGTGCAGGGAGGGTCTCACAGAGGGCAGCCCTCGCTTCCAGCTCGACAATATTAGTCTAAGCATTATCTTGCGCCGGCGCGGTTCAATGACAGATGACCGGTGCAGTGGCCGAGCTCATTGCCTAGGGATTGACCACATTCGAATGTTTCTATGATCATGTGGACACGGCTCGACGAGTGCATGACAAAGGATAAACGACAACTCGAATGAGACACCATATTGAAATAGAGGGCATATGCATGTGGGCGGTCTTCAAAAATGATTATTGAGTAGAGGTCTACATTTTCTTCTATCCCGTCGCAATGCACGGACATGCTTTGCTCACAGTATAATCATCAGATGCAATGTGATAGTTCTAGCAAAATTTCGTCACCTATAAATCAGATTATGTTGTTTCTCTTTGTGTAAATCTTGGATTTCTAGATCTTATGAAAATGACTTTTTATTTCAGAGATTTAATTTGAATTTTTAATCTGTTTAAATATAGATGAATCTTTGCAAATCCAACAAAGTGGTCGGAATATTGTCAGGACCCCGACTCAATGCCACGTCGATCTAGCATGTAACACCTCATATCACTTTGCGGCCTCACGCACGGTATTCTCACGGGTGTCGCCTTACCTTTGCCCGGGACCGTTTGCGCCTTTTGGCACACGTATATGATAGTGTCGCTAGCATCCATATGGTAAGGAGCCCGGGCTGACATGGCTAGTCGTAAACCCAAAGTGGCACAGACTTACAGGGACAGGCATCCATGACCCAGCATCGAACGTGTCGGTCATTAGCAAGTGAATCCGGGCTGTAGCACTGGGCTAGCAGGACTCCGGTAAACCGGGCTGTAGCGGGCTAACAGGACTCCGGTATTCATCGCGTGACATTTCCCCGAAGGGACAGACACAGGAACGAAGAAGGACACATGCCGGCCAGCCTAAGTGTTCCGGAGCAGTAGCGAGCTACCATGGCTCAATGGAAGCACTAAGAGACATTTCCCGGTAAGAGAGGCTACTAATAATAAACAACTAGATAGTCAGATCCAACACATACCAAGCATTTCAATCATACACACAATATGCTCGATATGTGCAATTACAACAAGGCATCACAACATGACTCTACAACACAAGTACTTTTATTTAAAGGCTCAGAGAGCCATACATAGCATACACACAAGTACGGGTCACACGACCCACATTCAAGTCATACAAGCATACAAGCCAACAGCGGAAGTAACTTGTCTGAGTACAGACATCTAGTAAAATAAAAGAGGCTTGGAGAAGCCTGGCTATACTACATGGTCCTTCATAAGCTCAGGATCACCACCTGGGCCTCAGTATACTCATCGATGTCAACGTCTACGAAGAACCCGTCAGAAGGGGTTGCAGCGTCTTCTTTAAAATGTTAATTAAAGCAACATGAGTACAAAGGTACTCAGCAAGACTTACATCAGATCCTACATACATGCACATTATCAAGAAGGGTTGGTGGGGTTATTGCAGTAAGCCAGCTTTGACTCTTGGCTAAGCTATCCTACGAGACACCAACTTGAAATGGTTTTGCGCACTCGAGTCCACTACTCACCACTTCAATACACCACCGAGGATCCACCTCCGTCTTCCTACGGAAGAGCCATCCTCGGCACTCACGCTTATCTTGAGATTTTTAGTAGTATCCATTTACTTGTCTATGAACTGTATAGGCAACCAAGTAGTCCTTTACCGCGGATGCGGCTATTCGAATAGATAATGATAACCCTGCAGGGGTGTACTTCTTCATACATGTTTCCACCATTTAGCGTCTTCACACGACATGTGCTCGGCAGACTTCAAGCGAAAGCCGACGTGGGTGTAGACCACGACCTACCTAAACACCTAAGCCTCTAGTCCAGGTTTATCGCCTATTCAGGTTCCATCCGTAGGGAGTCCGGCCAAGGTTTCCACATACGGCCCCGAACGATGTGTACAGGGTTCCGAGACACCTAACGGGTGCCTGGTGTACCCAGCCACGTACCTACCGCATCACAGCCCACCCCGCGGGTCAGCGCTGTCCACAGCCTCCAGTAAGCTACAAACACCAGAAACTACTTGCAACTCCTGGACAGAGGACTAGGGTGGATAAGAAGTCGAGCGGGGTCATATTTCAGGGCCCAATGCATGGTAGTTGCTGAATCTTAAATCACACATACAGATCTCAGTGCTTAAGGTCGGCTTCAATGAAATAACCCACCATGTACTCCTACATGGCCTCTCATCGATACATTTACCAAATCGTGTTCAACACATCACTCTCATTACCGGCATAATCATTTCACTCTAGCCCATCACCCAGATGAACCAGACCTTGCACGACTCTAAGCATAGCAGGCATAGCAAGGTAGGAACAACACATACATACGGCTCAATCAACTCCTACACATGCTAGTGGGTTTCATCTAGTTACTGTGGCAATGACAGGTCATGCAGAGGAAATGGGTTCAACTACCGTAGCACACAGCAGTTTGAAACGCGTTGTCTTAATGCAGTAAAAGAGAGCAGAAGCGAGAACATGGGATTGTATCGATATGATCAAATGGTTGGTTGCTTGCCTGATGGGGCGATGCACTGATATTGTTCTTCGTTAGGGTAATTGTGGTACTCCTCGGGGGCAGATCCTGCCGCAAAGAGCACCGATACACAACATCACCAAACAATATGCAACAATATGATGCATGCATGAGACATGGCAAAATGAGTGTATTGGGCTAATGCAACTAAGACCAGATGGGTTTGAACCATTTTGAATCAAAGATTCAAGTTTCAAACTCATAAATGGCCCTTATAAGTGCTTTATCTTGTTCTGTACTAAACAGCAGGTTAAATTGTTTAGACATGCATGAAACCAGTACAGATGGATAGATTGGATTTTTCTGATCATTTTTCATATATAACACTTTGCATTTGGAGCTACAGATTAATTTCTATGATTTTTTGAAGTTTGTGGTATTTCCTGAAATTTCCTGTATAAAAATAATTCCAGTAAATAAATTATTACGTCAGCATTACGTCAGGATGACGTCAGTGGTCAACGGAACAGTCTAGGTCAAACCTGACTAGTGGGTCCTGTGTGTCAGTGTAATTAGTTTAACTAATTATTAGTTAATACTAATCCTAATTTGTTAACAGGGTTGGGCCCCACCTGTCATTGACCCAGGGGGGTCAAACTGGGCCCACCCGTGGTCAAACGAGGGTCAGCGGGGTCAACTCACCGGCGTTTAGCCGCCGGCGAGGCCGAACGCGGCGGCGAGAGTGCATTTGTGCGTTCTGGCGACCAAATGAGCGGCGGAGGGCATCTACGCGTAGCTGGGAGCAAGCCGCAGCTCTTGATGGTGGTGGTTGAGCTCAGGGTGGCCGGAAACATCGCCGGCGACGACTTTGGCGGTCGTCGGAGTTCAGGTAAGGATGAACCCGAGGCTATGGGACACGGCGGGGCTCGTGGTGAGGTGCGTTGGGCTCCTGGGGATGCCGTGAGTGTGTTGGACAGGGTGGTGTGGCCAGTGGGTGGCCGGAGACACGTCGGCGACGAGCTCCGCGGCGGCGCGTGCGGTGAAGCTTCGTGTGCTCGCTGTGATGCACGAGAGCGAGAAAGGAAAGGGGGAGGAGGTAGCTAGGCTCACGGCGGTCTAGAGGAAGCAGACGGCGCGGTCGGGGACGAGCTGGTGCGGTGGTGACGGCGAAGGGGATCTCCGGCAATGGCGGAGTCGGGTGAGGTCGGTGTAGAGGCCTCGGGGCAAGCGAGCGCTTGGGGCTCGGCTAGCTCGAAGAAGAGGAGGGCGGCGGAGCTCCTGGACACGTCGGCACGGGGCAGGGACAACGGAGAGCGCGACTACGGCGATGGTGCGGCTGCGGTGGCGTCGGCCATGGAGCAGGAGAGCGAGGGAGAGAGGCAGGGGGAGAATGGATGTGTCCACGGGGTTCGGAGCGCGATGTGGAGGTCGTACCGGCCAGCAGAGAGGCGAGGGGAGGAAGCAGGGCGACGGGCAGCTGCGTGGCGCGCGCTGGTGCCGCTGTCGAGCACCTGCCTGCCTGCCTGGCGAAGGCAAGCAGCTCGCTGGAGCGGCTGCTGGGCTGGGCCGGCTAGGTGGGCTGGCTAGCGGGCTACCAGGTTAGTTCCCTCTCTCTCTTTTTATTTCTCTTTTCTATTTATTCTGTAACTTTGTGGACTTACTAAAAATACCTAAACAACTCCAAAAATCCCCAAACTGCTCATGCCCACTGTTTAGAATATAAACAACATGAAACATTTTAGTTTAGGATTATTTGAACATTTAAAATATTTTATATAATTTAAATGCCCAAACTCAAATACTTATGATTTAATTCAAAGACCTTAGGATGACCTAGAAAATTGTGCACCACTTTTGGCAGAGGTTCTGAACCAAAACAAAAATGATGGACATTTTAGAAGGGCATTTCAGGTTCATTGAAAATATTTTTAGTAAACCCTAGTTGGTTTCAGAGGGGGCTGGGGGTTCTGTCATCCCCATTTCAAGTTTCTGTTGAAAGAAATAGACATGATGCAACGCTCTAATGCATGAACTAGCTAGGGTGTGACAACTCACCTCCACTCAAAAGAATCTCGTCCCAAGATTTAGGTTCCTCCGGGAAAAAGGCGGGGTACTCAAGTCGAAGATGATCCTCCCTTTCCCAAGTTGCTTCCTTCTCAGAATGGTGCGACCATTGAACCTTGAGAAACTTGATATTATGATGTCGAGTGGTACGCTCGGCTTGATTGAGGATACAAACGGGGTACTCTCGATACATGAGGTTATCTTGAAGATCAAGCGTTTCGTGGTCCACTCTACGGATAGGATCCGAGAAGCAACGCCTGAGTTGAGAAACGTGGAAGACATCGTGGACTCTGGAGAGATGCGGAGGTAGTTCCAATTGGTAGGCAACTTCTCCTCGCTTGGCAAGAATGCGAAAGGGACCAATGTAGCGAGGAGCCAATTTGCCTTTGATACCGAAACGATGGGTTCCCTTCAGAGGAGTAACCCGAAGGTAAGCCTTCTCGTCAACCTCAAAAGTCATAGACTTATGTTTTCGGTCATATTGACTCTTTTGACGAGATTGGGCTATTTTCAACTTTTCACGAACGATGCGAACTTGCTCTTCCGCTTCCTGGATCATATCCGGGCCAAAGAATTGTCTTTCCCCGGTTTCTGACCAGTTAAGAGGCGTTCGACACCTTCGTCCATAGAGAACTTCAAAAGGGGCTTTACCCAAGCTAGATTGATAGCTGTTGTTATAAGCAAATTCGGCAAATGGAAGGCATTTCTCCCAATCCATTCCGAATGAGATAACAGAAGCTCGAAGCATGTCTTCTAGAATCTGGTTGACACGTTCTACTTGACCACTTGATTGAGGGTGAAAGGCAGTGCTAAAGGAAAGGCGGGTTCCCATAGCATTTTGGAAACTTTCCCAAAATCGAGAGGTGAAGAGACTTCCTCGATCTGAGTTAATTTCCAGTGGAACACCATGGAGGGACACTATTCGAGAGATGTACAAGTCTGCTAGCTGACTAGCGGTTATACTCTGGCGAACAGGTAGGAAATGGGCCACTTTGGAAAGATGATCGACAACGATGAAGATAGCGTTATTCCCTCTCTTGGTCCTGGGAAAACCGGTGATGAAATCCATACCAATTTTATCCCATTTCCATTCAGGAATAGCTAAGGGTTGAAGGGTGCCAGCAGGTCGTTGATGCTCTGCTTTTACACGATGACAGACGTCGCAATTAGCAACAAACTGAGCAATGTCTCTCTTTATCCTAGTCCACCAGAACCTCTGGCGTTGGTCCTGATACATCTTAGTGCTACCGGGATGAATGGTGAGAGGAGATTCATGAGCTTCCTTAAGGATCAACTGCCGTAAATGTTAGTTTTTGGGAACCACTAGACGGTTCTCAAAGTACACAACACCATGATCATTTGTAGAGAAACATTTAGCATCTCCGCTAGCAATGTTCTCCTTGATCCTAGATATTCCTTTATCTCGTTTTTGGGCAGCGATGATTTGATCCGTAAGAGTAGGTTTCGCCACCAAGGTGGAAAGGAATCCTTGAGGAACGATGTGAAAGTTAAGCTTCCGAAATTCCTCATGGAGAAGCGGTTGACTTTGTTGTAACATCATATTGTTACAATAAGATTTACGACTTAGTGCATCAGCCATGACATTGGCTTTTCCTGGGGTGTAAGTTATCCCTAAGTCGAAATCTGTGATCAACTCGACCCAACGTCTTTGCCTGAGATTCAAATCCGGTTGGGTGAATATGTACTTCAGACTTTGGTGATCAGTGAAGATTTCACAACGATTACCGAGGAGGTAATGTCGCCAAGTTTTGAGTGCATGGACTACAGCTGCAAGCTCTAGATCATGAGTAGGGTAGTTTTCCTCATGTGGGTGTAATTGCCGTGAAGCATAAGCAATTACATGACGATCTTGCATGAGAATGCAACCTAGTCCTTGTCGCGAGGTGTCTCAATAGATAACAAAGTCCTTAGAGAAGTCTGGTGGTACCAATACGGGAGCAGATGTCAGGCATCTTTTCAGTTCCTGAAAATTGTGCTTACATTGTGGACTCCACTCGAACTTTTTATCTTTCTTGAGGAGTTCAGTTAGAGGTTTAGCAACTTTGGAGAAGTTCTCGACAAAGCGGCGACAATAGCTCGCTAAGCCAAGGAAACTCCGAACTTGCTTGACCGATTCAGGTGGAGTCCAATTAAGGACGGCTTGAACTCGCTCGGGATTGACAGCAATACCTTTACCAGAAATTACATGTCCTAGATAGGTCACTTCTGGCAACCAAAATTCGCATTTAGAAAATTTTGCATAAAGGCGATGCTCTCGAAGTTTCATCAACACTAACCTTAGATGCTCAGCATGTTCTTCCTCATTCTTGGAGTAGATGAGTATATCATCAAGGTAAACCACGACGAATTTATCCAAATACTCCATGAAGATTGAGTTCATTAACTGAGAGAAGGTGGCTGGAGCGTTGGTTAAACCGAAGGACATGACGGTGTACTCGTATTGGCCATAACGAGTAACAAAGGCTGTTTTAGGAATGTCCCCGTTCCTGATTTTGATTTGATGGTAGCCCAACCTCAAATCCATCTTAGAGAAGACTGAGGATCCAGTGAGCTGATCATACAGATCGTTGATCCTGGGAAGTGAATACTTGTTCTTTATTGTGACCAAATTGACTGGTCGATAATCTACAACCATCCGATCCGTACCATCCTTTTTCTTGACGAAGAGGACGGGACAAGCCCATGGAGATGAACTAGGACGGATGAAACCCTTTTTCAAGGACTCATCGAGTTGTTTCTTAAGCTCGGCTAGTTCTAGTGGTGCCATCTTATAGGGTCTTCTAGAAATCGGGACAGTTCCTGGAATGAGATCTATCACGAACTCAACATCTCTGTCAGGTGGAACACCTGGCAATTCCTCTGGAAAGACATCCGAAAAGTCACGGACCACCGGAACGTCTTCGAGGTCTGCCAAAGGACTGGTGTTAAGAGAATATAGCTGTCGCTTGGCTACTCGGGTCAAGACATTGACTATCTTTCCCGAAGGATGTGTGAGTTGAACGGTCCTAGAGAAACAATCAATCTTGGCATGATGGGCTGACATCCAGTCCATACCCAAGATGATATTGATATCCGAAGATTTGAGAGCTATCAATGATGCAAGGAAAACAAGTCGGCCGACTTGAATTTCATTCCCATGGCTTACTCTAGAGGTTTGCCATCTAGAACCAGGAGTAGAAATTTCCATAGTGGAAGGCATGTCACAGAATGCGGTATTATGCAGACGAGCATAGTTTTCGGATATGAATGAATGGGATGCTCCAATATCGAAAAGAACAGATGCCGGGTGGCAATTAACAAGGAGCGTACCGAGTACGACGTTGGGATCCTCTTGAGCTTCTTCAGCAGAGATACAGTTGACATGGCCACGTGCAGCGGTGGCCGGCTTGGCGTAGAACACTTTCCCTGTCGGCTTGCCACGGCCAACAGCTTTTCCAGACTGATTGGGGTTGGTCTGGGGACACTCGCGCATATAGTGGTCCGATTCCCCACACTTGAAGCATGTCACGGAGCTGGTGCGTGGAGGAGCATTGTTGGTTGGCCCACCATAGGGCTTAGCTGGTGCATATTGTTGAGCTGGACGAGGCTCCTGATAGGATGGCCTCGGTGTGAACCTGGGTGGCAGGGCAGTGTTAGGCACCCACACCCGACGCTTCTGTGGACCAGCACCGGATGAGGAACCCATGTCGCGGCCATGCTTGCGTGTTGCTTCATAATCAGACTGACCAGACTCAGCATTGATGGCCTTGTTAACAAGCTTCTAAAAAAATGTGCACTCATGCAGACGGAGGTCACGGCGAAGCTCAGGGCTAAGTCCCTTGCGGAACCTTGCCTGCTTCTTGGCATCGGTGGAAACTTCCTCAGTTACATATCGTGCTAGGTTACCGAACTCCCTGCTGTATGCATCCACAGAGAGTCTACCTTGAGTGAAACTGCAGAACTCCTCACGTTTACGGTCCATAAGACCCTCCGGAATGTGATGTTTACGGAAAGCCTCGCTGAATTCAGCCCAAGTAGTGACCTGGCCCACTGGGCGCATGGCTCCATAGTTCTCCCACCAGAGACTGGCGGGGTCTTCAAGATGATATGCAGCAAATGTGACCTTATCAGCCTCAGCTACGAGTGCAGAGCGTAGCTTGTGAGTAATACTGCGAAGCCAGTCATCGGCGTCGAGAGGCTCGACAGAGTGGTGGAAGGTGGGTGGATGTAACTTGATGAAGTCGCTGAGCGACACCAAGTTATTCCTCTGATGGTGTGCTGTGTTCTGCTCGATGCGCTCCAACAAACGGTTGGTCTCCCGCTTGTTTCTCTCGGCTTCCAGCATAACCTCGACCAGAGAAGGAGGGTGAGGCAGGTTTGTTTCCCCAACTCTGCTGCCTTCGGCCTTCTCTGGGGGAGCAGGGTTGGTGCGGGTGTTAACCATCCTAGGAAAACAAGACAATGGTTTAGTCCAGGATGATAAGATTCTGACATAGAAATGTAGAATGTAATGGATAACTTGGAATGTAAGATGATCATCCGTATGACATGGTAGATACAGAAACTGCTTCTTTTATTCCATCGTCATACACACCATACAAGGTTTAGTACAAAATCAAACAAAGTACTACTACGGTGAAAGGAAGATTACATCTCATCGGAGGCATTCCAAGCTCCTATACATTATTTTTCTGCACCTCCGGAAAGTGGTACACACTAAGTCATATTCCACAGGTCACGCAGGACGGTGGAAATACAACTATTACGATACTAGAGATACTACTACTAACTCAGACAGCTCCATAGTAGTCCTCATAGAAGTCACCACCATAGCCTGGAAGCTCAACGTGACCATCCAGAAACAGACGGTCATGAGGAGCTTGTGGGCCATAGGGGCTAGGATGAGGTCTTGGACCAACAAACAGTGGCCTACGGGGACCACGGGGTGGGGTGATGCCGCCCACATCACGCCAATCCATCATGTCTGGTAGAGCAGACCTAACAGGATACAGATCTCTCATATCCATATATCCTGCTTGCACAGCCGGTGCAAACCGAGTCAAGATGGCCCAATGATCAGCACGGGTGTTGAATAGCTCCAATCTTAAGGCCCGATTCTCTCGGTCCTTATCCTCGAGCATCTCGGCAGTGGTGCGAGTTAGTGAGTCCTCCTGAGTGGAGTCAGCATAGATAGCTTGGAGATACCCTTGTGCTCCCGGGAGTGAAGCTGGCATATATCGGAAATCGGTGTTCCGAAGCAGGCCAGTCCTGACTCGCATGATGGTCATCATAGAGTAGGCAGCATCCTGCACAGCCATCTCAATAGTAACCCCGAGTCCATAGGAACAGTGGAGGGGCTTGGTAGATCTAGGATAAGAGGGAAATATCCTGACAGTGCAGAGATATTGGGTTTGATTAAAGTCTCGGAACTGCTCTTCGACAGTGTATTCGGGATACCAACGGTAACCCGTCTCGATCATTACCCGGACTAACATAGCCGTATGACCGGGCACATCGATACATCGAGTCAGGCAAACCACTTGATTCTGAGGGCGGGAAGCCATCTGAAACATGATATAATGCAAAGGTATTAGAATTTCTAGCAGAATTTGGACAGCATAACGGCTGTAAATGCTCAAAAAGGATTTTGAGACATTTTGCAAAGAATTGCATAGACGCTCAACAACATCATATCAAGGTTCTGGGTCCATCTTAGCACATAATGGGGTAGTAGAACTGAACTAGGCTTGTATCCATCAAACCTATAAGGTACTACTGATTAGTAACACGTGAACCTGATAAAGAAAAGAGATCCTAATTCCTTAACCCCCGGTGGAAGAATAGACTAACTCAGATCAGAATGCCATAAGGTAAAGGAGTAAAAAGAGCCTTACGTTCCCTCCCACAATCAATTACCCTACATATAACTAAAGCATTTCTAGACTCAACATCGACCAGTTTGGCTTGGAGAACCTACAGGCAGTCCGGCTCTGATGCCAACGCTGTCAGGACCCCGACTCAATGCCACATCGATCTAGCATGTAACACCTCATATCACTTTGCGGCCTCACGCACGGTATTCCCACGGGTGTCACCTTACCTTTGCCCGGGACCGTTTGCGCCTTTTGGCACACGTATATGATAGTGTCGCTAGCATCCATATGGTAAGGAGCCCGGGCTGACATGGCTAGTCGTAAACCCAAAGTGGCACAGACTTACAGGGACAGGCATCCATGACCCAGCATCGAACGTGTCGGTCATCAGCAAGTGAATCCGAGCTGTAGCACTGGGCTAGCAGGATCCGGTAAACCGGGCTGTAGCGGGCTAACACGACTCTGGTATTCATCGCGTGACATTTCCCCGAAGGGACAGACACAGGAACGAAGAAGGACACATGCCGGCCAGCCTAAGTGTTCCGGAGCAGTAGCGAGCTACCATGGCTCAATGGAAGCACTAGGAGACATTTTCCGGTAAGAGAGGCTACTAAGAATAAACAACTAGATAGTCAGATCCCACACATACCAAGCATTTCAATCATACACAGAATATTCTCGATATGTGCAATTACAACAAGGCATCACAACATGACTCTACAACACAAGTACTTTTATTTAAAGGCTCAGAGAGCCATACATAGCATACACACAAGTACGGGTCACACGACCCACATTCAAGTCATACAAGCATACAAGCCAACAGCGGAAGTAACTTGTCTGAGTACAGACATCTAGTAAAATAAAAGAGGCTTGGAGAAGCCTGGCTATACTACATGGTCCTTCATAAGTTCAGGATCACCACCTGGGCCTCAGTATACTCATCGATGTCAACGTCTACGAAGAACCCGTCAGAAGGGGTTGCAGCGTCTTCTGTAAAATGTTAATTAAAGGAACATGAGTACAAAGGTACTCAGCAAGACTTACATCAGATCCTACATACATGCACATTATCAAGAAGGGTTGGTGGGGTTATTGCAGCAAGCCAGCTTTGACTCTTGGCTAAGCTATCCTACGAGACACCAACTTGAAATGGTTTTGCGCACTCGAGTCCACTACTCACCACTTCAATACACCACCGAGGATCCACCTCCGTCTTCCTACGGAAGAGCCATCCTCGGCACTCATGCTTATCTTGAGATTTTTAGTAGTATCCATTTACTTGTCTATGAACTGTATAGGCAACCAAGTAGTCCTTTACCGCGGATGCGGCTATTCGAATAGATAATGATAACCCTGCAGGGGTGTACTTCTTCATACTTGTTTCCACCACTTAGCGTCTGCACACGAGATGTGCTCGGCAGACTTCAAGCGAAAGCCGACGTGGGTGTAGACCACGACCTACCTAAACACCTAAGTCTCTAGTCCAGGTTTATCGCCTATTCAGGTTCCATCCGTAGGGAGTCCGGCCAAGGTTTCCACATACGGCCCCGAACGATGTGTACAGGGTTCCGAGACACCTAACGGGTGCCCGGTGTACCCGGCCACGTACCTACCGCATCACAGCCCACCCCGCGGGTCAGCGCTGTCCACGGCCTCCAATAAGCTACAAACACCAGAAACTACTTGCAACTCCTGGACAGAGGACTAGGGTGGATAAGAAGTCGAGCGGGGTCATATTTCAGGGCCCAATGCATGGTAGTAGCTGAATCTTAAATCACACATACAGATCTCAGTGCTTAAGGTCGGCTTCAATGAAACAACCCACCATGTACTCCTACATGGCCTCTCATTGATACCTTTATCAAATCGTGTTCAACACATCACTCTCATTACCGGCATAATCATTTCACTCTAGCCCATCACCTAGATGAACCAGACCTGACACGACTCTAAGCATAGCAGGCATAGCAAGGTAGGAACAACACATACATACGGCTCAATCAACTCCTACACATGCTAGTGGGTTTCATCTAGTTACTGTGGCAATGACAGGTCATGCAGAGGAAATGGGTTCAACTACCGTAGCACACAGCAGTTTGAAATGCGTTGTCTTAATGCAGTAAAAGAGAGCAGAAGCGAGAACATGGGATTGTATCGATATGATCAAATGGTTGGTTGCTTGCCTGATGGGTCGATGCACTGATATTGTTCTTCGTTAGGGTAATTGTGGTACTCCTCGGGGGCAGATCCTGCCGCAAAGAGCACCGATACACAACATCACCAAACAATATGATGCATGCATGAGACATGGCAAAATGAGTGTATTGGGCTAATGCAACTAAGACCAGATGGGTTTGAACCATTTTGAATCAAAGATTCAAGTTTCAAACTCATAAAATGGCCCTTATAAGTGCTTTATCTTGTTCTGTACTAAACAGCAGGTTAAATTGTTTAAACATGCATGAAACCAGTACAGATGGATAGATTGGATTTTTCTGATCATTTTTCATATATAACACTTTGCATTTGGAGCTACAGATTAATTTCTATGATTTTTTGAAGTTTGTGGTATTTCCTGGAATTTCCTGTATAAAAATAATTCCAGTAAATAAATTATTACGTCAGCATTACGTCAGGATGACGTCAGTGGTCAACGGAACAGTCCAGGTCAAACCTGACTAGTGGGTCCCGTGCGTCAGTGTAATTAGTTTAACTAATTATTAGTTAATACTAATCCTAATTTGTTAACAGGGTTGGGCCCCACCTGTCGTTGACCCAGGGGGGTCAAACTGGGCCCACCCGTGGTTAAACGAGGGTCAGCGGGGTCAACTCACCGGCGTTTAGCCGCCGGCGAGGCCGAACGCGGCGGCGAGAGTGCATTTGTGCGTTCTGGCGACCAAATGAGCGGCGGAGGGCATCTACGCGTAGCTGGGAGCAAGCCGCAGCTCTTGGTGGTGGTGGTTGAGCTCGGGGTGGCCGGAAACGTCGCCGGCGACGACTTTGGCGGTCGCCGGAGTTCGGGTGAGGATGAACCCGAGGCTACGGGACACGGTGGGGCTCGTGGTGAGGTGCGTTGGGCTCCTGGGGATGCCGTGAGTGTGTTGGACAGGGTGGTGTGGCCAGTGGGTGGCCGGAGACATGTCGGCGATGAGCTCGGCGGCGGCGCGTGCGGTGAAGCTTCGTGTGCTCGCTGTGATGCACGAGAGCGAGAAAGGAAAGGGGGAGGAGGTAGCTAGGCTCACGGCGGTCTAGAGGAAGCAGACGGCGCGGTCGGGGACGAGCTGGTGCGGTGGTGACGGCGAAGGGGATCTCCGGCGATGGCGGAGTCGGGTGAGGTCGGTGCAGAGGCCTCGGGGCAAGCGAGCGCTCGGGGCTCGGCTAGATCGAAGAAGAGGAGGGCGGCGGAGCTCCTGGACACGTCGGCACGGCGCAGGGACAACGGAGAGCGCGACTACGACGACGGTGCGGCTGCGGTGGCGTTGGCCATAGAGCGGGAGAGCGAGGGAGAGAGGCGGGGTAGAGAATGGATGTGTCCACCGGGTTCGGAGCGCGATGTGGAGGTCGTACCGGCCAGCAGAGAGGCGAGGGGAGGAAGCAGGGCGACGGGCAGCTGCGTGGCGCGCGCTGGTGCCGCTGTCGAGCACCTGCCTGCCTGCCTGGCGAAGGCAAGCAGCTCGCTGGAGCGGCTGCTGGGCTGGGCCGGCTAGGTGGGCTGGCTAGCGGGCTACCAGGTTAGTTCCCTCTCTCTCTTTTTATTTCTCTTTTCTATTTATTCTGTAACTTTGTGGACTTACTAAAAATACCTAAACAACTCCAAAAATCCCCAAACTGCTCATGCCCACTGTTTAGAATATAAACAACATGGAACATTTTAGTTTAGGATTATTTGAACATTTAAAATATTTTATATAATTTAAATGCCCAAACTCAAATACTTATGATTTAATTCAAAGACCTTAGGATGACCTAGAAAATTGTGCACCACTTTTGGCAGAGATTCTGAACCAAAACAAAAATGATGGACATTTTAGAAGGGCATTTCAGGTTCATTGAAAATATTTTTAGTAAACCCTAGTTGGTTTCAGAGGGGGCTGGGGGTTCTGTCATCCCCATTTCAAGTTTCTGTTGAAAGAAATAGACATGATGCAATACTCTAATGCATGAACTAGCTAGGGTGTGACAAATATCTACAACATGTAGTTTCTCAAGCAATCTTCTGCATGTTTGTGACATGATCATTGTGCACATATATTTAATACTGAAGATCTTCTGCTATCACTATTAATGGTTCTGTTGTCGTGTAAGCGAGTTCTTTAGTGTTGTGTTGTAACACATTAGAGTAAAATATTAATTGTGTATGAAGAATAATATTACGGAGTCATGCAAAATTTGACCTTACTTTTGACCAAATTAATCTTTATTTGTTTGCCAGGTTGTGTGTCATTGTGCATTTATTTTCCTTTCAAAAGCCAGACTATGCAATTTGGCTTCATAAGAAGTTTCACTTTATTATTAGTGCAGAGCGGGAGAGAGTGAAGCAGATTAGCTTGGGATTTGAATTATTTTTTGATGTCGGGTTTGTACGCTATACTGTTTGATTAATGAAAACTGATGGAAAGTAGTGGCAAACATTTGATTGAGTAAGCTATTGGATTTTACCAGTAATACATAGTAGTTTCTTGCAATATAATCATTGTTTGTATTTACACATTTGTATAATGGATGTTTAATCGCTAAATTTAACTAAGGGTTTCAGAATAAATTGTGGCCTCTAAGCTTGTGTATAGTCAATTACTAAATGTGTAATATTAGCACAACTATTTCTTAAGTGCTCTCAGCCACTGATTTCATTTGATTTGAATTTATATATTATTTATATACTCATTTAGATATTTATGTTCTTTCTTTTGACCAAATGTTGTCTATGTTCTCGATGGATTGATTTGAACGGCACAATTTTATTACCCCGTTGCAACGCACGGGCCCTTTTGCTAGTTTTTTTATTAAGAAAACTTTCTTCACACGTTTTGCTCCCTATTATGTGCACGTCCAGCCCTCATGTTCCAAATATGAAAGAAGTTCGTTTTATGTAACTGAACCAACAGCCTGTGCACTAAAATTAGACTTCCAAAAACAGAGAAACACTGCCCTAGAAAACCTTTGTTCCTCCGAATAACTCAGCTCCTCCTCCCCCTACCACCCATCCAAGGACCAACGATACCGCCGCCGACCGCCGGTAGGCGCATCGTTGGTCCGGTCAAAAACTCCAACACCTCAAGGAACTCCGGCAAGACCAGATCACCAGTCATGGGATTCCTCAGGAAGTTCTCCAAGCAGACCCGCAAGCTCAAGTCCCTTCTCGAGCTCACCGTCTCACGTGTAGCCATCGCCCGCAAGCCGCGCCTTGCTCGCAAGTCCATTGCCTCCGGCGACGTCTGCCAGCTCCTCTCCCTCGGCCAAACCGACCGCGCTCTCCAGCGTGTGCGTGCCTAGCTATGGCCTCCAAGCATCTGACATGTTATTCTTCTAAAGATCTTACATTTTCTTTTTCCTTTTTTTTACTGATGCTGGCTTTTTCTTCTGAGCAGGTAGAGCAGGTCATAAAGGAGGACAACATGTTGGAGGCGCTCGGCATCATAGAGCTCTACTGCAAGTGCCTTGTCAAGAAAGCCGATCAGCTAGACAAGCCCAAGTACGTCTCTTGATCACACCTGATCTGATCTCTTAATTTCTTCTCCTTTTTGTTAATGCTTTTAGATCATCCACTTCAATGTCAATGTTTTGGGCAAGAAAACTAATATGTTTAGCGTACAGGGAATGTAGCGAGGAGGTAAAGGAAGCAGTTGCCGGACTCGTATTTGCTGCCAAGCGGTGCAGTGACCTGCCGGAGCTACAGTCTGCCCGCAACATCCTCGTCGACAAGTTCGGCGACGATATCACTGCCGACGCCAAGGTGGGCACCGCGGTCGTCGAGCCGATGGTAAAAGTTATAGTCTTCATTTCTAGGCGTCCATTGATTTGGAGTTGTAGAGGAAAGGTAGCAGTCACATGCATGATTTGTGTTACCATTGCAGCTGGTGTGGAAGTTGTCCGGAGACACGACAAGCATTAGCCTGAAGAAGAAGGTGCTCAAAGAGATCGCCGCCGAGAACAATATCTCGGTGGATTTGTCCAAGTCCCCATAAGCAATGGCGGCGTTGTTCTGCACGGTCAGGAGATTGTCGTGTTTGGACTCATGGGTGCAAGTCCAGAGCCTGACGATGGCCGTCGTCGCTTTTGACAGGATGAATGCCTTTGGACTAGACTAGAGTGACAACGATAATGCCTCGAGCATTTTCTACTCTTATGGATCGGATGATAGGCCGCTGAAGCCGAAGATGGCGATAGCTTTCAGTGCGCATGAGGAGACAAAGTCATTCCTCGATCTGCATCTGGCCCAAAATGTAATTGCTATGTGTAGGTTCAAAATTAGTATCGGAGGATGGTCATGAAGAACTATGGCTCACTGTACAAGAGAAGGGAAGACATCTGTATTTTACTCTTTAAAATTAGACCAGAAGCTCCTACAGTTTTATTAATTAAGAGGAGAATGTGAGACACAACATCCGAGCCGAGACTTGAACACGCATAGGCTGGGAGACACAACTGTATTTCACTCTTACACTTCGATTATGAAATTTGAAAGTTCTTTGGCATCTACTTTAGTTGTCGCGCTCGGTTGGAAATATAAATCTTGTAAGTTAAAAACATCTTGGATCAACACGTTCACATACGACACCCCTCCCCCTCTGTGACGGGTGTTTGATTACATGATGATAGAAGGTTAAGGCCGTCTCCATGCGGGTTGAATCGGTGAAATCTATGAGGCTGGTTGTAATGGGAGTATCATACGTAGTATCATGCATGCCAACTAAGCAATTTTGATGAGGTGGCATAGAATTAAATGAAAAAAGAGAGCCTTGAGTATCATATCATGATACCGTATCATATTAAATGATGTGTTACTTTGTGTCATGCATGGCAATAAAATGTAGTCATGTATGATATCAACATATGATACCATGCATTACGGATGTAGTATCATACACTAGTATCATATGCATGATACTACTATATGATACTCCCCGTTACAACCAGCCTGATTGTACCTCCGTACGAGTTTAAAAGTCCCCTCTCATACCAAGGTAACTGCAACGGGTTTCACGCAATATTTAAGCGGCTGCATGCATTGCCGCATGGTTGTAGTTAACATGGGTATTAAAAGCAAATATCCCAGGGCTCCACTGCGGTTACCAGCGCCGGCGCATGCATGGCCAGTAAAAGACATTCATAGGACATGCACTGACGGGCATGCATTCATGCATTAACTAATTTCGCTTTATTCTCCTTTGAGCAAGCAACTTAAGTCTAGTCGGCCTTGTAAAAGTGGACTAGCTCTGTCCGTCCGGGGGCCTTTTAAACCCGGACAGAGGTAGTAGATAGCTTGCAAGTATCTTGGCCCCTCCCTTTCCCCACCTTCTAATAGATTTAGTTTTTTCTTATTCTCATTGTGATATTAGTTATATTCACTTTGATCATGCATTCTTTTACTTCTCTCAATTAAATGAAAAACAGTGCTAAAAAGGTAGAAAACGTCAACACGCATAATGTGATGTGTGTTTGTTAAAACTAGTGCGGCCAGAAATGTTCATGCATAAATATGATCAAAATTGCCATGTGTGCAAAAAAGGACAAGTGTTGGGGGTTATATTTGTTTAAAAAGCAAGTCGGACATTTTCGTTCTTTGTGCAGGGTATGCTTGATCCTATACTTGCTTCGAACTGTTTTGTGCGTGCTCGTGTTATATATAACATGATGCCCATATTACGATTTTAAAGAATTTTAAGGCGCGCAAAGAGGCAAACTCAAGTACTATTAATTTGAGTGAGTTGGAAGATTATTAATGTTGCTGTAGAGCTCTGGAGAGTTGTTGGTGAGCTTACTAGTAGTGTTAACCATACAAAAATACCTACTATGCTTGACTATTGGGAACATAGCCCCAACATTGCTGCTGCTATAGTGCAAGCATCAGCCCTGTAGGCGGCTGAATTTCATGTTTTGACCCTTTTTGCAAACAAAATCAAGATCTGACCCCGTTCGAAAAAAATTCGGGATTTGACCCTTTTGCTACCGCCAGAGCCCCTGGCGGTAGGGTTAGACAGACTATCGCCCGATACCCTGGCGGTAGGGTGTGACGGAGCAAGACGGGGGCCGTCACCGCGCGCTGACGTGGATAAGTACCTTACCGCCAGACAACCAGGCGGTAAGCTGTCTAACCCTACCGCCAGGGGATCTGGCGGTAAGGTGTGGCAGGGTTTTGCCGTGCATGCCTTCTGTAACGAGATATGCAAGCGTCTTGACGGTAGGTTCACCCTACCGCCAGGGCTCACGGCGGTAGGCTGTCTGACCCTACCGCCAGGGAGCCTGGCGGTAGGATCCTGTGTTTCGTGTAAAGTTTTGTAGACATAAGAAGTTTGATCACATCCAAATAGTGTGATCACATTTTCATAGAAATATGCAAGGGCCCTGAACATAAGAACCAATAGGCACAATTTCATAGACATAAGCATAATTAGTTTCGCCATTACAGATTAAGAAACAAGTATCAAATAACATAGTTTGATCATAATTTCATAGACATAAACATAACATAGTTTGATCACAATTTCATAGACATAAACATAACATAGTTTGATCACATCCAAATAATTTCACGAAGCCAAAATAGGTAGCAATCAAACATGACGATCATCAGCAGCCACACGCATATATAGTTTAGATGATATCGATGACGATCATCATCTTCAAGCCTTGACGGTTGGTCTTCCTGATAGTAATAAGGATGGCCTGTCCAACATGAAGATTCTTGTCAACGAGGAAGTTCTTCCACCCATCTGTGTTTAAATGTGTGCGACCGTCTGTTTCCACGCCGTACGCACAAGTAGTGACGGGGCCCCTTGCGGTAAGGCGTATTCCAGCATAGCCTTCTTCATCAGCCTCGATGCCACAACTCTCAGATAGGCTCTTTGGCAATTTCTGAATAAGAAAAACATATCAATTGATAAGTATGGATTATTTAAACTATTAACAATTCCGTGGATTCTACACTAATAACATACCATGACATGTCAATCGATCATGGTACTTGTCAGACGGGTCACGAATGGCGCCCCGATCAACTCAGCACGTGGCAGAAAGTTGTCCCATAGGTTGTACACCTCCCGTTCGCTCAGCCTCACTCTTTGAGCACAGATGGCTTCCTCAAGTGGGTCTTCATAGTCATCATCCTCGTCAATTGGTGGTGGTGGCACCATGTTCCTTATATAAGCATTGATTGGATAAAGTTAATTAAACATCAATATTTGTTCTAATGCAAGCAAAACGAATATCTACAATATTCACACAATAAATCATCACATATGGCTATAAGAAAGACTAAACCTAGGGTTCATCTAGGTTCTAGGGTTCATCATATCAACTAGAGAGGGTTCCTCGTATGGCTATAAGAAAGACTAAACCTAGGGTTCATACATTTGCAACTATATAAAATAGAAATACACATTTTCACACTATGCATTAACCACCTACCAATTTTGCAAAACATACATCTTCACAAATTTGCAATACATTAACCATCTACGAATTTTGTTATGCCTTTATCCTCACAATCTTGCATTCAACATACAGAAAGATTTCTTATAAAATTCATATATACATCACAAAATAAAATGGACCAACATATATGCATTCACCAACATATCCTCACATATGTTGCAATTGTTTCACCCACACATCCTCACATAGGCCTACTACTAAATCATATACTCCTAAACAACTAAAACATCATAAAAAAATCAACACCAAAACCCAGGTTGCACCTAGTGCCAAAAATAACTTCAAAAATAAAAAACCATTGCGAAAACTGATTGGACGGAATGGAGGAGCTTACCGGCCTCTTCGATTTGCCCCAAAGATCCGCGAAAATGGTGGACGGAAGAGGGAGATCGAGGGAGGGGATCGGGATGAGGAGAGAGGCGGCGCTCGACTCTGTTCGAGTCGAGGGGAGGAGGAAGAAGGGGCTGGTGGGTGGGGTAGGGCCCGCCCGCAACATCACTTGCCTCTTCGGTACCTACCGCCACCACCTCGGGCGGTAGGCCACCGAACCCTACCGCCTCAGGCTGTGGCGGTAGGCCCTTCCCCCGTCAGTACGCGCCGACGGCCGTCAGTCGCCGTTAGAGGGCCTACCGCCACTGATGATGGCGGTAGGACGTGCAAACCTACCGCCGGCCCTCCTGGCGGTAGTCAAAAGGGTCAGATCCCGAAATAGTTTCAGACAGGGGTCAGATCTTGAATTTCTTTGTAAAAAGGGTCAAAACACGAAATTTTGCCCCTATAGGCTCTCTGGAAATGCAGAAATAACATTTGTTTCCACCGGGTGGCTTTGTCTGAGATGCAGGTGATCGTCAGGAAATTTGCCAGCATCCTTACTATGTGGGAGGTGCTCTGGCTAGATGCTGCCAAGTTGGAGATGAAAGAGTGCGTGAGGAGACTAGAACGGGCAGCAGGAGATCCCCCGCTCATCTTGTGGTCAAATCCGGGCTCATCCTTGGAAGATGTGGCCTCTCTCCACGAGGTGTGCTGCCCGTTGATTAGTAATCTGGAGGAGTGGGCTGGAAGAGGAGTTTGGCGCCGTGCCCTGCCCTGTTATTAATTGCCTTCAGATGAGGCGCGTGTTGTGCTTTTCCCCTCTCTCTAGCCTTTGCTGTTTCTCTTTTCTAAACTGTTTAGGGAGTCTCTCCTAGTTTCATTTGCTGAGGCAGCTGAGTTTGTTGTTCCCTCTGCGTGCATTATTTGTAATAAAAATACAACTGTACCCCGACCTTGTTCGGGTTTCATTGATTAGCAATTTGTAATAAAAATACAACTGTACCCCGACCTTGTTCGGGTTTCATTGATTAGCAAATGGAGCCGGGCCGAAAGCCCTTTTCAATGAGTGCGCAAAATACACTCAAGTACTCCCTCCGTAAACTAATATAAGAGTGTGATCTAAACACTCTTATATTAGTTTACGGAAGGAGTACTTAGGAGAGTGTATTTGTAATAAAACTCAAGTACTACTCACTCTTGCGTGCGCAAAATACACTCTCATCTTTTTTTCTTTTTTTTTTCTGAAGGGACAAAATGCACTCTCCTAAGTCAAGGTGGCAGTCGGGTCGGGTTTTCCTAAACCAGACCCTTGCCCGAAACACCTTACCCATGGGCCTTAGGTTAGACCCATGCCTGAACCCGTCGGGTCGCCCGACCCAATTGGGCATCCATCGGGTGAGTGCAATAAAAAACCTTTTTTGTATCGTTTGTTCCGAAGCAAGCCACGCAGACAACATGACTCCCCTCCTCTTCCCTTGTGGTTGTCTTATATAGGTGTCCAACCCTTCGTTTTCTACTCCCACAAGCGAGGTGGTACTATCGATCAACACTACTGCAATACTGCACTGGAATGGGTGAGCCAGAGTCAAGTGGAACATGGCCCAAGTGCTTTTAGCTTTGCGCGGGCAAAACCATGGGCCGGCCGCTTCTCATTTTTGAGGGATGGGCCAGGTCCTTCTCTCCTTGTGCATGAGCCTCACGCACCTATTCTTCTTCTTCTTCAGTTGGCAATTATTTTTCTCGTGTGTTCTGTGTTACGTGCTTGGCCCATGCATGTATAGATCCATGCATTCATCCTACATTTTTTTCTATGTTTCTCTATGTGCCTCGTGCATACATGTTAAATAATTAGTTAATAATTACATAATTTCACCGAGTCACATAGATGTCACATTACCCATGGGCGCACATGGAGACCCATACCCTACCCATTCAGGTCGGGTGCCCATGGGCGTGCCTACCCATGGGTCGAATTGCCGGGTTGACTCCTAAGGGTAACCAACGAGGATCTCATTTGCTCGCAATATTTTAAAAACATTTGTAGCATTAGCGAAAGACATATAAATTGGATGTCATGGCATGTTAAATCCTACAAGGATTGGAAACACATGAGCCTACAAATTCTTGTCCCTCCAAGGCGGACTTCAGCATGAGTCCACCCACAAGCAACCCATCTGATCATATCCCTCCTCCTCTCCACGCAAAGGACCAGCAATGCAACCAAGATCAGCATCCAAACGCCGTCTGTTCTAGGCAAATAGCAATACAACCGAATATAACAGAAGAGCAAAGCCAACACCCACCGCCGGGCCAACGTGCAAAGCATCGTCCGGCCATGGGATTCCTCCACAAGACCTCCAAGCAGACAGCGAAGCTCAAGTCCCTCCTGGGGCTCGCCGTCTCCCGCATCGCCGTCGCCCGCCGGCCGCGCCTTGCTCGCAGGTCCATCGCCTGCAGCGATGTCAGCCAGCTCCTCGTCCTCGGCCACCTTGACCGCGCCCTCCACCGCGTGCGTACCGACGACATGAAGCGAGACGTGGTGGTACCCTTCGATGCAGCCATACTGATGCTGGTGTTTCTGCGCGCAGGCAGAGCAGGTTATCCAGGAGGACAACATGCTGGAGGCGTTCGGCATCATAGAGCTCTACTGCAAGCGCCTCATCGAGCAGGCTGAGCAGTTAGACAAGCCGGAGTATGTCTGCCTGCCTCATCACGCCTGTTCTCATCTTTGGTTCTCTATGTCCATTGGACAATGAACATTGCTATTCTGTTTGGACCGTAGGGAGTGCGGCGAGGAGCAACGGGAAGCGGCGGCCAGCATCATGTTCGCCGCCGGGTGGTGCGGCGACCTGCAGGAGCTGCTGTTTGCCCGTACCATCCTCGCAGACAAGTTCGGCGGCGACTTTGCTGTCGCGGCCAAGGAGGGCACCGGCATCGTCGATCCCATCGTAAGAACTCCTATAGTACATTTGATCATTTCTAGCGGGTCTCATTGATTCACAGTGGAAAAAGGAAAGAGGAACTGCGGGCGGGGAGTTCACATGCGTTGTTTGTGTTGCCATTGCAGTTGGTCTGGAAGCTGTCCGGAAACACAACGAGCATGGAACTGAAGAAGAAATTGACAAAAGAGATCGCCGCCGAGAACAACATCTTGGTGGACTTCTCTGAGCTTCCAGAAGCAACGGAGGATGGCAGTGATATCTTGTTGGATTTCTGTCGGCTCCAAGAAGCAACTGACGAAGGCAACAACAATGTTCCAGACAGTCAGGAGCTCCTCGGCCAAATGTCATGCCAGGACGACATGGATGAAGGTTCAGAGTCGGACAATGAACATCCTCGCTCACACGGAACAAACACACCCGGGCTGGAGAGCGACGAGAATGTGCACATCGTTACCAATTCTGACGGATCAGATGATGAGGTTACAGGCCGGCGTAACCGAAGGTGGTGGCGCCTTGGGTGCGCATGAGAACTGAGATGGTGACCTCTGCATCCGGCTAAAAATGTAACGATATGGGCAGGACAAATGCCATTTGTCCATGTGCACCCACCAAATTGTGAATAGACATGAATACACACATGGGTACTTTCAAACTATCTGCTAGTCCAGTCAATTGTACTATCGTCTAAAAAGAAATGTAAATCAGCTGTATCTCATGGCCGACCCTAGTGGCCAATGCTACAATAAAACCACATTGCTTAACAGTCATGGACCTCATGGTCACCTGTCCGTTGCTTGGTCATCGCCGTTCATCACCTTGATTTGATGATGTTGCTTTAAGTAACCACCATACCACTACGTTATCCAACCTATCCTTAATGTTATGCTGTGCAAGTATTTTTGTAAACATTATGTGGACCAGGTATAATTGCTAGCAAACCAACAAATATTTACTCGACAAGATCAGTACAAAAAGCAAAGATGGTCAAACCTGGCCCAACAAAAATGCACAGGGGCGAAAATATGGAAGGGGAAATAAGCCAGTAAAAGGTGCGCTGCAAAGATCATGGCAAGAAAAAGCCCTGCAAGGCCCGCATTTGGATTTTTTTGTGGGTGATTTTGGATTTTCTTGCTACAAAAAGAGCTGATCAGTTACCAGCGTGAATACTGATATTTGGTCAGTTCGGTAGCTGATGTGCAAATGCAAATCAAAATCAAATTTGTCGGCATACACAATTGTATACAACAACAGGGCAACATACGATAGATTGATATTCATACCACTATTCACAGAAGTTTCTGTACAAGTATAGAACCTGTAAAGAGCAAACTATTCATGGAATGACATTTGTGGAGAACACAATGGTGACGATAACCGTAGAAAACTAATATTTCCAAGCTCTCACTGCAGTCTAAGGCCTCAAGTCAAATCCCTTTTTGTATCCAAAAAATAGATGAACAGTCATGGTTAACAGAGTTTGCTTTTGCACTCCTTTGATGCAAATACGACTTTCAGTCTTTTGAGTATTGGATGAAGATGCCTGTCAAGAAGTTGATTATTCCATCACTCGTTTGATTTTTGGCCAAAAGGAAATCAGTTTAGCAAAGTTTTAACGGGGCTAAAATAGTGTGAAAAGGCATAATCCTGACATTTTCATCAAACCCTAGATGGTTCTTTTAGAAAATGATGATATCTTTGAAATCAAATATACAACTGCACGCCCTTCAACAGCAAGTAAAGACCATATATAACACGTTCTGTAATATTTATATTTAAGAGTTCTATAGCTTATATCAGGTATAATGGTACAACTCTGAAGTGATGCAATCACACTAAGCACATAGTTTGGCATTATGCTAACCTTAATCATCAGTTTTATTTTATTTACTGCCTCCGTCCCAAAATAAGCGTCTCAAACTTTTTACTAGCTTTAGTACAAAGTTGTATTACTGTTGAGACACTTATTTTGGGACGGAGGGAGTACTTGAGATGTAACATAAAGATTACCAGAAAGAGTATCACATTCCAGAGTGCAGCACAGGAATGAACCAACATGCCCTAATTAACACATCTTGGATAAATTGTGCTAAAATAGGAAAGTACTGATATTCTGAAACCTTCCCAGCTGGACATAAGTTGTTCTTGCCTAGGCCGAACCCGGTGTGGTAGGTGTACCATATGGATGCCTTTCTGTTTGTTTACCAGTATGCGGCATTTCAATAATTATTGGCCTTGGGGCAGCAGTGGTAGTTGTAAGCATTGCGGTCATTTCACCAAACTAGTGTAGGATGAAAATATATGTTCTATACTTACAATGACGTATTGTCTCCTCAGTGCTCATGCATATTTCTAGTACTTAAATTTCCTGTATTAGACACTATTTTCCTGTTTAAAGGTAATGATTCCAGCAATGGATGAGCCAGATGAACTGGTTCCTCCAGCTGTTGATGGTTTGTGCAGAGTACATAAAAGAATAACAGATGGTTTAGACACTGAAACCACCAGCCTCAGCAAGGTGCTGGTCCTGCAGGGCCAACACAGCTACTTGTGCCAGCTTCCCAAGCTGGCATCCTGATTGGCAAGCAAGAAGCAACCATTAAATCAATACAGAATGCTTCAATGTGTGCTCTCCGCATTCTTAGTAAGATTCATATTTACCCCATATAGTCTCAGTGTGGCAATGCTTCACCATATTGTGACAGTATGAGAAGACCTCCTCTGATTTCGATACTAAGTTTTATAGTACCTTGCTTGTCTTCAGCTAGCCAAGAATAGATCCATGATTTTTCTTTTGTAGTTTTATTAATGGCTATTTGCCATATGCAGTTTGTGTTATTGAACTAATAAGTAATAAGTTGTATACATTATGACTCGTGCCTTGCAATGTTATCCTTTTCTTGAACGGATCAGGACATTCTAGTAAACACTACTCGGTGCATAGCCAGTCTATTTCATTTCTCACAACAACTTATGTCGTGCAAAACCTGATCTGGTTTGGCCTTGTAACTGAGGATGCGCGCTTTCAACATTTCGTCAAACAGTTGATGGGTAACACGATTGACTTCAATACACCCTTAATAATTCTTCCACACATTTGATCATGGTCAGCAAGACAAGTATGGAGTAGCGCACGAATGCTACTGGGATGTAGTAATAGCCAAAGGTAGCACCACTGCAAGAACACCAGGGCAAGACTATACGATAATTCTAAAGCCACAATCAGGTAGTTAATTTCACATGTAAAATCGGTATGCGAAACACATAGTATCATGATCATTAATTTGCGAACTTATTGAACAATAGCAACCACCGTATCAGGGCAATTATCCAGCAAACATAGTAATGGCAAAATTCTATTAGCGTCAGATCGGCGTAACCCTACTATGACAGTACATAAAAGAGCACAGACCCGAAAGGGGGAAAAGGAGGAGATGGCGGGCGTGAAACCTCTCTCTGGTGTCGCTCACTGAATCTTCATCTCCACAACGCTCTTGGCCTTGGGCGCGTACAGAGAGTACACCAGCACTTGCCTCTTGGCCACCTCCAGCTGCTGCTTCCCGTCCGCGAAGGCCGCCGCCGCGGCCGGCGCGTCGGCGAGGGCGCGGTTCTCGCGGAAGGCGTCCGCCGCGCGGCGCCGCGTGTACTCGCGGATGTTGTAGTCGGAGAACTGCCTCGCCGTGCGGAGGAAGGCGCGGAAGAGGGACAGCACCTCCGTTTTGGCTGGGCCCGCCGCCGCCATGGACGCCTCTCGCGCGATGAAGGCTGGAGAAGAAATCTGGCTTTGGGGGACGAGGCTTTGGGGATTTTGGGAGAGCCGCGTAGCAGGTAGCACAAGTCGAGGTTTGCTTGCTATGGTAGATTCTCAAATGCACCCTTTACTATGAAGCTTATTCCGTAGATACCCCTTGTCCTAGTAAAGCCTCGGGGACCTGCGGCAAAGAAAACTGCAGTTGGCGGGGTTATGTGCAAAACATCCGTTGGTTTCCGCTTTCGCTCCTAGGAGGCGCACTCGGCTCTTGGGCGAGGTGTGAACGATGGGCTCTCTGTCGGACTCGCAGGCGAATGGCGACCGTCAGCCGCCGCCGGCGGAGGCGGAGGATGCTGGGGCGCAAGTCGAGGAGGGAGATACTGGCGAGAAGATGGAGGGCGTCGCGTCCATAGCGCTGCTGCCCTCTGGCGCCATCTCCGGCCACTTCATCCGCCTTCCGGACTCCGCCTGCTACGGCCTCCAGGGCACCCGTACACATCTCTCTTCGTTCACCCTTCTTGTACTTGTTTATCGATTGACCCCTAATTCCTATACGCGGGCATTGTGTGGCTGGGCTCCAACTGCATCTCGCTTCAATCGTTTGTGTTGCCACCAAAACCCCCCTTTGTTCAGCACAAGTGGTAGCGATATATTATTAGGGTTTATCTGTGTAGAAGTTTATCTTTATTTCGAACTGAATTGTAAGTTCTGCTAGATTGCTAGCATAACAGTATTCCGGTGCTGTGTAATATGCCATAACCTGTTACATTAGGAAGTAAGCATTTTTGTTCTTTTTCTCTATCTGAAGAATGATGCACAGTTGATATGATATTGTTCTTAATTATACAAGTGAATTTCTGTGCTTCTACTCGGCTTCCGTTGTCTTTTGCAACTGTGCACCATATTTGTGTTTACTCTTTACTATTTATTACACAGAAGAGAAGGTAACTTTAGCTTATATTGCAGTTTCTTTTCCTTTTGTATCATGTAAGCGATACCATGCGAGAGGGAATGTAGCCGAGGAGATGATTACCGCCTTATAAAGCTCTCCATCATTAATTTTAAGGTCAGACATCTGTTATGTTCTTCTCCACCAAGTATGTATTCTACTGACAGATTATCTTACTATCTTAGCTTACCTTCCTTTCTAAAATGATACTACCTCGGCTTATCTTGGATCTATCAGAAGTTACCTACAGATATCCTAAAAACTCAGTTATCTCTTATTCTTATATAATTTGTAGTCTGTGTGGTAGAGGTTAACCTATGCTCATGTGACAGAGGAAGACAGAGAAGGTGGTTGTGGTGGAATGCAGGGGGCATGATGCTGCTCGATTACAAAACATTGACCATTTGCATGGGTAAGTCTTCACTCATGGGTGGATTTCGTCAGAACAAAATTTAATGTTGTTGAATTTACTGTTTGCAAAAACGGTGTGGCGTGATTTGCTGATGCTCATGCCCATCAAGTTTAGCTGCATGTACGTCATATCCTTTCTCAGGCTATATCAAAACACTGTACCATAACTGTGTTTTGAAAGCACTATACTATCTGAAGTTGTTGTAATGGATTATGTTTTCAAGAAGTGCATTTATTAAATGAATGGGAATAATCCGATGAAACAGGGTACTCCTATATTGGATTATTGGTCCTTGTACGCTATTTTGTGTATCTCTATTCGCAAGTGATTAATTAAGGCCAAAACACAATTTAATTTATCATTGTCTTATTTTGTGATACTGTGAAAATTACCTTGCCTCACTGGCACGGAGTTGCATACCTCTGTAGTATCTCTTTGCCATGATTTATAAATGTTCAGGATGTGTTTAGTAGGTTTGCCCGACCAAAATTTTGGATTTTGGGTATCCAAAATTTTGGTGCAGTCTAGATGGTTTGGTATTGTCAAATGTATCATGAGTCATGACCGGCATGGCGACAAGTTTACTTCTTCATCATGACACTAAGCAGCCATAAATCAAGCCTTATCTGCAACTATTTAGCCCTTTATTGAGTAATTAATGCTTTAGTCCCTCTTTACTATATACAAATTCAAGTCCCTCCCCTTTTTTTCTATGAAGGCCAACTTATGGGGTGTTCAATGTTTTTTCTTTGAACAAAGTAGCCTTAGGCTGTTAGATGTGATGTTTCATTGTGTTAATGATTTCATGTTCAACTCTCAAGTGTATTGTTATGAACTTGGGTTTTGAGGAGAGGTACAGGAGGGGCTGTTGCCCCGGGAGGCAAAGTAGACGAACTATTCGTCTATTCTCCTGCTTACGTCAGAGAGTAGATTACAGTCCTATTATTTTGGTCGACTTGATCCACAAGTCAGATCTAGACTTGAACTCTCAATCTTACCATATATGGACTCATCATAGCTTAAAGGATAAACTACCTTATTGCTGGACGCTTCCAAGTTTAAAGGATAAAACTACCTACTTGAGAGATTATGTGGATCCTGTTCTTAAATTGATGCTGCATGGGTTATGAACTATATCTACTCCCTCCGTCCGGGTTTATTAGGCCTCTTAGCATCACAAGCATGTCCCTTTTTATAAGGCCTCGCTTTGGAAAGGTGCATGCATGCAACCATTTCATTGGTTGCATTGAAAGTCATTGTTGTTGGTGTCATGGCTGAAAAATTAATACACTTCATGTGTGCTTTTTCATTGGTTGCATGCATGTGAGAGAGTGCATTGGGAGTGGAATGGAAGAATTAATGTGAGCAAATTACTATATGTCTTGGTATAAGAGAAGTTGTCTTTAGGCCTAATAAACCCGGACGGAGGGAGTACGTAACACATATGGTTGGAATTTGATTCTTGATTGTTTAGAATTTACTGTCTTGCTTGATAAAAGATTACTTGCACTAGTTGGTGAAGGATAGTGCTCCTGATGCTGTGAAGTACTCCCTCTGGACTGTGAAGTAGTGATCTAAAAAGTCTTATATTAGTTTACAGAGGTTGTACTAGTATTAGTTAGTGTTTTATAATGTTGTTTTGTGCTGTTCTCCTTATGCAAACATTATCTCTTGCAGATGGGAAGATGACGTTGTTGGATTGGTTCAAAAGAAACATGGGAATAAGAAAGTCTTGGTCTCTTTCGAATGCGAGACGCTGAAGGCCGATAAAGCCGCTGAAGAACATATTAGCAAGTATATGCCAAATCTTTGCGGACTGGACGCAGTTGGTAAGCATGGAGTACTAAAATTTCTGCGTGAATGAACAAGAAGCCTTGATCACGATTCTATCCATAGTGGATGGCATTAGTAAGCATGGATAGTGAGCTCTGAGCACCAATAGGCTGGCCCAGTATTTCAATCTGCTAGCTAGTCTGCACTATAAACAACTGTGTGTGGATTCCTGATGTCTGTCCTGTTAGCTCATTCGTTCTGCCTTTGCACTGCAGTAAACACAGGGAAGATGAGCATCTCTGGCATCAACCTCGACGAGGACGATGAACCAAGCGGTGACAGCTGAGAGTGGAAACACTGTGTCAGTGTGTTAGCTGCGAGCCGTCAATGCCGTCGACAAAGGAGGACCACGTGTCGCTGTTACAACGGCATGAGTTTTATGCGACAAATCAGCGCTTCTGTTTCTGCACTTGAAACGGTGCGCTTTGTAGCAGTTCTGTTTCTGCACTTGAAACGGTGCGCTTTGTAGCAAGTCTCTTAACGGAATGTGTGTTTGCTGTTGCTTCATCTGGCATGATCCTGATGAGGGAATTATACACCCTTGGTCTTGGACTTGGGGGTTTGGTGGGCCAGTCGGCGGCGCAAATCTTCGTCCCCGCCCATGCTGTTTGTCACGCATGTACGGGCAGATATCTTGCATTGCCTGTTTCCTCACGGGTGACTGTCTGTACGTGGGCCTTGTGAGTACTTTCTTTTTGGTGAGATCAAAAGGGTCTTGGAGTACTGTGCGACCGTGAAGGGGGTCCGGGTTCTTTCGCACATGGCTCCTATGGAGATAGTAGGAGTTGGCTTATCTAGGACTCCACGATCAGTATCTCTGCCATTGCATTGGATCCTGTAGAGTATCGTTGCCATGTACTACTACTATGTATCGGCACTAATATCCCAAGGCCATCAGACGCTGTTAATTCTTAACAATCTCACGTTGATGGGGTAGTAATAATAGCATACAACTGTGTCTGGTTGGCTGGGGTAGCTCATTCGTTCCCCAACTGATCGTGATGCTCTTTCGCTCTGAAATGAAATCACTCGAGAATCCTAGTAGATTGATCATTGGTGATCGATGACAAGTGCAGAGGACACGTGAGCACGGGCGGAAAGGGCGTGGCATCCGGGTCGGGTGGGCTCCATGCCCAAGGACAAAAGGAAGAAGAAAACAAAATTTCCAAGCACAAGGGCCTACTACTCCTACTACTAGATACTGCTGCCGGTGGGCCCCGCGGCAGAGCCTGTCCTCCCGTTAACGACATGCTTCCCACCACTCCGCCCGCCCGCCCGCCCTCACCGCGCAGAGCAGAAGCATCCTCTCCCCCTCGGTGTACCGTCATCCTCCGCCACGTATCCCCGGGCGCCGGGCGGACGGCCCGGATCGCTTGACCCCGTCCGCGAGCCCCCGTCTCGCTCGGGGAAAGGAACGGCGGAAAGGAATGGGACCGGGGCGATGCCCTGGCGTGTGGGCCCGGCGGGATAAGGCCCCACCCTGCAGTGACACGTCTATTTCGTTGGGCGCCCCCGTTCCAAAACAAGTCCCCGGAGAAAGTGCGGGCGAGAGGGAAGAGACGGGAGAAAAATAGAACGGGAGAGAGAGGGAGAAGGGGGAGAGAGATAAGGGGGGAGGAGGAGGAGGAGGTGGGATCGATGGCGTGCCCGCCGCTGTGAGATTGACTTCCCGATCGCGTTGCGGCCGCAGGTGAGCCCCGCATTGCCTTGCCGCCTCCGTCGATGCTCCTCCTTCACCGGTGCATTTTTCTGTCTGGGCGAACGCTCGGTTTTTTCCCCTGTTGCGTTGCCCCCATTTTTCTAGCTAGACAGAGGAGCCGCATTGCCCCGGTTCGCGTCCCCTTGCCCGCTCCGCGCCCCTCTAGATCCCTTCCTCCCCGCTTGCTTTCGCGGCTGCGCCGTGCTGGGACGATTGTCTCCCTCCCTCCTGCGATTTCAGATGTCTGACTTGTGAAAAATGCAAATGCTCAAATCGATTTGTTCATCCGAATTGGTCTCTGGTCTATCTGAATCCGCGCATTTGATTCTGCCTCCTCTTTTGTTTTGTTTTGTTTCGACAATGCGCCTTCGTTTCTCTGGTCCCGGTGCATGGAGGAAGTTTGGTTTCAGGTTTCAGTCCTGTCAATTGGCCTGGCCTTGCATGCCTTTTTCCCGCATGCATTCTGCTTTCGGCCATAACTCATTGGCATGTACAGTAGCTCCTGCCATCGGTGCATGTGCATCTTTGTCTGAATAATCTTGCATCTGCTTGCAGGGTACCTGCCGACAGTAATACTAGTACTGTATTCATCTTACTTACCAGCATCAAACTTCTATACATTGTATGATTGTCTCCATGCTATATCAAATCTTACTTATGTCTCGTGATTTTGCCTCTGCTGTATAACTCCCCAGGTCCAGCCAATGGCTTACATATCTCAAGCTGATACTTATGGTGGATGTGGAAACCAACTCCAACTCTTGAAGAGAAATTAAAAGTTTCCGGGCTTCAGTTTCTACTGGTACATCCATATCCTTGCCAACCACTGCCTTCAGGGTCCTGGGCACACACCGTATTTCGGAATATCTATCACATTTTCTCTTGGCTTAGCTCACGATTATTATGACTTTATGACTTGTACATAGATTGAACTAGTATTATCGAAAAAGGCTTTTGCCCTGCTTTATATATTAAGCATCAACCATCAACAGCTCGATACAAACTCACGCCACCCCAACACATGCACACACCCAAGGCGGATACATCGGCGCTGAGCGCAGCAACACCACCCATACCACTACAAGAGCTACCGAGGTCCTTAACCGTGAACACGCCATTGCGAAGAGACGAAGCTGCATACGACGACCTGTGAGCTCCAAAGCGGTGCCTTAAGGAAGGATACGACACTAGAGTGCCCCACCGTCCAAACCGAGGATCAGGGTTTTCCTTAGAGCAACATGACGGGCAATGAGTACTGCGGTGATGCCTTCAAGAAGGGAACAAACATCGCTGCCTCCGGCGTGCCAGAAGACAGAACATATTTTCACCCCGGCCCACACTTATTGCCCTTGGCAGTATGAATGCCACACCACCGCCACCGATCGTCACCCCCCGGTCGCCACGCCGCCCACACGGTCATGGCAATCAGGTAGCACCTGAGCATGAGCTCCCCGCGCTCCCACCACCAAAGCTGACGTCCCGACAGCGAAGACCACCCCACTCCCATCAACATGGATCACCGACGTTGAGGCCAGAAAAGCATGCCCTTTTGGTAAGTTCGGAACCCCGCCGGCCGGAGCAGTGCGGGGGAGGCCACCGGCGGCTGTCGGCCACGCCGCAGCCGCCACGCCATTTCTCGAACTGGGTCCAGGTCACCGTCGCCACCTCTGGCAACAGCAAGACCCGGAGGCACCCCTGCCAATCCCCCAGAGTGCCCCTATCACCGAGGCCAGCCAAAGGCGAGAAGCACTGAGCCGTCGTACTCCACCCGTCGGATGCGCTGCCAACCGCAGAGCCGAACGCCCCATGAATCAGGAGGAGGGGGTCGAACCACCGCCACTACGCCGCCACCCCGACCAGCCGAGAGGGCCCCGGTCAAGGCAGCTGCCCGCGGCACCGCGAGGTCAGATTTGGCCGAGCCGTCGCGGCCACCATCCCCAACCTCGGCCGGCACCACCACCACCCACTGCCGCTGGGCCACCACCATCCGCCGCGGCCACGGCAAAGGCGGCCACCAGCAGCCTGGGTCGCACCGGACCACGCCGCCGCCGTCTCTAGCACCCCAGGTGCGCCACCCGCCGCGGGGAGGTAGGGATGCCCGGGCGCCGCATCTGCCCGTCATGCCGTCGTGGAGCCCGACTGCGGGAATCGATTCCAACATATTTTGAGTGATTTAATTTTATGAAACATGAGTAGCTGAATTAAGAACATATGAACTAAAACTAAAACACATCTTATATATTCTATTTGATTACTGTATAGTCAAAACATATATTGATAGCATAATACAATGATTTTTTTTCTCATGCATGTTGAGTGGACCTTTGATGAGGTGACATGTGTGGTGAGGTGACATGTGTGCATGGGATCAACCAATAATGGAATTTTTTCCCCATACATGTTGTGGTGGGCCTTTGATGAGCTGGCATGTGTGCATGTTAAGATATTAGAGGTAGTGGAAATGAACTATTTAGGTATATAGGATGAGTTTATCTTAAAAAAAAGGTATATAGGATGAATACAATCAGAAAACATTTAACTGTAGCTCTGATAGAGAGACGTCTTTATCCAAAAACTCGACAAATTAGTGATTCCTTCCAAATTATGGTGCTATATCATGCTATTTATTTTGTAATTGTCATTAACAAGTCTCATGGATTTATTACGAGTAACACTGTACATTGCATCAGCCGCTTAAGAAACATCAACTCGTTGGTGGGACAGATCATCCTGAGTTGTTCATAAGTCAGCTATTTTGAGAAGACAATGTCAGCTTCAGAGTTCAGGATTCCTTACCAGCCAGTAAGATTGTCATATGATTCAAGTATAGCATTATTATTTTTGATATATTCTCCATGTTCCTTATCCGTTCTAGCATTTCAGCAAAGTATTCATTGGACCCCACTGTTTAGTCACTTTTTCAGTTGATTTTAATTTTCTTTCAGAAGATACTAGACCAATATAATTAATGTTTTGCAATAAAATGTGAGACAAAGAGCTCACTTTGGTTGATCGGTGAGTGAGCGCCTGCTATGTTTATCAAGTGGTGTACTTGACTAACAAAAAAAAGATCTTCAATATGCATTCCAGTGAAAGACATGCCAAATGAAATGAAATTATGATTCATGACATTTGGGTTGTGAATAAAGTAAGCAGGCTGACAATATATAGGGGGGCTCTAACAGTAAAAATCTATTAAAACAAGAAATATTTACAGAGTGGGGCTGTACAAGCAGACTTACTAAAATTTTCAAACGTCTGTGTGCTGGTATTGTAGACTTTTGAGGAGTTGATGTGGCTCCACCGTGCCGCTTCTTTGCTTCTCCTTTACTGGCAATAGAACAATTATTCTTTATTTTAGTTTTTGTAGTTCTTTATAGATGTGTTTCTAATGCGTAGATTCTATGATTTATCTCACTGTACTTTTGTTGTTAAGAGTCACTAGGCAGCTGATAAGCATAAAATATTATCATTTATAGACAAAATGGGTTGCCTGGATTCCAGAAATCAAGTTAAACCATATCTTGTGTTTTTAATGAAATTTATGCAGGGACTACCTTTTGACTACCTCAAAGAAAAATATGTGTTGTTATTTTCTAAAATAAAATATTTACCTTTATGTCACTTGGACAATATGGACATATGGTGCCTGGCTGGCCTGCATATTTGTTCAAGTATATGGGGATTGGCCAAACTTCTCCATCAGTTCGGGCTTTTGGTTCTATTAGTTTGTGCATGAAACTTTTTTTTTTGCGGGAAAGTTTGTGCATGAAACTTAATATGGTATTAGGCACAAGAGGTCTTGGGTTCAAGTCTCGGCTTTTGAATAATTTTTTTTGCTTGCCCTGCCCTCCTTTTGTCCACGTTTAGGCCTTCTCAAACCACATGTGTGAGGGGGTGTTGAAGTATATGTGGATCACCCGACCTTCTCCATCAGTTTGGACTTTTGATTCTGCTGGTTGGTGCATGAAAGTTAGTACTTATGACTTAAGGTGAAGTGGTATTTTAGTACAACAGTAGGCGATAAAGATAAGAAAGAGACCAAGGGAGATTTCTAAATTTTGTCAAGGAATGGTAACCATCGATATGAATATATAGTGCTTCCATAGCACAATAACAAAAGACAAATGTTCTGTTGTTAAGATCCTCTATTGTTGATTCAGTTGATACTATGTGCACATAAATCTGCGCATGTAGTTTGCTCGTTTTAGTTAATCTCAAGTTCTGCCTGCCTTGTTATCACTTGTTTGTTGCTTTATGCTAAGTACTTACTCCACTTCGTTTCATCCTTTTGATAGGTATCATCTTCGCAGCCTTCGGAGAATGCAGGTCAGTTCAAGATATGCCGATGTGGAGAGGGAGACCCGAACTCCCAGACTGGTGAAACCGGTGATAGTCCACAAACTTCATGTCCTAACTGCCAGGTTTGTCGGATCAACTTGCACTCAAAGTTTATGTCACACTGTTCTCCAAATGACCTTAAGCTTTGGTAGAATGTCTCTCTATATATGTTTACATAAGCCATGTAACTGCTACCCATAGCTGCAACTTCAGATTTACTATAAGTCTGTTTATGATCAGAATGGGAGTCTTTAAACTGCTATTTCAAAATCATGCTATTAACTCCGAATGATGGTGTCAATTTTGTATATCTGTTTGCAGGTTCTCAAGAGTGGACATCTACTGCTTTCATCTAAAGGTATGTTCGGATGGCTAAATTGTGGTTTAGCATGGCTAGATATATATTTCTCCCTCTCTTTTACCTGCTAGACGTTACATCTAAACAAGATGTTTGTGGTAAGGACTACGGTCAGAAGCCCTCCAGTTCATATATCTATTAATAGGAATTTTTTGTCCTTCCAATGGGATACTAAATTAATACTGCCTCCGTCCCAAAATAAGTGTCTCAACTTTATACTAACTTTAGTACAAAATTGTATTAAAGTTGAGACACTTATTTTGGGACGGAGGGGGTATGATTGAACCACAGAAGAACAGCAAAACATGTTGCCTGAAGTCACACAATTATGACAATGTTAATCATATCATCTGTCATGGAGCTTTTATAAACATGATGTCCATTAGACGTTGCTTGTATTACTGTATCATATTCTAGCAGGTAGAATATTAGCCAGTTTGCTGGACTATATATTGCAAAGTATAATCATTCACATTAACTTAGAACTCGCTATGGTTCAACCTAGTCGCTCTTGTACTGAATACTAAAAATCTAACAACATACTATCTGTTTATTTCTCTGATGGCATGGGGGCATTATAGTGCTTGCTTCCCCATAAAGTCATATGCTTAAAAGTTTGGGCATAGAGTAACGTGTACTTCTGTAAAATGCCTGGTCTGTAGGCTAATCTAATTGCTTCACAATCATGATACCTTTAAGCCCAATGAAGAACGAAGTCAAGCCAACAGACATGGTTGATGATTTTTACTGAAATTGTCAAGGAAATTCTGTTGCGGTTTAATTAAGTGGATCAGAATGTTTCTACTTATAACTCCATATTTTGCATGTGGAATTTTGTTGCTACCCAAACTGTCATTTTCTTACATTTGATCACCTTTGCTTTAATTTGAATTCTAAATATTTGTAGCCACGCTATTGTTCATATTTGATTATTTGTGATACATAACAGGGATTGGTTGGACAACATGGAAAAAGCGCTGGTTTGTTCTTACAAGGGCATCATTAGTGTTCTTCAGAAGTGACCCTGTAAGATACATTGCAGTACTTTGCTGTGTTTCTTTGCATCAGCTATTCACTCATAAAGATCCTATGATTAACTTGCTTTGTTCTCCAAGCTTAACACAAACTTTATTGTAACAAAGCAGACTAAAGGTCTGCACGGCATTAGATTGTAAATCTGCTAGTTGACTGCTCAATTGGGTTATCTAATTCTTGTAGCAAATGCTTGAACCTTATTTATTTTCCATGAAATTTCTATTACCATGATTGCTATGTGGGGAATTCCCTATGTGTGCCGCATGGCCCAAGAAGGCCAGCAACTGGCGCTAGCTCCAGCCAGTGCAACCAATTAAGGACAAGATCCCTATAGTACCTATACGTAAATGGGTTCTTTTAATCTGAGCCATAGCCAATTGGAAATACGATATGGTTTGTTCTTTACAGTGGAATTGTGTTATATTTATATGTAGAGGACCCAGTGGTGTTACGTTAATTAAGCAATGAAATAGTCTCACATCTATTTCTCTATTCTCTCACTCGCTTCTCCTAGCTGTCCGCTACGCTATTGCCCCCCTGGAGTTGCCAGCCTTGTTCCACAGTGTACCTCCAAGATCATGGTCCCAAATTTCCAACAGTGATTGAAAATAGAGCATCGAGTATACATCTCGTTGTTTACAACACCAGTTATATGCAACTTCCGGTTTGTACCATCGGTTAATCGATACCACTTGAAAATGTGTGCGGCCCTAGGGAAGCTACCAATCTGCCATTTCTTGTTGTAGAACTGATGGGTGTGGTACTACATATTGATTAATAGCACATGCAAGTTCGCGCGAGTCTTTTTCTGTGCTGATGTTGTATTAGTACTATAAACTATAATGTAGTAATTTTGCTGCAAATTCATTTTAATGGAGTACATGAGTGCAGCTGACGAAAACTTTATATATAACCTGAAGTCTTTAGCAAAATGCTTCGAGGAAAGAATCAGATGTCTAGATATCATTCTGTATACCTTGTTATCTGATCTGCTTGTTAAGGTTGAGTAAGGACATAACTAAAGTACACATGATAGTATGCTAGCCGACACCATGTAAAATACATGAAAGGTGAAAGGCAAGTTATATCAGCTAATGGCATCTTATTGCTCAGATATCCCAACAAATTAGTGCCTACTTTGCAGGGGCGGAGCTTCCTTAGGGCAAAACTGGGCCATGGCCCACCCAGGAATTGTGCTCATTTTATTTTAACTGTGCTTCGGAACCCAGCCCAGTCTACTAAATGCAGTTTATCCAAGCCTGCAGGCTCCCTCCTACTGGCAACTGACAAGCATGGTACGGCAGCGAGTCGCACATGCAGCCAGCACTGCCCCTTGCCCCCAGAGCCGTCCAGCAGCACGGCAATGTAGGTCTGAAACGAGCTTTGCTGGCTGCTGAGCCGCACAATGTATTTTTTATATTCCCAAAAAATCTCATTTATCATTCAATGCCAATTTTCCTATAGGCTGCCTGTAGCACTACGAATAGTCTTTCATCCTGTTGATGAACAAAAGTGCTACGCACTGACTAATGCCTACCGAAACAAATACTCCCTCCGGTCATATTACTTGTCGTAGTGTCAAAAATGGTCTTACATTTTGGGATGGAGTGAATAATATGGATCGGAAGGAGTAGTATATATATTGTGGAATTTGAAAATTTTAGTTTCTCCTTCTGACCAGCCCGCCCAACTTTTTCTCTGAAGCTCTACCACTGCTACTTTGGTCTAGGTCATAATCCTAATACAAATAGTGATACTTGCACAGTTTAAGGAGTGAACCCGAATGTGAAGCGGGATATAAATTCTCTTTTCATACTATTAATTGGATACCGGAAGTGACAGAAAGCAAATAGTAAAGGCAAGGATATTGTTGACTGTTAGTGCCACCATTTTTTAGGGGGTGAACATGATTACAGAACAAGTACTACTGCTGAAGCATACATAGTTCTTTTAGGATTCTTCATGACATTTATGGGCAACTATAAATATTAGTATTAGGCCTCTAAACATGCCAATTGCTCCTATGTTCTGCTTTATTTTCAGAATGCACCTCCCAGAGGAAATGAACCAGTTGTTACACTTGGTGGAATCGACTTGAATAACTCCGGAAGGTATGCATAATTGAAATTTTGCTGAAAGGGGGATTTCCGTTAATGCTATCCAATAAACATATAATTTTGATAAATGTTTCAGTGTTGTAGTCAAAGAAGACAGGAAACTTTTAACAGTGTTATTTCCTGATGGCCGCGAAGGGCGTACTTTTACTCTGAAGGTTGGTTTCATATCTTTCATAATTCCTGTCGTACTGATCTTTGTGTTCCCATTGGGACGATTGGCATTTCTTAGTATGGTTCTTGAGGATCAGTAAATAGCGGGGCAACAGGGGTGGCTGTGGAACTGGAGCAGTGGAACGTGGCAACCCTGGTTGTGTTTGGGAGGGGCAATTGTTCGATTAATATTCAATACTACTATCATACCTGTGTGGCACTGTTTAGGAATTTAATGGTGTGATTTGTCTCCAAGCAGGCAGAAACTACAGAAGAACTCAACGAGTGGAGAAATGCATTAGAGAGTGCTTTAGCGCAGGCACCAAGTGTAGCGAGTACAGTGGGGCAAAATTCAATATTTAACGCTGATGGAACAGAATCTTCTGAAGCTTCAACTGAACAGTGTAAGCTATGTTAACTTTCACCAAACCTGCACAAGCTGGGCTAACATCTAAGCTTTTGTTTTATTTTGGGCTAATGGTATTTATATAAAAATAGACAAGTCACATTGTGGGCTGTATTTATGAAATTTCTTCATGTCAATTTTTTCAGGCTTCATTCTTATTGTTTGATCACACCTGTTTTTGTTTCATTTCATATATCTGGCAAAGTATGTTCCAGACTTCCAGTTTGGTGTTCAACTTCATCGTTCACTACTTGAAAAAAAAAATCTTAATCACTTCCTAAACGTGCTAATGGTTGAGAAATTCCGGGGCACTCAAAAAATGAAGTTTGTAGGATAAATTCCAGTTTGGATGTCATGTCTCTAGTCCTACACTAACACTGCAGCCCAATGTAGTAGACACAGCGTAGAGATGATGGACCCGTAGGGATTTATTTTCTTGCTTCGTTCCTCCATGCACTTGATCAGGGCATGGGCAATCACTACTTACATGAAGATCCTTATTCCTTCTATTATTCATTAATATTTAATTCAGCTGGATTCTGCTGTTACAGAAAAAACTGCATTATGCGGATCTGAGTAGGTTTATTTTGTATGCCAGTGTCAGATGCCATAGTATTTATTGCCATTTTTTTGTTGAATCAAATGTATAATGTCTAATTTATTATTCTTTCCCACATCTGTGTGTGCTTATGTTGCACTGAATAAGCAAATTATGTTGTTTCGTTTGCAGCGGAGGATAAATCATCTGTTATTGGGAGACCTGCACAGTTTGCACTTGTAGAGGCTGATGGTAGTCCAGCTTTCCTGGAGAAGGCCTTGAGGTTCATTGAAGATTATGGTAAGTGTTTTTCCCTGTAATATCAGTACACTATCCAGACCGACCCTTCCTTAGGTTTAATTTTATGCTCATATTTACCTGGTGTGCATTGAAAGCAATCATGCGGAAACATGACATTTAAAAATCTTGCCGTTCAGTAACGAGCAAAAAAACACTGTGTTTGTAGGTTGCAAGGGAGAAGGAATCCTCCGTCAATCTGCTGATGTTGAAGAAGTCAAACGCAGATTTCGTGATTATGAAAAGGGTGATTTCCTCTGTTCTAACTTTTTTGTTCTTATTTAAGATGTTTGGCGCAGTGGTAAAGCTGCTGCCTTGTGACCATGAGGTCACGGGTTCAAGTCCTGGAAACAGCCTCTTGCAGAAATGTAGGGAAAGGCTGCGTACAATAGACCCAAAGTGGTCGGACCCTTCCCCAGACCCTGCGCAAGCGGGAGCTACATGCACTGGGGCTGCCCCTTTTGAAGGGGAGCCTTGGCGCAGTGGTAAAGCTGCTGCCTTGTGACCATGAGGTCATGGGTTCAAGTCCTGGAAACAGCCTCTTACAGAAATGTAGGGAAAGGCTGCGTACTATAGACCCAAAGTGGTCGAACCCTTCCCTGGACCCTGCGCAAGCGGGAGCTACATGCACCAGGTTGCCCTTTATTTAAGATGTTTGGCAATTTAGTGCGTCAGGAGTTTTACCATTGTTTAATTGAATCTTTAGAAGACCTTTTTTTTCTTTGCCCTGCACTTTCACAAAGATTTTCTTTTGAAGATACAACTATTTTGCATAACCTCTGAGAATTTTATGTCTGCTAGTTCACTTTAACTGATTTTTGTAGGAAAGAAAGAGTTCTCCCCAGATGAGGATGGGCATGTTATTGGTGACTGTATTAAGGTGTTTATTTGGCAACGCTAACTCTGATTCACAAGGAATATACTATGTTTCTATATTTTCTGTAACATTTGTTTTGCTCCAAACTACAGACTATTCTTCGAGAGATGCCAGCTTCGCCAGTTCCTGCAGCATGTTGCACCGCGCTGGTTACAGCTTACCGTAAGACTGGCTCAGAACTTTATTTATAATTGAAGAACAATAATGCATTCCTGAGCCTAAAAAAACTGATGTATAATCCCAATAACTATTTTTCATGAAGTATGTACCAAAAAATCAGCACCAGTATGCCCTCGGAACATTTTTATTTGTTTGGAACCATAAACTGATAAAGACAAGTGGTGGTGCAGGAACTGACAAGACAAAAAGACTTGATGCTTTAAATAAAGTTATATATGAAGTTTTCCCGGAACCAAATCGGCAATTATTGCAGAGGTATTTACCTAGGATGCTTTTGTTTCAAATTTTATCACCAAAAGTGTTATGTCTTGGATTGTCATTCTGTAAGAATATGTCCTCATCCGTTTACATTATCTAATGGTTTGATGATGAGTTAAATTTAGCCTGCACAGCAATAACAACATCAAATTCCACCAATGAATACCAGACTCATCGGTTTTCTTTTAGGATCCTTAAGATGATGATGATCGTTGGATCACACAAAGCTGTGAACAGGATGTCTAGTTCCGCTTTGGCGGCTTGTATGGCACCACTCCTTCTTCGTCCTCTTCTTCTTGGTGAATGTGAAATTGATAAAGACTTCAGTATGGCTGGGGATGGTTCATTCCAGCTGCTTCAAGCTGCCGCTGCAGCCAACCATGCTCAAGCTATTGTTATCATCATGCTTGAGGAATATGATCAGATATTTGATGTATGCTCTTTCTTCCCTTGTCATGTTCTTATTTATTTCTTTTCTTTTTATATTAGGTTCTCCTTGAAGTGACGTCATGAATACTAATTAAACAGTAACCTATATAGGACATAGAAGAAGGTTCTTCGGACGCTTATACTGAGTCTGACGACGGTGATGTTGACAAGGAATATTCCACGGATAATGACAACCATGATGAGGATGGTTCTTATGATTCTGGTGAAGATGACATTGAAGAAGACTTGGATGATAATACCGAACACTCTTCTGGCGGCAGTGAATGTGATGGCAATAGTAGAATCAATGCCAAACGTGACAAGGTATGCTAACTGACAGCAATAGTACAAATTTCAAACATTATAGATGGGGCATTCCAAGTGCTGGTGTCAGAATTTCCTGCAAAAACCATGTTTCCTTGCAAAAGAGAGAGAGAGAGAGAAGATAAGTCAGCTTATATTCAATGAAAGAGACTATGGATGATCTTCCCCTGAAAATATGATAGTTGATCTCCTTATCAAAATTAATTTCACTTTTGCCAGTCAAATTTTATGGTGAAATCATACATTGAACATGTTCGCTCATCCGATAGTGTCTTCTCAATGTGCAACTTGTCACTGAAGTTTCTTTCTAAATCTGGTAAATGAGTATTCCGTTTAAAGGCTAATATTTTGCTGGTCGAACCAAGTAGTCATAAAGATGAATAGATTATGCTTTCATATTTGACTTGCCCACGGTTTCATCACGTGCATGCTGATAAGAAGTCAACAGTTGATTCAGCGTTTCCAACATAGCTTAAAACTTAGTGTCAATTTCTTACATAGCTTAAAGCTTAGAACTTAAAGTGCCCTTCTGAGGGCTTGTAAAAACTCTTCTTTCTATCAATGCATTAAAATGCAAGGCTTTTGCGTTTTCTCGAAGAAAACAGGGACTGCTTATTGCTATATATTTCAAATATATTCTTGAAGCTTGTATTTCATTCTTGTATGAAAGAACCTTGGCACACTCTCAGTAGCTTAATGGTCTGAGATATGATATTGAAGAAGACTATTTCTAATACAAAATGACACGCATTTGGGTGTGTTCAAGGAAAAAAAAAAGACTTACACTTTAGAGCCCCCTTGCATGAAGCCTCAAATAACTAACTCATGTGCTTCAAACACACAGATTGGCCAAAACTATGGCCTTATGCTCTGACTTAATGCACTTGTAAACTTCTTTGTCTCCCTTACAATTCATCTTGCTCAATTTATTTAAAACAATATCTCTGGCACTGCATGTACTGACAATGATAGGTTGTTCAACCTCAGATGAAAGTGGGAAAAACAGAACGTGGTTTGTCAAGGGAGGACAAAGGATCCACAGATCATATAGCAAAATCCCATTCATCATCTTCGAAAGCAAAATTTACGAAGTCAAGCAGCTCAGCTAATAGGGGCAAAAAGACATTATGGGGCCGTACTTCAGTAAGTTCAGTTGTTATCTGCATAGTTCTGCATTTCAATGCCACCACGATAATCATAAAGTTTGACGAGTAATGTATTTACAGGCAAGAAAGGACCTGGACGTTGAGGGCTGCAGTGATGATGAGTAAGTAGACGGCTATATGCTCCTGTAATGCTGATTTGAATGTGCATTTATTGGAGACATAAAATAATTCCAAAATGCAGCTGTAAAAAATGTTTTCAAATGTTCATGCAAAACACGACCATATATTATACATATGGGACTCTTTATTCATAGGATTATAACAAGGGAATAGGAAAAAAAATACAGGAACGCAATAGGAATGCATGTGTAGAACAGAGGATTGTAAAACACTGGGAAAGTTTTACATGACTTGTTTGAATCGTAAAAATACAGGAGTCCTACTAATGATGTTCCAACGCTAACGTGATTGATCCCATCACTGTGCTTTACCTTGATCCTACGTGTAGGAATAAAACATGAGGTCATACTGGATGCTAAATTTCCTATGTTTTTCCGTTGGACTGGCGTCAAAAATAAATTTCCCTATGATTTCCTTTGCCTCATTCCTACGAATAAACGATGCTACAATGACGAAATCCATAAGAGTTCTAATTCTTTGTTTCCCTTCAAATCAAAGAGGCTCATAATTGTTATATTCATCCTCCAGGTCTTGTATCTTTACGTATCTCTTAAATGGTTATATTTGTGCATGAATATTTAAAATGCACACATTATATCACATGTTGATATAATGCACATTTCCTTGGATTTTCCACATTTCTTTTCAAAATGCACTAGTGCATGTCATCAAGTAAACAAAATATAGCATGTCAAGTGCAGATTTTGAGCAACTCTTTTTGAAAACATGTACCTGCTTTAAAAAAATGTGTGAAACAGTCAAGGAAGAACAAACGTGCTGTAATGCGAGAACTTGAAAGCAAATATGAGCATTTGTGAACTGCAAAAGGCATATACACATGCTGTAATATGTGCACTTGAAAAGCTAATGCACAAATATGACGATTTGTAAACTGCAAAGGGTATTTGCACATTTTCCATGGTCAGTCCTGGAACGTCATTCCATAATAGGTGGAGCATTTATCATTTACATCTGCAATAGTTGTACCTTCTAAAAATTGCCATAGAGATTGAGGTTTGCACATGGTTTTGAATTGCATACTTGCACACTAGAAAAGATCCCCAAATTGTAGATGGGCTAACATGTTACGAGATGTAAACCTGTAAATATTGTGCAAAAATATGATCAACGTGCACAGTACAACAAAAACAAAAGGTTGTAGCCGCAAAAGTCCAAAAGAAAAATTACATCTTTCATCTTCTTTGCATAACACACATTTTTGTAGGCGCACAAGTTATACATGTTGCTATGATTCCTTTTTAGATTCTTCCGAGATGAACAAGTACTTTCTGGAATATATGCACTCACCCGTGCATGCATATACTTTCTTGAGTATTATTTTCCCATAATATTTATAATTTACACTGTTGATATTTTTGAGTTATTGATATTCTAATTGAGCTTCTGTATTAGGGCTCTTATTGAGAAGCTTGAGAACAACAAGGCCGATCTCCAATCTAAAGTTTCAAAGGAGGTGCATCCTTTTCCCCTAGGACCACACAAAGTTATGTAACATCGAATTCTTTCATCTGAAATGATGTTTGTATTTTTCAGGTCAAAGAAAATAAAAACCTCCAGACAAGTCTAGAAAAGCGGAAAGGAACATTACATGAACGCCGTTTAGCACTTGAAAAAGAAGTAAGAGCTCAAACTCAAGGTTTTTATTTTCTTTCCAGAAAGAGAACCCCTAGGTCGCTTGTCTCATTAAGGGATTATTATGATACCATCAACGAAAGGAAACTTGCAATAGATGTGGAAAAGCATCAGAAACTATGTGCAACAGGAATATTACGCTAGCAGTTATAAGCGCAAGTACTACCCAAACATCTTAAGCCAAGAAACGTGACCACATCACGAAAGCCACATTAAGTTTGGGGATGGTACTCACATTTTGGAGTCAACAAATTGGTTTTTTGCACTTTACTCAGGGTTTGATTGTGTCATTTCTTCAGATGGGCCATTAATTCTTGCTGCTGAAGCATCTGACATGCAGCACTACAAACTCATGTTCCTTCACCTTTTCCCCTTTTTAAATGCTTCATTAGCTGTTACAGAAAACAGGATTTGCGTGCCTTGCTAATCATACTTCTCTATCTCAGAAATGTTCTCTAGCTTTAAGACACTGTCCTATATCATAGCAAAGGCAACCAAGCTACCAGTTCTGGCTCTATTTGGCAGTCAAACTTTATTAGGTATCAGAAAAAACTCCTTGAGATTTTGTCGAAACATACGAGTTTCTGCTGCATTTTGTTTTGTGGATTATGTTGACTGGTTCTATCTTAAGATGTTTTAGTAACTCTCTACAAGCTAAGAGCACTTACCCGGACAGCCCCATGTGGCCATGTAATTTTCATACTTGATTTAGGCTACAATTTGAACCATTAGCCACGATGGGGCAATGTGACAATACACATGTTTTTTGCTTTTTTTTTTCTCCATTTAAATAATGTCAAGTAATGCTAAGCAATTATCTTTCTTGTAACAATGATATATTATGACCTGAACTCCACTAGCCATGGCGACCCAAACTGGATAATTCTACTAAAACCTTTAAATGCCACTGTCGTTCTCATTTATTCATCACAAATTGGATGATACAACTTATTATACAATGGGTACCTTACTGGGACTTTCAGTTAATGGTGACCACCAATCTATGAGCCCTCAAGGTAGGCGATTGTTTGATACAGCAAATTATAACTCACAACTATATGGTACTCTTGAGCTCATGGAGTTGTTTTGGTACGTTTTTAGAGTAAGTTTTGCATTTTCTATTCAACATGAATAGCTTGTGCATTCAACAGGTGGAAACTTTGCGAGATCAGCTGCATAAGGAGAGAAGTTTGAGGGCCTCATTGGAGTCTGGGCTGATGAATATGCGAAGAGGGCAGGTGTCCCTCCCGTCGTCAATAGACAGCAAGGTACTCGGTGTTTATATTTCGTTAAATTTAAATTCTTTTCACTGTTTTGAAAATTTTCTTCTGTTAAAAACAGACTAAGGCTAATCTTCAGGAAGTTGCTGCTGCTGAAGCTGATGTTGTGAATTTGAAGCAAAAGGCTTGTGATCTACGCGGACAACTCAGCAGCCAGGCCCAGCTGAGCTCCATCCCACTATGTGAATCATGCAACAAACGGCTCCAAGACAAGCTTGCCGAGTAAGGCTTTGTTTTTTTAGTTGGAGTAGTAAGGCTTGCTAGATCCTTTCTTAGTATTTTGTTCTGTCTATTTAGAGTTCTTAATCATGGAAAGGAATATACTTGAAATAGACTTGTACTGAAGTGGCTACTTTTCTCCAGAGAGAAACAAAATGAAATCAGCTCATCAACCGAAGCATCATCAGCTATTGGGACCAATCCTTTATCTCGAATGTTACCCAATGCAGGCATGGTAAGACCATACGAGTAGAGAAATCTGAGGCTTTTCCTTCCGCTTTGCTAGAAATGTCCTGTCTGGGACCGGGACTGCTACTCTGCTGTTACCTTGCGCTGAATGATCTAATGTTATTCCTGATACTATACTGGAATGATAAACATAGTATATGCTGTTCAAACTGTATAAGCAAGCTAGTCATGTGAGTTAAGAGTTTTCCTGATATACAATAAGAACCAAAAATGTCAGTAACAATTATGCCAAAAGAATGCCCTTGTTATCTTGCATATTTCAATACTTTACAAATAGTACATTAAGTGGCAAAGGGCCCAGGCTCATTGAAGTTAAGGATGACTGGATGGAAACACAACCTGGTTGTGCTTTTAAGTTCTTCCATTTTAGTTCCATTATTCAATAAAAGAATTGATTCATTTCAGGCGGATATTGTTGAACAATTGAGAAGGCAAGCCGCACAGAATTCGTCTTCTTCAACAGGTAAGCCAGCTCACCAGAAGCTGCAACTGAGTACTAACTATCAATACAATACAGGTCCAGTTGGTACTATCAGTAATTATACTTGATATCATTAGAGTAACTGTGCCCAAGGAAGCAAAAGTTAATAGCAACAATCTTAGTAGTTCAAAATGATTTGTTTTGCCCAGGTGCTCAAAGATTGTTGAGGCAAAACTCAAATAGCCTACACAGGCTTCAAGGACTGAATGCCTTTTCAAGTAATAGAACAGAGGTAATCTGTATGCCTTTGGGACATATTATATGCTGTCCCTGTTTGATATAAGTTTGTGGGTGCTACTACTGCCTCTCTTTTTCATTTTACTGAATTTATGCAACTATATATGCATGTTATTTCTTTCAGGAACCTGGGGGTGGACCACCAACTGCATTAGCTAAGCTGACAAACCGGCTCAACTTCTTGAAAGAAAGAAGGGCAATGCTCGCAAGTGAGATGCAAAACTTAGATTTGGCTCGCCCACCAACGGGTCCAGCTCCAAATAAAGACTCAACATGAGGACTGGGAATTTGACACTGCATCATCTTAAAGCTAGAAAATCAAGTAGTGGAGCGATGCACATATGACAGCGCCACAGGGACGACTTCTTTGAGGTGGAGATGCATATGATAATCCTACCGTGAGAGTTGGACCCAGTTCAAGATGCGTGCACATGTATTTTCATTGGAGGAGCATCGCTGGCAGTGTTCACCAAAATCGCTGATCGCACGAACAGCCTAGTTTTAGAGTACCATAATTAATTAACCCCACAGTTTTATTGTGTTTTCATAATGACATTTCGAAAGTATTGAATTGTGGCATGTATAAGAAACATATCTCCGTAAATTCTAGACCACAGCCAAAGTGCTCTTCCAAATGCAGTTTGCCGGCTGTTTTTCAGGAAGTTTCTAGTAGCCTGAGAGAGTTTCACCATATGTTTTTCTTTTGCTGCGCTATATGACCAAGTTCTGTGGAGTACTGTATAAGATATGGATACAGATACACATACACCGATGGCGGTTCCTGTGCCACAACCCAGAAAGGATGGACAATCATAGCGGTGAGTGTATGCGTGTGTATATGAGCGCTTGCGTCTGTACTATGTTAAAAAAAACAGAAAGGATGGACAATATTTCAGGATTTTCATCTCTTCCGTTTACTGTTTTGCAGCAGTTGCATGGCCAAAGCATACTGTTTTCTGACTTTAGTCATCGATATGTGTAGAGCATCACTGAAAACTTTGGAGGTACTAAGATGGATTAATCGGAATTTTGTTGAGTGACGCACGTTAGCGAGAGCAGGGGTGTGGAATCTTGCTGCCATGAAGATGTAGGGTGAGATATTCCATGATTTTTTTTCGAGAATAACTTCCGATCTATTCATCAAACATCATGGCAATGCAAAGAACACAAAAAGCAATACAAATAACATCTATGTCAGTAGATCACCTAGCGACAACTACAAGTACTGGAGCGAGCCGAAGGCGCCGCCGTCATCGCCCCTCCCTCACTGAAGCCGTGCAAACCTTGTTGTAGTAGGCAGTCTATAAGGCGTCGTGCTAAGGGCCCTAAGGACCAACACACCAGAACAGTCGGTCGCCGATGAAGGAAAGTGTAAATTGAAAGGATCCAACTTATAGACGCATGAACATAGACAAACAAAGACCGGATTCAAGCAGATCCACCAAAGGCTGATGGCAACTGAATCCCACGAGATCTGCCAGAGGCACACCTCCACACACCCTCCAACGACGCTAGACACACCGCCGGAGCTGGGGCTAGGCAGGAGAATCTTATTCCATCTTCAGGGAGCTGTCGTCGTCTCGTCTTCTCGAGCAGGACACAAACACTAAACAATCTAAAAAAATACCTAAAAACCGAGCATGAGCCCTCCCACCGGCAGGGACAGGATCCACCACGCCTCCATGACCCTAAGGCCACAGGAGATGGGGAAGATTGGCGACGGGGCCGATGAGAGCAGAAAAACCCTAGCTTGACTCTCTCGTGGAAGGAGATGAGGAAAATGTTTCGGGTTCGTTGTGGCTTGGACTATCTTGCACAATATTGATGCATGGACGCACGGCCGACTACCTTGTCATATCGTTTTATGACATTTTTCATATATAACTATTAGTAACTAGATAAAAGAAAGTAACTACCAATTGGAATATTGTGTTGTTGTTTTTAGTTTTTTAATAAATTAACTAAGGTGAATAAAATGCAACTAACAAACTACATAATAAGAAAGATAAAATTGTAATGCAGAACCTAGAAGACTTAATGTTACCTCCTCGACAATAGCAGAAAAGGGCTTGGTGCTTGCTACTCTCGTGATAGTGCTAGGCAGTAATTGTTGGGACAATAAAAGTAGAGGTTTGCAGCAAGTGGTAACCTTTTCCTTCAACCGAGAAACCAAGGTATGATTCCCTAAAGGCAACACCCATAGACTCTATCAAGTAACATGCAATACATATTACGAAATTGTTTGTGCCCCGAATCATTGTAGTGAGGTTGTCAATCTTACTGGCCCCGATAGTTGCAACAAGTTTTTTAAACATAATGTAGTTCAAAATGCTTTGTATTTTTGGAATTCTAAATATTGAAAACAAAAATGCATGTATATTACTTTTTGGGGAGTTTTTTTATGTAGAGAGTTGGAACGGGGTTCATATGTTCACTGATAGTGTCTCTCATAATAGCGACGACACATGTATAAGCATATGTATGTGTAATGATCAACCAAACATTCATGACAAATATCATCATAGATTTGGATCATGTTATGTATCCACTGTACATCCATAATTCTACCAGAGGCCAACACATACCATATCTAATAGCTAACACTCCACCCAATGTACTCGAAACACTTGTGAACTCACTTCAAATATTAAATACTGAAATAGAGCATTGCATAAGCAAGATGCCATGCGTTTGAAAGTAATTCGGGTCACTTCTTTTGGCAGCTTCAAAAATAAGCCGCCTTCTCCCCAGTTTTCCCCATAAGTCGCCTCTCTTATTCATTGGAGCTTCTAAACTAGTTATGAGAAAACTAATTTAGAAGTCCCAAAACATTTAGGAGACGGCTTATTTTCTAAGTTGGGAAGAGGCAGCTTATTTTTTTAAACCGCCCAAAAGAACTCTCCCTTCCTCTCATCGCTCGTGATACAATATAACAAGTCAAGCAATCATTTATTCTTAGAGAGGAAGATCCATCTAAGCATTTTCTCTCTTTGACATTGAGTGTACTTTACAAATAGGGATTCACTCCACTCCACCTAATGGACACCACTAACATAACTCTATTGTTCTTTCATCTAGATTGACTAATGAAAGGAAATATGAACGTGAGATTAATACACATCTATAAATTATCCAATCGAACATCATGATTTGATCATAAAGTAATTATTTATCACATACCAGTAGAGAGATGTTGCTACATAGCTACTTCTACAAACCCATATTCTGGAAGGTGGACTACTCACACCACATCGAGAAACAATGGAGGACGAATCATTGGTGAAGGTGGCAGTGAATTTCCCCTCCGTCAGACTACCAACACATGATTGTAGATGAATTTTGGCTCGGATAACAAAGTATGTACTCCCTCCGTTCTGAATTACTTGTCTTAGATTTGTCTAGATACATCCGTATCTAGACTCATTTTAGTGCTAGATACATCCGTATCTAGACAAATCGAAGACAAGTAATTTGGAACGGAGGGAGTAGCTGTGACGGAAAATGGCACGGTAAGTCTAGGGGGCACCTATGGGCCCACATGCCCTAGGCCTAAGGCGTGTGGTCCTGTAGCTCCTGAGCCCATCTTTTGGCAGGTGTCCTCTTTCGTTGAAATATTGACGCTTGAATTTTCTCGGATTTGTCAGAGTTCAGTAAGGTTCCTATATCCACAAACACAAACATGAAATTGCCTTTTGGCTGATAATTATTTGGTTAGTCCAATAATATATTAAATAATGCATTAAATGATAAGAAATAAGTGTGACAATTTCAAAATGTATAGGTACAAGTAGGACGTATTAGGCATAGAAATGTCTTTTTAAGTCCACATTTACTTCTGCCACAAAGTTGGCACTTTTCTCAAAAAGCAAATCAAAGTACTCCCTCCGTCTCGGTGTATAAGTCATTCACGTAGTTCTAAGTCATCGATTTGAGAAATTAAATATGTGTTATATGTCATGAAAAATATATCACTAGATTTCTACACGGATATAGTTTCTAAATATATATTTTTCATTACATATAATAAATATTTGGATAGTTAAATTGTCGACCTAAAACTACACGAATGACTTATACACCGAGATGGAGGTAGTAGTGTTTAGTAGTTTTTTGTTTTACAAAAGTGGTAGTTCAATGTAATTTACTTGTTCAAACTGTAACTCTTCGAAGAAGTTAAGACGTAGATGAACACTAGAAGGATTGGACACACTTCGCCGCATGGTTGGTGTTTTTGTGATTTCATTAAAAAAAGTTGGTTTGACGTGCGGGAGAGATGATGAGGTTTTTTTTTGTAATGTGGTATTTTGATGGTCTCTTTTTAGACGTTAATTTTTTTTGTCAGAGAACTTTTCGATCTATTCATAATCAATCATGGCAGTACAAAGAAGACTGAAAGTAATAAAAATTACAACCAGATCCCTGGATCAATCATGAATGTATAATTATGTGTTATCTGCAAATAAACCCACACGTATGCACGCCAATTTCTTGCAGTGGTGACATATGTGTTATATTGGTTCTATAGTGTGACATGTTGACATTTTTTTGTCTGGTGATGAGAGGGTGCGAGACTGATGTATTTTTATAAGCTGGTTGTTGCGGATTGATTTGAGAAAACATTGACTAGTTAAAATCATGAACTAAATTCAAAATTGAACACCTCACTAGAATGAGAGAGCTCCTCGAGAAATTGTTGACAAGTCCAAAATTGGGAACTCAATCCAATCTCATATTGGTCCTACAATATTGCATGTTCATATTTTTTGTGACAGATGACGAGAGCGTGGGCGAGATTGATATATTTTTATAAGCTGGTTGTTGCCGATTAATTTGAGAAATCATTGACTAGTCAAAGTCGTGAAATCAAATTTAAAATTGAACATCTCACTTGAATGAGAGAGCTTCTTGAAAATCGTTGATCAAGACAAAATTGGAAACCCAATCCAACATCATTGTCCTCAATTGAATGAGAGGCATTCACTCCCTTAAAAAAATGCGAGGCCTTCACCGCCTTCACCCCCCTAGTAGATTAACGACAAAATCTCTTGTGTTAACTTACTTCCTCAAATGGTAACTCTACGAAGAGCTAAAGATAGATGCAAAATGTAGCGGTAAAGACCACTTCGAAGAACCTTCATGTAGCTTTTTAATTATCATGTTTTTTTGTTATTCATGTTTCTCGTAATCAATTTGTTGCGATGTACTTTTTTAGATACCAATAAATAAAGTGTTACAAGCACTTATGTGAAAACCCAATTCCCGACCTGCCATGTTTTTTTACATCATTGTTCTTGTTGCTTCTCCTCGCCTCAAGCAGTCATTCTAGTGCTATGCGGTGGATGAAATTTGGTGTGGTTTACGTATATATATTCAGTGTTAGGTTGATGGTGGCCCTATGACAATGGATACAATGCTACACGAAATCAATGTTCAAGAAATTGTTAACTAGTAGCTGCTCGGTTGGTTTAGGAGTAGCGATTAATCAGTGAATCGGCCTATTAGTTGGATTAATCGGTCGACCATTAATGAGTAGATTGAACAGAAATTTGTCAACATATATCTAGATTTTTTATGTATTATACCATACTCTCTGAAGGAAATATGACCTAGAGGCAATAATAAAATTGTTATTTTATATTTCCTTATTCATGATAAATGTTTATTATTCATGCTAGAATTGTATTATCCGGAAACTTGATACATGTGTGGATACATAGACAAAACACCGTGTCCCTAGTATGCCTCTACTAGACTAGCTCGTTGATCAAAGATGGTTAAGTTTCCTAACCATGGACATGAGTTGTCATTTGATAAACGGTATCACACCATTAGTGGAGTGATGTGATGGACAAGACCCACCTGTTAGCTTAGCATAATGATCGTTTAGTTTTATTGCCACTGCTTTCTTCATGTCAAATATATATATACCTCCAGCTATGAGATTGTGCAACTCCCGGACACCGGAGGAATGCCTTATGTGCTATCAAACGTCACAACGTAACTGGGTGACTATAAAGATGCTCTACAGGTATCTCTGAAGGTGTTTGTTGGGATGGCATAGATCGAGATTAGGATTTGTCACTCCGAGTATTGGAGAGGTATCTCTGGGCCCTCTCGGTAATGCACATCATATGAAGCCTTGCAAGCAATGTGACTAATGAGTTAGTTACGGGATGATGCACTACGGAACGAGTAAAGAGACTTGCCGGTAATGAGATTGAACTAGGTATGAAGATACCGACGATCGAATCTCGGGCAAGTAACATACCGATGACAAAGGGAATAACGTATGTTGACATTGCGGTTCGACCGATAAAGATCTTCGTAAAATATGTGGGAACCGATATGAACATCCAGGTTCCGCTTTTGGTTATTGACCGGAGAGATGTCTCGGTCATGTCTACATAGTTCTCGAACCCCTAGGGTCCGCACGCTTAACGTTCGATGACGATATGTATTATATGAGTTATGTGTTTTGGTGACCGAAGGTTGTTCGGGGTCCCGGATGAGATCACAGACATGATGAGGAGTCTCGAAATGGTCGAGAGGTCAATACTGATATATTGGAAGGTTGTGTACGGACACCGGAATGGTTTCGAAGAGGTTCGGGGATTTTTCGGAGTACCAGGAGGTTACCGGAACCCCCCGGGAAAGTTAATGGGCCTCATGGGCCATAGTGGAGAGGAGGAGGCAGGCCATGGGAGGTGGCGCCCCCCAATGGAGTCCGAATTGGACAAGGGGGAGGGGCACGCCCCCCCTTTCTTTCTCCCTCTCCACCTCTTTCCCCTTTTCCCCTCTCCATTGGAAGGAAGGGGGAGCTGAATGGGACTCCCCCCACTTGGCGTGCCCCTAGGGCCGTCCGGCCTCCCCTTCCTCCTTTATATACGGGGGCAGGGGGCACCCCAAAGGCACATCAATTGTATTAGCCGTGTGCGGTGGCCCCCTCCATCGTTTACTCCTCCGATCATATTGTCGTAGTGCTTAGGCAAACCCCTACGCAGATCACTTCACCAACACCGTCATCACGCCATCGTGCTGACAGAACTCATCGACTCCTTCGTGCCTCTACTGGATCAAGAGTTCGAGGGACGTCATCAAGCTGAACGTGTGCAGAACTCGGAGGTGCCGTACGTTCGGTACTTGATCGGTTGATTCGAGAAGACGTTCCACTACATCAACCGCGTTAAGTTAACACTTCCTCTTTTGGTCTATGAGGGTACGTGGACACACTCTCCCCTCTCGTTGCTATGCATCTCCTAGATAGATATAGCGTGGGCGTAGGAATTTTTTTGAAATTGCATGCTACATTTCCCAACAGTGGCATCTGAGCCAGGTCTATGCGTAGATGATATGCACGAGTAGAACACAAAGAGTTGTGGGCGCTGATCGTCATACTGCTTACCACCAATGCCTTATCTTGATTCGGCTGTATTGTTGGATGAAGCGGCCCGGACCAACCTTACATGACCGCGTTCATGAGGCTAGTTCCACCGACAGACATGCAACTAGTTTTGCATAAAGGTGGCTGGTGGGTGTCTGTTTCTCCAACTTTAGTTGAATCGAATTTGACTACGGCCGATCCTTGTGAAGGTTAAAATAGCAAACTTGATAAATCGTCGTTGTAGTTTTTGTGCCGTAGGTATGTACAGTTCATGCTAGCAGCCCGTAGCAGCCACGTAAAACTTGCAAGAAACAAAGTAGAGGACGTCTAACTTGTTTTTGCAGGGCATGTTGTGATGTCATATGGTCAAGACATGATGTGATATAAAGATTGTTTTATGAGATGATCATGTTTTGTAAAAGTTATCGGCAACTGGCAGGAGCCATATGGTTGTCGCTTTATTGTATGAAATACAAGCGCTATGTAATTGCTTTACTTTATCACTAAGCGGTAGCGATAGTCGTAGAAGCAATGGTTGGCGAGACGACCACGACACTACGATGGCGATCAAGATATCAAGCCGGTGATGATGGAGATCATGACGTTGCTTCGATGATGGAGATCAAAAGCACAAGATGATGATGGACATATCATGTTACATATTTTGATTGCATGTGATGTTTATCTTTTATGCATCTTATTTCACTGGTACGCATCGGTGCTATACAAACGGTTTTTAACCCCTTTCCGCGATGGCGCTTGGAACCGTCACCTAGTGAGTGTGGGCGATAGGGGGGTCCTTCCCACACGACCCAGAAACCGTCGGGGATAGGGAGCCTTGATGCATACAGTTGCCCCTCTATAATCGTTTCCGATGTCTCGCATATCCGAAACGATTCATCCTTGCTACTCGTTTGTGCTGGCATTGCCATCACAGTCGGAGTTTTGTGGTTTTTACCTAAACCCAGGCAGATTCCAGGCCTAGGCAGATTCCAGGCATGGGAGTTTTCTAGGCACATCACAAACCGTGTATGATAGGTAGACATTCACACACATTTAGTTTTCCCACACCGTATGTGATAGTGTCTAGCATCACACACGCTTTGCAAACAACAACTGTGTGCATTGTTACACATGTTTCCACTCTGTGAACCGTGTCGGATTATGATGTATATCGCACACGCTGTGCTTTATTAACCGTGTGCGCCATAATGACTTGCATTTCGTAATTTCTCCCTAATTTAATTGCTGCTATTTAAAATTGTACCTAATTTAAACTTGAAAGTAGGCTATAGCTTTATTCATATCCATCAGGTTCAAACAACCAATGCATTATTCAATTCACAGGTACATATGTTTAAGAATTACATAAGCATCAAATAAAGAATGATGAACCGGGGTTTTATACTTGTACTATTACAGATGGTAAAGAAAGAGGCAACACATTCTGGTTGCTGAACAAGGTGAAGCGGAATGGCCCTATTGTGCTCTCCTAGATGCAGAAGACATGCACAACTCTAGTCCAACCCCTTGTGATGGTTGGCCGCCAACCATGTAGTTTGAGAGGTAATCTTGAGTAAACTACTTCAGGATCCACTGCAAAGGAAAAAAGATTCAGACATTGTCATCTAACACAACTCATTACGGGCAGTAAAAAGAAGGCTACAGGGTTCTTACTTACCATCTTGCAGTTCACTGTTGTCTTGCATAAAGTGTAAACATATAGTTTGATTGACATCTTTTGACCCATTTTAATAACAATCTTTATCAGTTTCCTCACTTGATGTTGGTTTATGAATATCTCATTGCCACATACGCAGAAAGGGTTGAAGTGTGGATCTTTGGCAATGACATGTGTACCTAAAAGCACCAAGTTAATATTAGAAGCTAAACAACAATTGCAAAATTATGTAGTACAACACTCCGTCCATCCCATTATATAAGATTTTATACATGTATATCTAGACATCATCAGAACATTAAGGTAACACGAACATTAAGGTAACACTCTTCCTTGTTGCTATGTAGCATGGGATTGCATATTTAGTCATTCATTACAATGCATGTTCCTATGTAGCCTCAGATATATTAAATATGACCTAGTTAACCTACTGATAAATGGGTTACAAATATATTCAGTGAAATGTCTGATTCGACGATTAATCCCTTATCAGCCCCCAGGCTATATGGTACCAGCTACCGAGATCCTGAACAATAAGTACATATAAGCAATGCGATGAAACTAACCTCGATGGAAAAAACAACACTATTCTCAATATTGTCCTGTATGAGTACATATAAAGGCATGTTAAGCACAACAGGCTAAACATCAACCAAATATATCCATGGTAGACAACATAATCTACAAATGATAGCTTCAGTGTGCAGGCTTAAGCATGCTAGTTAAGCAAAACAAGAAGTGGAAAGGTGTGTTAACTGCATCAGGCATAACATTTATAAACAAGCAAATAGTCATTCAAACTGGTATTGTGCGGGTCTAAAGTACACTAGTTACTGTTAAAAAATGAAAAGGCATGTTAATTGCAATATCCTTAACAACAACCAAATATCGTAATTCATAGTGGTATTGTTGAAACTGTTATTGATGAAATTGAATTGCACGACAAATAGTTGCACATATAGAGCATCACATTGTGAAGAACTGAAATAAACAAGGCATAAGGCCATCTATAGCCGATCCTTTAAAAGTTAGGACTAAAACAATTAGTGGATATATATATACTCCAGCAATTTTTGGCCATTTCTAGTCGATCGCCTAAACTTAATGTTGTAAACTTCAATTTGATCAAGTTCAAAGCAGGTTCAACCGAAAGTAGCATGCATTCAAACATAAACATAGATAGTTTTGCATAACCGAACATAAAACATAAATTTAAACTAAGCTAAACTACTTTCGATCGAAGTAGAGGTCGAGCCAATCCTTCCTCGTCAGGTACGGTGTGCCACGAGCCGGGTCCGGGACGGTGCCGTCATCGGGGTCGTTGGGGAAGGCACTCCTCCACTCGTCGACATCGATCTCCTCGTCCTTGCCGCCCACCTGGATGCCCTCCGCACCGCTGTCCTCGCCGCCTTCGACCTCGTCATCGGAGGAGAACATGATAACCTCGCCGCCCTCCGCACTGTTGTCCTTTCCGCCTTCGACCTCGTCATTGGAGGGGAGCGCTATAATCTTGCCACCGTCCTCGCCGCCTTCGACCTCGTAATCGGAGGAGAGCGCGATAACCTCGCCGACAAAGATCGCCCGCTCCGCCTCCATGAGTTCCGGGTGCTGCCGGCGGAGCTCTTGCATGTAGGCCTCGTCGGCGGCCTCGACCTCGAGGCGCTCCCACGCCTCGCGGTCCTCCCGCGCCATAGACGAGCTCACCAGCCCTGGCTCCGGTGGAACGAGGTGGACCGGATGTGTGCCAAAGGGGAAATTGAGCCTAGCCGTCGTGCCGTGGTAGAGGACCTGCCAGTGGTCGTACTCCATGGTCGTGAGCTCAGCCGTGTGGAAGCTACCGAGCCACCGGCAGGTGTGGGTCTCTCGATATGTAATCTCAGCGACCCACATCCCCCATCGCCGCTACCGGACCCCGAGGTAGGACATTGTGGGTTGCCGGGTCTGAGGGAGGATGGGGAAGTCCTCGAACTAGCGAAGGGGTGCAGCGGCTGGCGGATCGGGGGGCCGGCGACGTCGGATCAATAAAGAGCCCGCGGAAGATGAAGGGGATACCTCGGAGGCCACCTCACCGGCGTCAGGCGAAGAGGCTATGATAAACCTCTCTTGGGCCATTGGCTCCTCGAGCTCCCCGGCACACATGCAGAGGTTGAGGATGGAAGTGGCAGCGATGGGGGCGACCTATAAATGGTTACGGGGGTGGTCTGTGTCGGTGAGCGCAGGTTTTGTGGAGTGTGTGGTGTGTGTGTGTGGGGGGGTTAAGGTGGTGTTTGAGGAAATACTACGGCAACTGAAAATTTTACTAGGCGGGAGTAAGAAGGCGGGGTTACTAAAAATTTGGATAACGGCGAGCAGATACTTTTGAGATTGTGAGGGATGCAGAGGCGGGAGTATTTGGGGAGCAATCTAGTGTGCTTGACACGCCGGCTGTGGACTGTAGCCGACGCACCTTCTCGCGTAAGCCATAGGCGTACTATACAACAACGGTGCTCCAGGATATTTTGTACTGCATCTCACACGATTGGTGACAATAAACTGTGTGGGATTTACTTGATTTTTCATTTTGATTTGAATTACATAATGGGATCACAGCGGCAATGGACAGTGTTTGAATTGCTAGACCTTTTATCTGCAGTGAACATGCAACTATATGTGTGTCATAAAAAAATTGGAATTATTCAGGGTTCGTTTGGAAATTTTATACGTTAAATTGGTTTTCTAGCAATTTTAGGTGCACAATTCAAAATCAAAGCACATGCTCCAGTCCCTAAAAAACGGGTTGCAAAATCAAATGTTTGTCCTTGGTTGCAAGCTTAGGTCACAGACAAGAAATGAGAATGAATGTCAAACACCTTGACATTGTCGCTCAGCCGCTAACATTGAGATACATGGTTATAAAATTATAGTAAATCAAAAACTCGGCTGAAATTCATGAAACTTGACATGATATCATGGAATGGCATCGACATGCCGTGGTAAACATATTTTCCCATTTGGGCGAGGTTTGGGTATAAGCTTCTCGCAAACCGGAGCTTCTCTCACAACAAGCCAGATGGTTTCGGTAGGGAACGTGCCACCTTGGCGGACAAACGATATATGTTGCCTCTTCTTACTTTCTAAATTTTTCTCGTGTCAACGTAGAACAACACAAGTGTTGTGTCATTTTTTGGGAGTTTTCGGGGTTCTCTTGGACATTTTTATACATTGACTGAGTTTTCTATGCATTCATGTGCATAATTCAAATTTGAACTACATGCACATGCTCCAGTGCATATAAAGTGGTTCAGAATTGGAATGTGTGTCCTTGGTTACATGCTTAAGTCCCATGCAAGAATGAGAATGAATGTCAAACACCTTGCCACCGTCGCTCGGCCGCTAACATTGAGATACTTGGTTTTTGAATTCTAGTAAATCAAAAACGCGTCTAAAATTTATGAACCTTGACACGCTAGCATGGAACGGCATCAACATGCAGTGGCAAAAATATTATCCCATTTGGGGCAGGTTGTGGTATATAAGCTTCTCAAAAACTAGAGCTTCTGACAACAAGCCTCATGGTTACGGTAGGGAACATTTCACCTTTCTGGACGAAACGATATCCGTTGCCTCTTCTTGATTTCAATTCTTTTTCTAGTGACAACATAGAACAACATGAGTGTTGTGTTAAATTTTGTGATTTTTCGGGGTTCGTTTGGACATTTGTATGCATTAACTGGGTTTTCTAGGCATTTTATGTGCATAATTCAAATTTTAACTACAAGCACATGCTCCAATGCACTAAAGATGGTTGAAAAATCACATGTGTGTCCTTGGGTGCATGCTTAGGTCCCATGCAAGTGACGGGAATGAATTTCAAACACCAGGGCACTGTTGATTGCCGGCAAAACATTGAGATACCTGGTTTTTAAATTCTAGTAAATCCAAAACTCGTCTGAAATTCATGAAACTTGGCATGCTATCATGGAGCGGCATCAACATGCCATGGTAAAAAAAATGTCCCATTTGGGGCAGGTTCGGGTATAAGCTTCTCACAAACCAGAGCTTCTCACAACAAGCATGATGGTTTTCGATAGGGAACGTCCCACCTTTGGGGACGAAACGATGTCCATTGCATCTTATTGCTTTCAAAAAAAATCTAGTGTCAACATAGAACAACAGGAGTGTTGTGTCAATTTTTGTGATTTTTCGAGGTTCGTTTGGACATTTTTATGCATTAACTGGGGTTTCTAGGCATTTTATGTGCATAATTCAAATTTGAACCACATGCACATGCTCCAGTGCATATAAATTGGTTGAAAAATCAAATCTGTGTCCTTGGGTGCATGCTTAGGTCCCATGCAAGAAATGGGAATGAATTTCAAACACCAGGGCGCTGTTGATTGCCGGCAAAATGTTGAGATGCCTGGTTTTTAAATTCTAGTAAACCCAAAACTCGTATGAAATTCATGAAACTTGGCATGCTATCATGGAATGGCACCCGACATGCTGTGACATTTTTTGTGACCATTTTGATAGAAGGCGCACTCGAATAATGACAGCCAACAAAGGCATTTTGAAAAAATAGCTACCAATTTAATATCTCAAACGTTTGTATAATTCAAACTGTGTGTGTTCTGTTAACCATTCACGTGATGCCACGTGTCTTGGTTTTAATGGCTATAGGAGGTGCCGTGTGGACAGCTGCTTGACCTTGACTTAGCGGGAGGCGTGTGAGCGCAATCCGGTGCACAGGTTAACCGAGAGGCGTGCAAGTTGTCCTCCAATGCGCAGGCTCACCGGGAAGCATGCGAGCTGTACGTTGTGCATTCTCACTAGGAAGCGAGCCCTTTGACTTCCATGGGACGTTGCCGTCGACCGCTACCTCTTAGCGGCGCCAGTTGTCGTCCTCCCAAGCCCGCCCGTCGATCGCGCGACGACATGATGTTTGATTTACAAGTGAAGAACATTTTGTGTTGCCTTGAAGACTTCAACAACGGCGCCCCGGAGGACGACAACTACAACGACAGCGCGGCACGCCGCCTCCGCCGCCGCTGGAAATAGTTTTTTTAGGGTTTAATACTGTATCTCGAATTCTCGATCATATGAATATAAATTTGCAGTGTGACTGAATGAAAGATATGGTTTGAACGAACTTGCGTTTTTCTCTCTTAATGTACAGACTTATCAAACGATTTTCTTTTGAAAAAAACGTCAATGGTTTTAAAATATAAAACACTCATCACAAACATTTTAGTTAGAACACCTGTATGCAAACCGACAGCTTCCACAGGAAGCCAAGGGAAAATATGCCGAGCAGGATTTCTGCATCCCTTCAACGCAAGTGGTTGTTCTGCATGACCCGTGTGCAACCACGTACAAACAATTGGGTAAGATTTGCATATCTGTCATTTTGGGTATGTTGCCATTTGTCAAACTGGAAAGATTCACATTTGTTTATCTAGTAACATTGTCATTTGTCGACCTTGTAACACTGTGATTTGTCAAAATATGCAGCTAAAAGTCACTAGCACTATCTAATTTTTGCAACTAAAATCACTAGCACTGTTCATATGGACACCACTAGCAGGCGTGAGTTGATGGACGCATATGCAAATGTACCATTGATTACATACAACAAGTCATCAACCCACAACGACAACGAGGATACAAGTTGGATTATAGATCATTTCCAACAAAACATTCTACTAAGTTTTTCTCACACAACAAATAACAAAGCGATGAAATGAACTTCAGCTCAACCACTCGTCGGAGTTGGAAACGCTTGCTTTGAACCAGAAGTGATTCTCTGGGAAGCGGCCTATGTCGGGACCCATATTGGGATGGTAGGGAAGCATAGCAATGTCCGAGGTATAGATACATTTGCTTCTCATAAATGGTAGTAATGTTGTGTCAACAGCAGCTAGATCGCCTTCCACCATCATTGGATAGTTTTGTCCAAGGAAGAGCGAGTTTCCTCCAAGACTTTCAATACTGAACCAGGGAGAAGGTGTTGGCGCTAGTACACTAGTATCCATCCCGAATACGCTGCAACGGATGTTGGAATAGGTCCAGAGAGTGCGACCATGCGAGGCAACACCTGCTTCCTTAGTAACATTAGCAGTGCCCTGTATACAGACAAGAAGAGGTGATCCATCAGAATAAGTTGCCAGGTGATACGTCCATTTTGCATCATGCTTTTATATAAATATTTATTGCATTATGGGTTGTTATTACACATTATATCTCAATACTTATGGCTATTCTCTTTTATTTTACCAGGTTTACCATGAAGAGGGGGGATGCCGACAACTGGAATTCTGGCTGGAAAAGGAGCAAACGTTGGAAACCTATTCTGCACAACTCCAAAAGTCCTGATACTCCACGAAACAACTTTTTGGATTTATTAAGAAATTATGAGCAAAAGAAATAGGCCAGGGGCCCCACACCCTGTCCAGGAGATAGGGGGCGCCCAACTAGGGCGCGACCCCTATCTCCTGGGCCCCCTAGTGGGCTTCCGGCGTCCATCTTCTGCTATATGAAGGGTTTTCCCCTGGAAAAAATCGTGGGCAAGCTTACGGGACGAAACTCCGCCGCCACGAGGCGGAACCTTCGCGGAATAAATCTAGGGCTCTGGCGGAGCTGTTCTGCCGGGGGCACTTCCCTCTGGGAGGGGGAAATCATCACCAACGTCATCACCAACGATCCTCTCATCGAGAGGGGGTCAATCTCCATCAACATCTTCACCAGCACCATCTCATCTCAAAACTCTAGTTCATCTCTTGTATCCAATCTTGTATCAAACCCACAAATTGGTACATGTGGGTTGCTAGTAGTGTTGATTACTCCTTGTAGTTGATACTAATTGGTTTACTTGGTGGAATATCATATGTTCAGATCCTTCATGCATATTATTACCCCTCTGATTATGAACATGAATATGCTTTGTGAGTAGTTACGTTTGTTCCTGAGGACATGGGTGAAGTCTTGCTATTAGTAGCATGTGAATTTGATATTCGTTCGATATTTTGATGAGATGTATGTTGTCTCTCCTCTAGTGGTGTTATGTGAATGTCGACTACATGACACTTCACCATTATTTGGGCCTAGAGGAAGGCATAGGGAAGTAATAAGTAGATGATGGGTTGCTAGAGTGACAGAAGCTTAAACTCTAGTTTATGCGTTGCTTCATTAGGGGTTGATATGGACCCATATGTTTAATGTTGTGGTTAGGTTTACCTTAATACTCCTTTTTGTAGTTGCAGATGCTTGCAATAGGGGTTAATCATAAGTGGGATGCTTGTCCATGTTAGGGCAGTACCCAAGTGCCGCTCCACCCACATATCAAATTATCAAAGTACCGAACGCGAATCTTATGAAGTGATGAAAACTAGCTTGATGATAATTCCCAATGTGTCCTCGGGAGTTCCTTCCTCATTATTAGAATTTGTCCAGGCTTATCCTTTGCTACATAAAGGATTGGGCCACCTTGCTGCACTTTATTTACTTTATTTACTTTTTGCTCATTACTATTTATCTTACCACAAAACTATCTATCACCTACTATTTCAGTGCTTGCAGAGAAAACCTTACTGAAAACCGCTTATCATTTCCTTCTGCTCCTCGTTGGGTTCGACACTCTTACTTATCGAAAGGACTATGATAGATCCCCTACACTTGTGGGTCATCACCAGGCTCCACTGAGTATATGGGTCAAACGCTGGCATGATAAAAGGATACAAAAGCGTGAGTTTAACGTAGGAGATTATGTGTTATTGTTCAACTCTCGTTTAAGATTTTTTGCAGGAAAACTTCTCTCAAAATGGGAAGGTCCCTACGTTATCGAGGAGGTCTATCGTTCTGGTGCTATAAAAATCAACAACTTTGAAGGCACAAATCCGAGGGTGGTAAATGGTCAAAAAATTAAACATTATATTTCAGGTAATCCTATCAACGTTGAAACTAATATTATTGAATCCATAACCCCTCAGGAATACATAAGAGACACTTTCCAGAACGTTCCAGACTCCGAAAAGGCATAGGTACGTGGTACGGTAAGTAAACCGATTCCAAAACAACTCTAATGGCAATTTTCATCAGTTTTGGATTATTTAAGGATTTTAGGAAGAAAGAAGTAGTCCGAAAGGGACACGAGGCTCCCACAAGAGAGGAGGGCTGTCACATCCCTAGTTCTGGTATGACCTAGACTAGCTAGTCATGTCTGCATCATGTTTAAATTCCATTTAAATTTGAAATGAGGATTTCTGGAAATGACCCAAATAAAAAGTGCTCCAAAAAGGTCCAAGAAAATGCTCATGTTGCTCTCTGAAAATATTGGACAGAGATAAAAATCAAACCAATATTTTTAGGAGCTCCTAAGTATTTATTTTGGGCATTTGGAATTAATGCATAATTATTTGCATTGGCTATATATTTGTTATATATATAATATATGTCCAAAAATTATGCCATTTGTTGAGGAGCTCTGGAATGATACCACTAGTTCCTACAACAATTGGCATAGGAAATAAAATGATTTAGTATTTTTATTAAATCAAAACATATGTCAGAAAAATAGAAAAGAAAAACAAAATGGGAAAAAACCTACCTGGCGCTTACCTCCCTGTGCAGCCTGGCCTGGCCCAGTGGCCCAACAGGCCGGCCCAGCCAGCAGGCAGCCCAGCCCAACTGCCAGGAGCTTCTTCAAGCTCCTGCCAGTAGGAGCTGCTGCATGGCCGCGCCACAGCCGGCCGTGGCCATGTCTTCCCGCCACCTCCTGCTTCTCCCTCTCATCGCCTGGATCACCCGCGCGACGCCACGCACGCCCCACACCTCTCTCCCTCTCTCTCATTCCTCCCCCTCCCATGGTCTCTCTCCCACATGCACGGCCGAACGCCACCGTCGCCGCTGCTCGCCGTCACCATAGCCACCGCCTCCCCCTCGCCTCTCTGACACGCGCAGGAGCTCCGCCTCCTCGCCCTGAAGCTCTCCACCGGGCCACGCAAGCCGGAGCGCCCTGGAACGCCGTCAACATCGTCATCTTCGCCTCCGGACGCCGGAGATCGTCCTCGCTGCCACGCCGCCGTTCAGCCTTCCCCGAGCTCGTTGATGACACCACCGAGACTGCTGTGAGCCCCGCCATCGATTCCCCCTACTCCCCTGCCCTTCTGCACCCTCCATCCCCTCTGCCGCTCGAGCCCGAGCTCCAGCCGCCGCTGCGAGCTCTGCTCCGGCGAGCTCCGGCCTCCCCGGCTCCTCCCCCTGCCCCACTGGATGCTCGCGAGCACCAGCTCCTCGGAGATGGTCTCCGCCGCCCGAATGGACACCGGAGGGCAAATCCCGAGCCCTCCGCCACGTTCGGCCTCGCCGGCGGCTAAACGCCGGCGGGTTTGACCGCCTTGACCCCGCCAGCCTGACAAGTGGGCCCAGGCCCCTGCTAATTGTAGTTAAATGTTAATTGAACTTAATTAGCCTGCTGATACTGACATGTGGGCCCCAGGCCACTAACTAAACTAGATTAATGTTAGATTAACGCTAAGTAAATTAGATTAGTTAGATTAGACACTGACATATGGGTCCCACAGGTTAGGTTTGACCTGGACCGACCTGTTGACCTGCTGATGTCACTCAGACGTCATGTTGACGCAGTTATTTATTTTCTGGATTTAAATTTAATCAGGAAATTCCAGAAAATTATATAAACTTCAAAAAATCATACAAATTCAACCGTAGCTCAGATTGAAATAATTTATATATGAAAAATTATCAAAAAATTCAATCTATCCATCTGTACCAGTTTCATGCATGACAAACCAACCTAAACCTGCTGTATAGGTAAAAACATATAAATGGCATATATGAGACTTAACTTGGAGTTGCATTTGAATTCTTGATTCAAATGGACTTCAACCAAATGAATGCTAGCTACATTAGCTCAAACAACATCACATCTACATGCCATGATCATGCATCATATTGTTGCATATGCTTGTGTTTTGATTGTCGACACCGTTCCTTCTCGATAGGTCCTGCTCCGGAGAGTGTTCCAGAGTACCTGTCCGAGGAGCAGTGCCTACCCTGTTGATCTATCAGGCAAGCAAACCCCCTTGTTCATTCCGATACAATCCTACTCTCTCGCTCCTGCTCTCATTTATTGCATTAGGACAACAACGATTCAATTGCTACTTTGTGCTGCGGTAGTTGAACCCATTCCTTTGCATGACCTGTCATTGCCACAGTAAATAGTTGAAACCCACTAGCATGTGTAGGAGTTGATTGAAGCCATTGTTGTGTTCCTACCATGCCATGCCTGCTATTGCTTAGAGTGTGTCAGGTCTGATTCATTGGGAATGAATTGGAGTGCAGTGTTCTATGTTCTAATGCTGAGAGTTAAGTGTGTGAACACAATTTGGTAAAGGTAGCGGTGAGAGGCCATGTAGGAGTACATGGTGGGTTGTCTCACTAGAACCGTCCTTAAGCACTGAGTTCTGTGTATGTTGTCCAATGACTAGCTAGTACCACACATTGGAATACTTAAGTGCCCCTCTCGACTTATTAACCCACTTGATCTCTGTCCAGGAGTCGCAACTAGTTTTTGGTGTTTGTAGGTAGTGCTATTTTTCTACCAAGTGGCACCCGGCAGGGTGGGCTTGGGACAGACTAGGCACACATGGCCTGGTGTACCGAGTGGCACCCGGATGGTGGGCTCGGGAACCCTGCACACATCCTTTGGGGCCATGAGCGACACCCCGGACGGATCTCCTTGCGGATGGAACCCGAATAGGCGATAAACCTGGGCTAGAGTCTTGTGTGGTTAGTCAGGTCGTGGCCGACACCCTCGCCAGGCTTACGCTTGAAGGTTGCCGAGTTACATGACGTGTACATGGCGGTAAGTGGCGAGAGCGTGTGTGAAGAAGTACACCCTTGCAGGGTTAACATGATCTATTCGAATAGCCGGGTCCGCGGTTATGGACTTCTTGGATGCCTACATGGTACATAGACAACTTGAAGTGGATATTCTAAAATGCTCAAGACAAAGTGTGAGTGCTATGGATGGCCTTCTCATAGGGAGACAGGGATGAATCCATAGTAGTGTATTATGTGGTGATTAGTGGACTTGTGTGCGCCATATCACCTCAAAGAAGTTTCTCGTAGTCGTAGAACAGGATAGCCACTGAGTCAAAGCTGGCTTGCTGCAAACTAAACCCCACATTACCCCCTTGATACAATTGCATGTATGATAGGATCTGATGTAAGTCTTGCTGAGTACCTTTGTACTCATGTTGCTTTATTTATGTTTTTGCAGTGGAGACTTCGGTCTTACTAGTTTCTGTGGACTTCGACAAGTAGCTTGTACCTCAGCTATGATCTTGATCGGATGTTGTAGATAGTCAGGCTCTTCAGCCTTTTTCATTTGTAGATGTCTGTACTCAGACATGTAATACTTCTGCTTGTTGTTTGTATGCTCTGAATGTTGGGTCGTGTGACCCCTGTTTGCAATAAATGCTATGATGGCTCTTGAGCCTTATCTATATGAGTTGTTGAGTTGTGCTGTGATGCCATGTTGTACATCACATACTTGCATGTTATGCGTACGTGTAATGTGTATTGCTATCTGTGGGATCTGACTATCTAGTTGTTTATCCTTAGTAGCCTCTCTTACCGGGAAATGTCTCCTAGTGCTTCCACTGAGCCCTGGTAGCTTGCTACTGCTCCGGAACACTTAGGTTGGCCGGCATGTGTCCTTCTTCGATCCTGTGTCTGTCCCTTCGGGGAAATGTCACGCGGTTTCTACTGGAGTCCTGTTAGCCTGCTACAGCCCGGTTTACTAGAGTCCTGCTAGCCCAGTTGCTATAGCCCGGATTCACTCGCTGATGACCGGCACGTTCGATGCTGGGTCATGTATGCCTGTCCCTGTAAGTTAGTGCCACTTTGGGTTCATGACTAGCCATGTCAGCCCGGGTTCTTTGTCATATGGATGCTAGCGACACTATCATATACGTGTGCCAAAAGGCGCAAACGGTCCCGGGCATGGTAAGGCGACACCCGTGGGAATACCGTGCGTGAGGCCGCAAAGTGATATGAGGTGTTACATGCTAGATCGGTGTGGCATGGAATCGGGGTCCTAACAGCTTTGGTATCAGAGCCTGACTGCCTGTAGGATTACCAAGCCAAACTAGTCGAAGTTGAGTCTAGTAATTCTTTAGTTATGTAAGGGAATTGATTGTGGGAAGGAACGTAAGGCTCTTTTTACTCCTTTACCTCATGGCCTTCTGATCTGAGTCATCCTATCTTTCCTACGGGGTTAAGGAACTAGGCTTCTCTTCCGTCTATCAGGATCACGTGTTACTACTCTGTAGTCCCATAGGATTGGTTGATCAGAGTCATATCCCAGTTTCGAGTACTTCCGGTGTAGCCTGTTCAGTATGATCTCAGAACCTTGAGTGGTGATGTTGAGTGGTTGTACTACCCCATTTTTGGCAGGATGTCTCATTCTGAGCACTTTACTGCCGTTATGCTGCTGGAATTACCCTAGGAGTTCGAGAGTTACTAATTCCCTTGTCTTACATTCTACAGCCTATAGTTGATGCTGATTCCATCCTTGGTTTCGTTTATCAGGATGTCATCAGTTAAGCGAAGTTCTGCTGCTCGTAGCCAGAACCACGGAGATGGTAGAGATGAGGATCCTCCCGACCAGCCTTCGTTGGCAGAGTTCATGTTAGAGATGGATAGAAACAAGCGTGAGTCTAACCGCTTGTTGGCACGTATCGAGGAGAACACCGCACATCAGTTCAAAGGGTCTGTAACCATTCATGATTTCATTCGCTTGCACCCACCTACCTTTCATCATTCCATCAAGCCACTCGATGCAGATGACTGGCTCCGTAGCATCACTCATAAGCTACGTTCCGCGAACGTAGCTGAAGATGACAAGGTCACCTATGCCACATACCACCTGGAAGGTCCTGCTAGTCTTTGGTGGCAGAACTATGAGGCTATGCTTCCAGCTGGCTAGATTCCTACCTGGAGAGATTTCACTGAGGCTTTTCTCGAGCATCACATTCCCGAGGCCCTCATCGATCGCAAGAGAGAAGAGTTCTGTAGTTTCACCCAGAGCAAGATGACTGTTGATGCTTATAGTAGAGAGTTTGAGAACCTCGCTCGCTATGCCACAGAAGAGGTGTCCACGGACGCCAAGAAGCAGGCTAGGTTCTGGAAGGGTCTCAACCCCAAGTTGCGTCGTGATCTCCACCTACATCATTGTGATACATTCCAAGCTCTTGTGAACAAGGCCATTAATGCAGAGACAACTTAGCTCACTTACGAGGAGTCTCGGAAGCACACCCATGATTTGGGATCTTCCTCCGGTTCTAGTTCTTAGAAGCGCCGGATTTGGGTTCCAAACTCCGCTCTTCCTTCCGGATATTCACCGAGGCCATCTTATGTGGCGCCTCACCCAGCTCAGTCGTATGTTCCACCCAGGACTACTGGTAGACCGCTTGTTAGTGCAGGTCCACGTCCAACTTCAGGGACTTGCTTCACATGCGAGAAGCCAGGACACTATGCATGTGACTGCTCTCAGACTAGTTATGCTCCACCCCAGCCCGAGAAGACTGTTGGCTGTGTTAAGCCATCAAGCAAGACGATCAGTGTCAAGTAAGCCACCACTGAACATGGACGTGTGCATCATGTCTCAACTAAAGCGCTCATGATGATCCGAATGTCGTTCTTGGTACACTCCTTGTCAATTGTCATCCAGCATCGGTTCTATTCGATACTGGAGCATCTCACTCCTTCATTTCTGAAGGCTATGCTCGTTTGCACGACATGTCATTTTGTGATATGCCAACTCTGCTTGAAATCCAAACCCCAGGGTCTAGATGGCAGACCACCAGAATCAGCTATGGTAATGAAATCCTTGTTGATAGAATTGTATTTCTTGCATCACTTGTAGCCCTCAAGTCCTCAGATATTAACATCATCTTGGGTATGGACTGGATGATAGCTCATCATGCCAAGATTGATTGTTACACCAGGTCTGTTTAGCTTACACACCCATCTGGCAAGATAGTCACTGTCTCCACTAGAGTTGCAAAGCGTCAGCTCTATTCTCTTAATGCCAGCCCTCTCCCAGACCTTGAAGATATCCCGGTAGTCCGTGACTTTTCGGATGTCTTTCCAGAGAAACTGCCAGGTGTTCCACCTGACAGGGATGTAGAGTTTGTCATAGATCTTATCCCAGGTACCGCTCCAATCTCTAGGAGACCTTACAAAATGTCACCCTTAGAACTAGCTAAGCTTAAGAAACAACTTGATGAGTCCTTGCAAAAGGGTTTCATCCGTCCTAGTTCTTCTCCTTGGGCTTGCCCCGTCCTCTTCGTCAAGAAGAAGGATGGTACGGACCGGATGGTTGTAGATTATCGTCCCGTTAATTTGGTTACGATAAAGAACAAACATCCGCTCCCCAGGATCAACGACCTGTATGATCAGCTCGTTGGATCCTCAGTCTTTTGCAAGATGGATTTGAGGTTAGGCTACCACCAAATCAAGATCAGAAATGGGGACATCCCAAAGACGGCCTTTGTCACTCGTTATGGCCAGTACGAGTACACCGTCATGTCTTTCGGTCTAACCAACGCTCCAGCTACATTCTCCCGCTTGATGAACTCGATCTTCATGGAGTACTTAGATAAGTTTGTCGTGGTTTACCTCGATGATATCCTTATTTACTCGAAGAATGAGGAAGAGCATGCCGAACATCTTAGACTCGTGTTAGAAAAACTCAGAGAGCACTGCCTTTATGCCAAGTTCTCCAAGTGCGAATTTTGGTTGCCAGAAGTGACCTACCTAGGCCACGTAATCTCTGGTAAGGGCATTGCTGTCAATCCCGAGGGAGTTAAGGCCGTTCTCGATTGGACTCCACCTGAAACCGTTAAACAAGTTAGGAGTTTCCTTGGTCTAGCCAGCTATTGTCGCCACTTTGTTGAAACTTCTCTAAAGTGGCCAAACATCTCACGGATCTTCTCAAGAAAGATAAAAGGTTTGAGTGGTCCCCACAGTGTGAGTACAGTTTTCAGGAACTGAAAAGGCGCCTGACTTCTGCTCCCATACTTGTGCCACCAGATTTCACTAAAGACTTTGTTATCTACTACGATGCCTCACGACAGGGACTAGGTTGCATTCTTATGCAGGATCGTCATGTGATTGCCTATGCATCTCGACATGTGCATCCACATGAGGAGAATTATCCTACACATGGTCTAGAGCTTGCAGCCGTAGTCTATGCACTCAAGACCTAGCGACATTACCTTCTTGGTAAACGTTGCGAGATCTACACCGATCACCAGAGTCTCAAGTATATCTTCACCCAACCAGATTTGAACCTTAGGCAAAGACGTTGGTTGGAGTTGATCTCAGATTATGATCTAGGGATTACCTACACCCCAGGCAAAGCCAATGTCATGGATGATGCGCTAAGTCGTAAATCCTATTGCAACAACCTCATGTTGCAGCAGGGCCAACCACTTCTCCATGAGGAATTCTGTAAGCTTAACCTTCACATTGCTCCTTACGGATTCCTTTCTACCTTGGTGGTGAAACCTACCCTCGAGGATCAGATCATTACTGACCAGAAGTTTGATAGGGGTGTTATCCGCATCAAGAGAAACATTAAGAAGGGAGTTGGTGGATGTTTCTCTATGGATGATCGAGGTGTTGTTTTCTTTGAGAATCGCTTGGTGGTTCCCAAGAATCAACATCTTCGACAACTGATTCTTAAGGGGGCGCATGAATCTCCTCTCACGATTCATCCCGGTAGTACTAAGATGTATCAGGACCTACGCCAGAGGTTCTGGTGGCCTAGGATGAAGAGAGAGATTGCTCAGTTCATTGCTAACTGTGATGTTTGTCGTCGCGTTAAGGCAGAGCATCAGAGACCTGCTGGCACCCTTCAGCCTTTAGCTATTCCTGAGTGGAAATGGGATAACGTTGGTATGGATTTCATCACCGGCTTTCCCAGGACCAAGAAAGGGAATAACGCTATCTTCGTAGTCATTGATCGTCTTTCCAAAGTGGATCACTTCCTTCCTGTTCGAGAGAGTATCACCGCTAGTCAGCTCCCTGACTTATATATTTCTTGAATAGTATCACTTCATGGTGTTCCACTAGAGATCAATTCAGACCGTGGCAGTCTTTTCACTTCTCATTTCTGGGAGAGTTTCCAAACTGCCATGGGAACCTATCTTTCCTTCAGCACCGCTTTCCACCCTCAGTCGAGTGGTCAGGTGGAAAGGGTCAACCAAATTCTCGAAGACATGCTTAGAGCTTGCGTTATCTCTTTCGGTATGGATTGGGAGAAATGTCTTCCTTTCGCTGAGTTTGCTTATAACAATAGCTATCAATCCAGTCTCAAGAAAGCTCCTTTCGAGATTCTCTATGGACGAAGATGTCGAACACCCTTGAACTGGTTAGAAACCGGTGAAAGACAACTCTTTGGACCGGACATGATCCAGGAGGCAGAAGAGCAAGTTCGCATCATTCGTGGGAATTTGAAAACAACCCAGTCTCGTCAAAAGAGCCAGTATGATCGTCATCATAAGGATATGACTTATGAAGTTGGCGACAAAGCTTACCTTCGGGTTACTCCTTTGAAGGGTACCCATCGCTTCGGTATCAAGGGCAAGTTGGCTCCTCGTTACATTGGTCCTTTTTGCATTCTCGCTAAACGAGGAGAGGTTGCCTAGCAGTTGGAACTAACCCCACATCTTTCCAGAGTGCATGATGTCTTCCACGTCTCTCAACTCAGGCGTTGCTTCTCGGATCCCATCCGCGGAGTGGACCACGAAACGCTTGATCTCCAAGATAACCTCATATATCGAGAGTACCCTATTCGCATTCTTGATCAAGCAGAGCATGTCACCCGACGTCATAACATCAAGTTTCTCAAGGTTCAGTGGTCTCATCATTCCAAGAGAGAAGCTACTTGGGAGCAAGAGGATCGTCTTCGACTGGAGTACCCCGCTTTCTTTCCGTCGACCCCTGAATCTCGGGACGAGATTCTTTCAAGTGGGGGCGAGTTGTCACATCCCTAGTTCTGGTATGACCTAGACTAGCTAGTCATGTCTGCTTCATGTTTAAATTCCATTTAAATTTGAAATGAGGATTTGTGAAACCCTCATAATCATTTCTGGAAATGACCCAAATAAAAAGTGCTCCAAAAAGGTCCAATAAAATGCTCATGTTGCTCTCTGAAAATATTGGACAGAGATAAAAATCAAACCAATATTTTTAGGAGCTCATAAGTATTTATTTTGGGCATTTGGAATTAATGCATAATTATTGCATTGGATATATATTTGTTATATATAATATATGTCCAAAAATTATGCCATTTGTTGAGAAGCTCTGGAATAATACCACTAGTTCCTACAAAAATTGGCATAGGAAATAAAATGATTTAGTATTTTTATTAAATCAAAACATATGTCAGAAAAATAGAAAAGAAAAACAAAATGGGAAAAAACCTACCTGGCGCTTACGTCCCTGTGCAGCCTGGCCTGGCCAAGTGGCCCAACAGGCCGACCCAGCCAGCACGCAGCCCAGCCCAACTGCCAAGAGCTTCTTCAAGCTCCTGCCAGTAGGAGCTGCTGCGTGGCCGCGCCACAGCCGGCCATGGCCACGTCTTCCCGCCACCTCCTGCTTCTCCCCCTCGTCGCCTGGATCACCCGCGCGACGCCACGCACGCCCCACATCTCTCTCCCTCTCTCTCATTCCTCCCCCTCCCCTGGTCTCTCTCCCACACTCACGGCCGAACGCCATCGTCGCTACTGCTCGCCGTCACCGTAGCCACTGCCTCCCCCTCGCCTCTCTGACATGTGCAGGAGCTCCACCTCCTCGCCCTGAAGCTCTCCGCCGGGCCACGCAAGCCGGAGCGCCCTGGAACGCCGTCAACATCGCCATCTTCGCCTCCGGCCGTCGGAGATCGTCCTTGCCGCCACGCCGCCGTTCGGCCTTCCCCGAGCTCGTTGACGACGCCATCGAGACCGCTGTGAGCCCCGCCGTTGATCCCCCCTACTCCCCTGCCCTTTTGCGCCCTCCAGCCCCTCTGCCGCTCGAGCCCGAGCTCCGGCCTCCGCCGCGAGCTCTGCTCCGGCGAGCTCCGGCCTCCCCGGCTCCTCCCCCCTGCCCCACTGGATGCGCGCCTGCCGCCCGAATGGACACCGGAGGGCAAATCCCGAGCCCTCCGCCGCGTTCGGCCTCGCCGGCGGCTAAACACCGTCTGGTTTGACCGCCTTGACCCCGCCAGCCTGACAAGTGGGCCCAGGCCCCTGCTAATTGTAGTTAAATGTTAATCGAACTTAATTAGCCTGCTGATACTGACATGTGGGCCCTAGGCCACTAACTAAACTAGATTAATGTTAGATTAACGCTAACTAAATTAGATTAGTTAGATTAGACACTGACATATGGGTCCCACTGGTCAGGTTTGACCTGGACCGACCCGCTGACCTGCTGATGTCACTCAGACGTCATGTTGACGCAGTTATTTATTTTCTGGATTTAAATTTAATCAGGAAATTCCAAAAAATTATATAAACTTCAAAAAATCATACAAATTCAACTATAGCTCAGATTGAAATAATTTATATATGAAAAATTATCAGAAAAATTCAATCTATGCATCTGTACCAGTTTCATGCATGAAAAACCAACCTAAACCTGTTGTATAGGTAAAAACATATAAATGGCATATATGAGACTTAACTTGGAGTTGCATTTGAATTCTTGATTCAAATGGACTTCAACCAAATGAATGCTAGCTGCATTAGCTCAAACAACATCACATCTACATGCCATGATCATGCATCATATTGTTGCATATGCTTGTGTTTTGATTGTCGACACCGTTCCTTCTCGATAGGTCCTGCTCCGGAGAGTGTTCCAGAGTACCTGTCCGAGGAGTAGTGCCTACCCTGTTGATCTATCAGGCAAGCGAACCCCCTTGTTCATTCTGATACAATCCTACTCTCTCGCTCCTGCTCTCATTTATTGCATTAGGACAACAACGATTCAATTGCTACTTTGTGCTGCGGTAGTTGAACCCATTCCTTTGCATGACCTGTCATTGCCATAGTAAATAGTTGAAACCCACTAGCATGTGTAGGAGTTGATTGAAGCCATTGTTGTGTTCCTACCATGCCATGCCTGCTATTGCTTAGAGTGTGTCAGGTCTGATTCATTGGGAATGAATTGGAGTGCAGTGTTCTATGTTCTGATGCTGAGAGTTAAGTGTGTGAACACGATTTGGTAAAGGTAGCGGTGGGAGGCCATGTAGGAGTACATGGTGGGTTGTCTCACTAGAACCGTCCTTAAGCACTGAGTTCTGTGTATGTTGTCCAATGACTAGCTAGTACCACACATTGGAATGCTTAAGTGCCCCTCTTGACTTATTAACCCACTTGATCTCTGTCCAGGAGTCGCAACTAGTTTCTGGTGTTTGTAGGTAGTGCTATTTTTCTACCAAGTGGCACCCGGTAGGGTGGGCTTGGGACAGACTAGGCACACATGGCCTGGTGTACCGAGTGGCACCTGGATGGTGGGCTCGGGAACCCTGCACACATCGTTTGGGGCCGTGAGCGACACCCCAGCCGGATCTCCTTGCGGATGGAACCCGAATAGTCGATAAACCTGGGCTAGAGTCTTGTGTGGTTAGTCAGGTCATGGCCAACACCCTCGCCAGGGTTCCGCTTGAAGGTTGCCAAGTTACATGACGTGTACATGGCGGTAAGTGGCGAGAGCGTGTGTGAAGAAGTACACCCCAGCAGGGTTAACATGATCTATTCGAATAGCCGGGTCCGCGGTTATGGACTTCTTGGATGCCTACATGGTACATAGACAACTTGAAGTGGATACTCTAAAATGCTCAAGACAAAGTGTGAGTGCTATGGATGGCCTTCTCGTAGGGAGACGGGGATGAATCCATAGTAGTGTATTATGTGGTGATTAGTGGACTCGTGTGCGCCATATCACCTCAAAGAAGTTTCTCGTAGTCGTAGAACAGGATAGCCACTGAGTCAAAGCTGGCTTGCTACAAACTAAACCCCACATTACCCCCTTGATACAATTGCATGTATGATAGGATCTGATGTAAGTCTTGCTGAGTACCTTTGTACTCATGTTGCTTTATTTATGTTTTTGCAGCGGAGACTTCGGTCTTACTAGTTTCTGTGGACTTCGACAAGTAGCTTGTACCTCAGCTACGATCTTGATCGAATGTTGTAGATAGTCAGGCTCTTCAGCCTTTTTCATTTGTAGATGTCTGTACTCAGACATGTAATACTTCTGCTTATTGTTTGTATGCTCTGAATGTTGGGTCATGAGACCCATGTTTGCAATAAATGCTATGATGGCTCTTGACCCTTATATATATATATATGAGTTGTTGAGTTATGCTGTGATGCCATGTTGTACAACACATACCTGCATGTTATGTGTACGTGTAATGTGTATTGCTATCTGTGGGATCTGACTATCTAGTTGTTTATCCTTAGTAGCCTCTCTTATCGGGAAATGTCTCCTAGTGCTTCCACTGAGCCCTGGTAGCTTGCTACTGCTCCGGAACACTTAGGCTGGCCGGCATGTGTCCTTCTTCGATCCCGTGTCTGTCCCTTCGGGGAAATGTCACGCGGTGTCTACTGCAGTCCTGTTAGCCTGCTACAGCCCGGATTCACTCGTTGATGACCGACACGTTCGATGCTGGGTCATGTATGCCTGTCCCTGTAAGTTAGTGCCACTTTGGGTTCATGACTAGCCATGTCAGCCCGGGTTCTTTGTCATATGGATGCTAGCGACACGATCATATACGTGTGCCAAAAGGCGCAAACGGTCCCGAGCATGGTAAGGCAACACCCGTGGGAATACCGTGCATGAGGCCGCAAAGTGATATGAGGTGTTACATGCTAGATCGGTGTGGCATGGAATCGGGGTCCTGACAAGGGCGCCCCCTGTAGGGTGAGCCCCCCTGTCTCGTGGGAACCTCGTGTGCCTCCCGGACTTCGTTTTCTTGTATGTTACGTATTTTGGTCAGTAAATGTTCATTATATATACTCCCAAAGGTTTTAACCACCGTATCACGCAAATATCCTCTGTTTTCCTTTCGAGCTGTTTCTGTTTCAGATCTAGAGCATCATGTCGTCTTCAAGCGCTCCCAAGGACAAGTTTTTCGAGAGGGTTATCAACCCCTATCTTGCGGAGGTGCTGCATCACCCTCAAACCATTGAGATGCGTGAGGGGGTGTTGCACATTCGCGATGAGGAAGGACCAAGGCGTACTGGGAGCGTGGAGACAAAGCTCGAAGCCATGGAACAAGAAGTTTTCAAGTGTCAAGGGATGGTGGAGCATGGACTCAACACCAACCAGATGATGATCACGGACTTTGCCAACAACCACAAGCTGGATGCCAAAGTCATTGGGGAGACCATCTTCAAGCTTCAGAAAATCGAGCACCTCCAAGCCCAGATTTATGACCTGCAAAACCAGAACTGTGAGTATGAATATAGATTCAAGCGAATGAGTTTGGCTGCAGATTTAAGGATCCCAAAGAGTCGATAATCCTTTTATGATGGAGAGCCTATGCCTTGGAAGACGGACGACATGCCTACTTCATCAACAACTCCTACTTCACCACCTCCAAAGAAATAATCACATGGGTATGGGCACTCCCCTTGGCAGCTACCAAGCTTGGGGGAGGTGCCCTAGTATCGTATCGCCATCACGCTCCTATCTTTACCACTTTATTTAGTTCGATCCTTTTAGTAGTATCTTGATCTATTAGTTCGAAGTTTTGTTATCAAGTAGTTTTGAGTTTTTCGTTGTGATCCCTTTATGTAATCGAGTCTGTGTTCTATATATAATAAAGATTAGTGTTGAGTCAAGGGCTTTGCTATGTTGCTATGATCTTGAGAAAGTAGAAAGAACAAAAGAGTTCATATTGATCTTATGGATAGTGATAACTTCACACATAGAAAGTATGAGGCATAAAAATTGTTGAGGGATGATGAACGTAGCCTTGGTCATCGTTGCAATTAATAGGAAGTAATAAGGAAAGAGGGGTTCACATATAAATATATTATCTTGGACATCTTTTATGATTGTGAAGCACTCATTAAGTATGACATGCTAAAAGAGTTGACGTTGGACAAGGAAGACAGCGTAATGGTTTATGTTTTCCGACATCTCAGTTAAAGTATATTGTCATTGACCTTCCAAAACATGTTGAGCTTGCCTTTCCCCCTCTTTCTAGCCAAATTCCTTGCACCAAGTAGAAATACTACTTGTGCTTCCAAATATCCTCAAAACCAGTTTTGCCATGAGAGTCCACCATACCTACCTATGGATTGAGTTAGATCCTTCAAGTAAGTTTTCATCGGTGCAAGCAATAAAAATTGCTCTCTAAATATGTATGACTTATTAGTGCAGGAAAAATAAGCTTTGTAAGAACTTGTTGTGGAAGTAATAAAAGCGATAGATTGCATAATAAAGGTCCACATACAAGGGGCAATATAAAGTGACGTTCTTTTGCACTAAGATTTTGTGCATCAACCCTAAAAGCACATGACAACCTCTTCTTCCCTATGCGAAGGGCCTATCTTTTACTTTATGTTTTTACTTTATGCTTGAGTCAAGGTGATGTTCACCTTTCCCTTTTTCATTTTATCCTTTGGCAAGCTCCTTGTGTTTGAAAGATCATGATACATATATCCAATTGGATGTAAGTTGGCATAGGTTATTATTGTTGACATCACCTAAAGGTGAGTACATTGGGAGGCAACACAATAAGCCCCTATCTTTCTCAGTGTCCGTCTGAAACTTTATAACCACAAGTATTGCGTGAGTGTTAACAATTATAGGGGACTACGAGATGGTTGAGTATGTGAGCTTGCTGAAAAGCTATATTATTGACTCTTTCTGATGTTACGATAAATTGCAATTGCTTCAATGACTGAGATTATAGTTTGTTAGTTCCCAATGAAGTTTTTGAACCATACTTGACATTGTGAAGTGCTTATTACTTGAACATAGGAAATCATATGAAAAAATCCATATATGTTGCTGTTATTGGAATGATCATGATGCCCTCATGTCCGTATTTTATTTTTATCGATACCTCTATCTCTAAACATGTGGACATATTTTTTGATTTCGGCTTCCGCTTGAGGACAAGCGAGGTCTAAGCTTGGGGGAGTTGATACGTCCATTTTGCATCATGCTTTTATATCAATATTTATTGCATTATGGGCTGTTATTACACATTATATCTAAATACTTATGGCTATTCTCTCTTATTTTACAAGGTTTACCATGAAGAGGGGGGATGCCGGCAGCTGGAATTCTGGCTGGAAAAGGAGCAAACATTGGAAACCTATTCTGCACTACTCCAAAAGTCCTGATACTCCACGAAACAACTTTTTGGATTTATTAAGAAATTATGAGAAAAAAAATAGGCCAGGGGGCCACACCCTGTCCAGGAGACAGGGCCCCCCTAGGGCCGGCCGCCTATCTCCTGGGCCCCCTGGTGGGCTTCCGGCGTCCATCTTCTGCTATATGAAGGGTTTTCCCCTGGAAAAAATAGTGGGCAAGCTTACGGGACGAAACTCCGCCGCCACGAGGCGGAACCTTGGCAGAATCAATCTAGGGCTCTGGCGGAGCTGTTCTGCCGGGGACACTTCCCTCCGGGAGGGGGAAATCATGACCAACGTCATCACCAACGATCCTCTCATCGAGAGGGGGTCAATCTCCATCAACATCTTCACCAGCACCATTCATCTCAAAACCCTAGTTCATCTCTTGTATCCAATCTTGTATCAAAACCACAAATTGGTACCTGTGGGTTGCTAGTAGTGTTGATTACTCCTTGTAATTGATACTAATTGGTTTACTTGGTGGAAGATCATATGTTCAGATCCTTCATGCATATTATTACCCCTCTGATTATGAACATGAATATGCTTTGTGGGTAGTTACGTTTGTTCGTGAGGACATGGGTGAAGTCTTGCTATTAGTAGTCATGTGAATTTGGTATTCGTTCGATATTTTGATGAGATGTATGTTGTCTCTCCTCTAGTGGTGTTATGTGAACGTCGACTACATGACACTTCACCATTATTTGGGCCTGGAGGAAAGCATAGGGAAGTAATAAGTATATGATGGGTTGCTAGAGTGACAGAAGCTTAAACCCTAGTTTATGTGTTGCTTCATTAGGGGTTGATATGGACCCATATGTTTAATGTTGTGGTTAGGTTTACCTTAATACTCCTTTTTATAGTTGCGGATGCTTGCAATAGGGGTTAATCATAAGTGGGATGCTTGTCCATGTTAGGGAAGTACCCAAGTGCCGGTCCACCCACATATCAAATTATCGAAGTACTGAACGCGAATCTTATGAACGTGATGAAAACTAGCTTGACGATAATTCCCAATGTGTCCTCGGGAGCTCCTTCCTCATTATTAGAATTTGTCCAGGCTTATCCTTTGCTACATAAAGGATTGGGCCACCTTGCTGCACTTTATTTACTTTATTTACTTTTTGCTCGTTACTATTTATCTTACCACAAAACTATCTATCACCTACTATTTCAGTGCTTGTAGAGAAAACCTTACTGAAAACCGCTTATCATTTCCTTCTGCTCCTCGTTGGGTTCGACACTCTTACTTATCGAAAGGACTACGATAGATCCCCTACACTTGTGGGTCATCAAGACTCTTTTCTGGCGCCGTTGCCGGGGAGCGTAGCGCTCTTGGTGAGTGGAACTTGGTAAGGAAACATTTATATAGTGTGCTGACATTTTCTGTTACTTGTCACTATGGAAACTAATCCTTTGAATGGCTTGTTTGGGGTATCTTCACCCAAACTAGAAGAGCAAAGAGATGCTCCTCAACCTACTGACCTTATGAGAATATTCACTTTGAGATTCCTTCGGGTATGATAGAAAAACTGCTAGCTAATCCTTTTGTAGGAGACGGAACATTGCATCCCGACTTACACCTTATCTTTGTGGATGAAGTTTGTGGACTATTTAAGCTTGCAGGTATTCCCGATGATGTTGTCAAAAGGAAGGTCTTCCCTTTATCTTTGAAGGGAGATGCAATGACATGGTATAGGCTATGTGATGATACGAGATCTTGGAACTATAAGCGATTGAAGTTGGAATTTCACCAGAAGTTCTATCCTATGCATCTTGTTCGTCGTGATCGTAATTACATATATAATTTCTGGCCTCGCGAAGGAGAAATCATCTCTCAAGCTTGGGGGAGGCTTAAGTCAATGTTATACTCATGCCCCAATCATGAGCTCGCTCGGGAAATGATTATTCAGAATTTTTATGCTCGGCTTTCTCTTGATAATCGCAACTTGCTCGATACTTCCTGTGCTGGTTCCTATATGCTGAAGACTATTGATTTCAAATGAGACTTATTGGAAAGAATTAAACGCAACTCTGAAGATTGGGGTTCCGATGATGGTAAGGAGTCAGGCATGACACCTAAGTTTGATTGTGTTAAATCTTTTAGGGATACCAATGTTTTCCGTGGATTTAGCTCTAAGTATGGACTTGACTCTGAGATAGTAGCTACTTTTTGTGAAACTTTTGCTACTCACGTTGATCTCCCTAAAGAGAAGTGGTTTAAATATAATCCTCCTGTTGAAGTGAAAGTAGTTGCACCTATTACAGTCGAAGAGAAGACTATTACATATAGTGATCCTATTATTCCTACTGCTTATGTTGAAAAACCTCCTTTTCCTGTTAGGATAAAAGATCATGTTAAAGCTTTGACTGTTGTTCATAAGAGTAATACTAGGACTTATACACCTCCTGAGCAAATTAATGTCTAACCTGGTATTTCCATGATTAAAGATCTTTTGGATGAGGATTTAGATGGGCATGTTATCTCTTTCTTGGGTGAAACTGCTAATATTGCTAGACCCGATACTAAGACACGTAGACCTGTTGTAGGCACGCCTGTTATTTCTGTTAAAATAGGAGATCATTGTTATCATTGTTTATGTGATATGGGTGCCAGTGTTAATGCGATACCTTATGATCTTTATAAAGAAATTATGCACGATATTGCACCTGTTGAATTAGAAGATATTGATGTTACTATTAAGCTTGCCAATAGGGACACCATTAAACCTATTGGGATTGTTAGAGATGTTGAAGTCTTGTGTGGGAAGATTAAATACCCTGCTAATTTTCTTGTTCTTGGTTCCCCAGAAGATGATTTTTGTCCCATTATTTTTGGTAGACCCTTCTTGAATACTGCTAGTGCTAAGATTGATTGTGAAAAGAATATTGTCACTGTTGGCTTAGATGGTATGTCTCATGAGTTTAATTTCGCTAAGTTTAGTAGACAACATCGTGAAAAGGAACCATCTAGTAAGGATGAAATTATTGGTCTTGCTTCCATTGCTGTTCCTCCAACTGATCCGTTAGAACAATATTTGCTAGACCATAAAAATGATATGTTTATGAAGGAAAGGGAAGAAATAGATGAAGTGTTCTTTAAATAAGAACCTATGCTGAAACATAATCTTCCCGTTGAAATTCTTGGGGATCCCCCTCCACCCAAGGGCGATCCCGTGTTCGAACTCAAACCATTACCTGGTAATTTTAAGTATGCTTATCTTGATGAAAAAGAAATATATCATGTTATTATTAGTGCTAACCTTTCAGAGAAAGAAGAAGAAAGATTATTGAAAACTCTGAAGAAGCACCGAGCTGCTATTGGATATAGCCTGGATGATCTTAAGGGCATTAGTCTCACATTATGTCAACACAAAATTTCAGTGGAGAAAGATGCCAAACCAGTTAGAGATCCTCAAAGACGATTAAATCCCAAAATGAAGGAAGTGGTAAGAAAGGAGATAGTAAAACTCCTTGAGGCAGGTATTATTTATCCCGTTGCTGATAGTGAATGGGTAAGCCCTGTCCATTGTGTCCCTAAAAATGGAGGTATTACCGTTGTTCCTAATGATAAAGATGAATTGATCCCACAAAGAATTATTACAGGCTATAGGATGGTAATTGATTTCCGTAAGTTAAATAAAGCTACTAAGAAAGATCATTACCCTTTACCTTTTATTGATCAAATGCTAGAAAGGCTATCCAAACACACACATTTTTGCTTTCTAGATGGTTATTCTGGCTTCTCTCAGATACCTGTATCAGCGGGGGATCAATCTAAAACTACTTGTACTTGCCCTTTTGGTACTTTTGCTTATAGACACATGCCTTTTGGTTTATGTAATGCACCTGCTACCTTTCAAAGATGCATGATGGCTATATTTTCTGATTTTTGTGAACAGATTTGTGAGGTATTCATGGATGACTTCTCCGTCTATGAATCATCTTTTGATGATTGTTTGAGCAACCTTGATCGAGTTTTGCAGAGATGCGAAGACACTAGTCTCGTCCTGAATTGGGAAAAGTGTCACTTTATGGTAAATGACGACATTGTCTTGGGGCACAAGATCTCTGAGAGAGGTATTGAAGTTGATAAAGCCAAAGTTGATGCTATTGAAAAGATGCCATGTCCCAAGGACATAAAAGGTATAAGAAGTTTCCTTGGTCATGCCGGTTTTTATAGGAGGTTCATTAAGGACTTTTCTAAAATCTCTAGGCCTCAGACTAACTTATTGCAAAAAGATATTCCTTTTGTCTTTGATGATGATTGTGTAGAAGCATTTGAAACACTTAAGAAAGCTTTGATCACTGCACCTATTGTTCAGCCACCTGATTGGAATTTACCTTTTGAAATTATGTGCGATGCTAGTGATTATGCTGTAGGGGCTGTTTTAGGGCAAAGAGTCGATAAGAAATTGTATGTTATCCATTATGCTAGCAAGACTCTTGATACTGCCCAGAGAAATTATGCTACCACCGAAAAAGAATTTTTAGCAGTTGTGTTTGCATGTGATAAGTTGACCTTATATTGTTGATTCCAAAGTTACTATTCACACTGATCATGCTGCTATTAAATACCTTATGGAAAAGAAAGATGCTAAGCCTAGACTCATTAGATGGGTTCTCTTGCTCCAAGAATTTGACTTGCATATTGTTGATAGAAAAGGAGCTGAGAACCCCGTTGCGGACAACTTATCTAGGCTAGAAAATGTTCTTGATGACCCACTGCCTATTAATGATAGCTTTCCTGATGAACAATTAGCGGTCGTCAATGCTTCTCGTACTGCTCCTTGGTATGCTGACTATGCCAATTACATTGTTGCTAAATATATATACCACCTAGTTTCACATACCAACAAAAGAAAAAGTTCTTTTATAAATTAAACATTACTTCTGGGATGATCCACACCTTTATAAAGAAGGAGTAGATGGTATTATTAGACGTTGTGTGCCTCAGCATGAACAGGAACAAATCCTACGCAAGTGTCACTCTGAATCTTATGGAGGACACCACGCTGGAGATAGAACTGCACACAAGGTATTACAATCTGGTTTTTATTGGCCTACTCTTTTCAAAGATGCTCGTAAGTTTGTCGTATCTTGTGATGAATGTCAAAGAATAGGTAACATCAGTAGACGTCAAGAAATTCCTATGAATTATTCTCTTGTTATTGAACCGTTTGATGTTTGGGGCTTTGATTATATGGGACCTTTTCCTGCCTCCAATGGTTATACACATATTGTAGTTGCTGTTGATTACGTTACTAAGTGGGTAGAAGCTATTCCAACTAGTAGTGCTGATCATAACACTTCTATTAAAATGCTTAAAGAAGTTATTTTTCCGAGGTTTGGAGTCCCTAGATATCTTATGACTGATGGTGGTTCACACTTTATTCATGGTGCTTTCCATAAGATGCTTGCTAAGTATGATGTCAATCATAGAATTGCATTTCCTTACCACCCGTAGTCTAGTGGTCAAGTAGAGTTGAGCAATAGAGGGCTCAAATTAATTTTGCAAAAGACTGTGAATAGATCTAGAAAGAATTGGTCCAAAAAACTTGATGATGCATTATGGGCTTATAGAACTGCATACAAAAATCCTATGGGTATGTCTCCATATAAAATGGTTTATGGAAAAGCATGTCATTTACCCCTTGAACTTGAACATAAAGCATATTCGGCTGTTAAAGAGCTTAATTATGACTTCAAACTTGACGGTGAGAAAAGGTTATTTAATATTAGCTCACTTGATGAATGGAGAACCCAAGCATATGAGAATGCTAAGCTTTTCAAAGAAAAAGTCAAACGCTGGCATGATAAAAGGATACAACAGCGTGAGTTTAATGTAGGAGATTATGTGTTATTGTTCTACTCTCGTTTAAGATTTTTTGCAGGAAAACTTCTCTCAAAATGGGAAGGTCCCTACGTTATCGAGGAGGTCTATCGTTCTGGTGCTACAAAAATCAACAACTTTGAAGGCACAAATCCGAGGGTGGTAAATGGTCAAAAAATTAAACATTATACGGTAAGTAAACCGACTCCAAAACAACTCTAATGGCAATTTTCATCAGTTTTGGATTATTTAAGGATTTTAGGAAGAAAGAAGTAGTCCGAAAGGGACACGAGGCTCCCACAAAAGAGGAGGGCACCCCCCTATAGGGCGCGCCCCCTGTCTCGTGGGCACCTCGTGTGCCTCCCGCACTCCGTTTTCTTGTATGTTACGTATTTTGGTCAGTAAAAATTCATTTTATATACTCCCGAAGGTTTTGACCACCGTATCACGCAAATATCCTCTGTTTTCGTTTTGACTTGTTTCTGTTTCAGATCTAGAGCATCATGTCGTCTTAAAGCGCTCCCAAGGACAAGTTTTTCGAGAGGGTTATCAACCCCTATCTTGTGGAGGTGCTGCATCACCCTCAAACCATTGAGGCGTGAGGGGGTGTTGCACATTCGCGATGTGGAAGGACCAAGGCGTACCGGGAGCGTGGAGACAAAGCTCGAAGCCATGGAACAAGAAGTTTTCAAGTGTCTAGGGATGGTGGAGCGTGGACTCAACGCCAACCAGATGATGATCACGGAGTTCACCAACAACCACAAGCTGGATGCCAAAGTCATTGGGGAGAGCATCTTCAAGCTTCAAGAGAAAATCAAGCACCTCCAAGCCCAGATTTATGACCTGCAAAACCAGAACTGTGAGTATGAATATAGATTCAAGCGAATGAGTTTGGCTGCAGATTTAAGGATCCCGGAGATTCGATCATCCTTTTATGATGGAGAGCCTATGCCTTGGAAGACGGACGACAGGCCTACTTCATCAACAACTCCTACTTCACCACCTCCGAAGAAATAATCACATGGGTATGGGCACTCCCCTTGGAAACTGCCAAGCTTGGGGGAGGTGCCCCAGTATCGTATCACCATCACGCTCCTATCTTTACTACTTTATTTAGTTCGATCCTTTTAGTAGTATCTTGATCTATTAGTTCGAAGTTTTATTATCAAGTAGTTTTGAGTTTTTCGTTGTGATCTCTTTATGTAATCGAGTCCGTGTGCTATCTATAATAAAGATTAGTGTTGAGTCAAGGGCTTTGCTATGTTGCTATGATCTTGAGAAAGTAGAAAGAACAAAAGAGTTCATATTGATCTTATGGATAGTGATAACTTCACACATAGAAAGTATGAGGCATAAATTTTTTTGAGGGATGATGAACATAGCCTTGGTCATCGTTGCAATTAATAGGAAGTAATAAGGAAAGAGGGGTTCACATATAAATATATTATCTTGGACATCTTTTATGATTGTGAAGCACTCATTAAGTATGACATGCTAAAAGAGTTGACGTTGGACAAGGAAGACAACGTAATGGTTTATGTTTTCCGACATCTCAGTTAAAGTATATTGTCATTGACCTTCCAAAACATGTTAGGCTTGCCTTTCCCCCTCTTGCTAGCCAAATTCCTTGCACCAAGTAGAAATACTACTTGTGCTTCCAAATATCCTCAAACCCAGTTTTGCCATGAGAGTCCACTATACCTACCTATGGATTGAGTAAGATCCTTCAAGTAAGTTGTCATCGGTGCAAGCAATAAAAATTGCTCTCTAAATATGTATGACTTATTAGTGCAGAGAAAATAAGCTTTGTACGAACTTGTTGTGGAAGTAATAAAAGGGACGGATTGCATAATAAAGGTCCACATACAAGGGGTAATATAAAGTGACGTTCTTTTGCACTAAGATTTTGTGCATCAACCCTAAAAGCGCATGGCAACCACTGCTTCCCTCTGCGAAGGGCCTATCTTTTACTTTATGTTTTGACTTTATGCTTGAGTCAAGGTGATCTTCACCTTTCCCTTTTTCATTTTATCCTTTGGCAAGCTCCTCATGTTTGAAAGATCATGATACATATATCCAATTGGATGTAAGTTGGCATAGGTTATTATTGTTGACATCACCTAAAGGTGAATACATTGGGAGGCAACACAATAAGCCCCTATCTTTCTCAGTGTCCATCTGAAACTTTATAACCACAAGTATTGCGTGAGTGTTAACAATTATAGGGGACTACGAGATAGTTGAGTATGTGAGCTTGCTGAAAAGCTCTATTATTGACTCTTTCTGATGTTACGATAAATTGCAATTGCTTCAATGACTGAGATTATAGTTTGTTAGTTCCCAATGAAGTTTTTGAACCATACTTGACATTGTGAATTGCTTATTACTTGAACATAGGAAATCATATGACAAAATCCATATATGATCATGATGCCCTCATGTCCGTATTTTATTTTTATCGACACCTCTATCTCTAAACATGTGGACATATTTTTTGATTTCGGCTTCCGCTTGAGGACAAGCGAGGTCTAAGCTTGGGGGAGTTGATACATCCATTTTGCATCATGCTTTTATATCAATATTTATTGCATTATGGGCTGTTATTACACATTATATCTCAATACTTATGGCTATTCTCTCTTATTTTACAAGGTTTACCATGAAGAGGGGGGATGCTGGTAGCTGGAATTCTCGCTGTAAAAGGAGCAAACATTGGAAACCTATTCTGCACAACTCCAAAAGTCCTGAAACTCCACAAAACAACCTTTTGGATTTATTAAGAAATATGAGCAAAAGAAATAGGCCAGGGGGCCCACACCTTGTCCAGGAGACAGGGGGCGTCCCCCCTAGGGCGCGGCCCCCTATCTCCTGGGCCCCCTAGTGGGCTTCCGGCGTCCATCTTCTTCTATATGAAGGATTTTCTCCTGGAAAAAATCGTGGGCAAGCTTACGGGACGAAACTCCGCCGCCACGAGGCGGAACCTTCGCAGAATCAATCTAGGGCTCTGGCGGAGCTGTTCTGCCGGGGACACTTCCCTCCGGGAGGGGGAAATCATCACCAACGTCATCACCAACGATCCTCTCATCGAGAGGGGGTCAATCTTCATAAATATCTTCACCAGCACCATCTCATCTCAAAACCCTAGTTCATCTCTTGTATCCAATCTTGTATCAAAACCACAAATTGGTACCTGTGGGTTGCTAGTAGTGTTGATTACTCCTTGTAGTTGATACTAATTGGTTTACTTGGTGGAATATCATATGTTCATATCCTTCATGCATATCATTACCCCTCTGATTATGAACATGAATATGCTTTGTGAGTAGTTACGTTTGTTCCTGAGGACATGGGTGAAGTCTTGCTATTAGTAGTCATGTGAATTTGGTATTCGTTCGATATTTTGATGAGATGTATGTTGTCTCTCCTCTAGTGGTGTTATGTGAACGTCGACCACATGACACTTCACCATTATTTTGGCCTAGAGGAAGGCATAGGGAAGTAATAAGTAGATGATGGGTTGCTAGAGTGACAGAAGCTTAAACCCTAGTTTATGCGTTGCTTCGTTAGGGGTTGATATGGACCCATATGTTTAATGTTGTGGTTAGGTTTACCTTAATACTCCTTTTTGTACTTGCGGATTCTTGCAATAGGGGTTAATCATAAGTGGGATGCTTGTCCATGTTAGGGCAGTACCCAAGTGTCGGTCCACCCACATATCAAATTATCAAAGTACTGAACGCGAATCTTATGAGCGTGATGAAAACTAGCTTGACGATAATTCCCAATGTGTCCTCGGGAGCTCCTTCCTCATTATTAGAATTTGTCCAGGCTTATCCTTTGCTACATAAAGGATTGGGCCACCTTGCTGCACTTTATTTACTTTATTTACTTTTTGCTCGTTACAATTTATCTTACCACAAAACTATCTATCACCTACTATTTCAGTGCTTGCAGAGAAAACCTTACTGAAAACCGCTTATCATTTCCTTCTGCTCCTCGTTGGGTTCGACACTCTTAGTTATCGAAAGGACTACGATAGATCCCCTACACTTGTGGGTCATCACTAGGCGCCACTGAGTATATGGGTCAAACGCTGGCATGATAAAAGGATACAAAAGCATGAGTTTAACGTAGGAGATTATGTGTTATTGTTCAACTCTCGTTTAAGATTTTATGCAGGAAAACTTCTCTCAAAATGGGAAGGTCCCTACGTTATCGAGGAGGTCTATCGTTCTGGTGCTATAAAAATCAACAACTTTGAAGGCATGAATCCGAGGGTGGTAAATGGTCAAAAAATTAAACATTATATTTCAGGTAATCCTATCAACGTTGAAGCTAATATTATTGAAACCATAACCCCTGAGGAATACATAAGACAAACTTTCCAGAATGTTCCAGACTCCGAAAAGGCATAGGTACGTGGTACGGTAAGTAAACTGACTCCAAAACAACTCTAATGGCAATTTTCATCAGTTTTAGATTATTTAAGGATTTTAGGAAGAAAGAAGTAGTCTGAAAGGGACACGAGGCTCCCACAAGAGAGGAGGGCGCGCCCCCCCTGTAGGGCGCGCCCCCTGTCTCGTGGGCACGTCGTGTGCCTCCCGGACTCTGTTTTCTTGTAAGTTACGTATTTTGGTCGGTAAAAAATCATTATATATACTCCTGAAGGTTTTGACCACTGTATCACGCAAATATCCTCTGTTTTTGTTTTGAGCTGTTTCTGTTTCAGATCTAGAGCATCATGTCGTCTTCAAGCGCTCCCAAGGACAAGTTTTTCGAGAGGGTTATCAACCCCTATCTTGCGTAGGTGCTGCATCACCCTCAAACCATCGATATGCATGAGGGGGTGTTGCACATTCGCGATGTGGAAGGACCAAGGCGTACCGGGAGCGTGGAGACAAAGCTCGAAGCCATGGAACAAGAAGTTTTCAAGTGTCAAGGGATGGTGGAGCGTGGACTCAACGCCAACCAGATGATGATCACGGAGTTCACCAACAACCACAAGCTGGATGCCAAAGTCATTGGGGAGAGCATCTTCAAGCTTCAAGAGAAAATCGAGCACCTCCAAGCCCAGATTTATGACCTGCAAAACCAGAACTGTGAGTATGAATATAGATTCAAGCGAATGAGTTTGGCTGCAGATTTAAGGATCCCGGAGATTCGATCATCCTTTTATGATGGAGAGCATATGCCTTGGAAGACGGACGACAGGCCTACTTCATCAACAACTCCTACTTCACCACCTCCGAAGAAATAATCACATGGGTATGGGCACTCCCCTTGGAAACCGCCAAGCTTGGGGGAGGTGCCCCAGTATCGTATCACCATCATGCTCCTATCTTTACCACTTTATTTAGTTCGATCCTTTTAGTAGTATCTTGATCTATTAGTTCGAAGTTTTGTTATCAAGTAGTTTTGAGTTTTTCGTTGTGATCTCTTTATGTAATCGAGTCCGTGTGCTATCTATAATAAAGATTAGTGTTGAGTCAAGGGCTTTGATATGTTGCTATGATCTTGAGAAAGTAGAAAGAACAAAATAGTTCATATTGATCTTATGGATAGTGATAACTTCACACATAGAAAGTATGAGGCATAAAAATTGTTGAGGGATGATGAACGTAGCCTTGGTCATCGTTGCAATTAATAGGAAGTAATAAGGAAAGAGGAGTTCACATATAAATATATTATCTTGGACATCTTTTATGATTGTGAAGCACTCATTAAGTATGACATGCTAAAAGAGTTGACGTTGGACAAGGAAGACAACATAATGGTTTATGTTTTCCGACTTCTTAGTTAAAGTATATTGTCATTGACCTTCCAAAACATGTTGAGCTTGCCTTTCCCCCTCTTTCTAGCCAAATTCCTTGCACCAAGTAGAAATAGTACTTGTGCTTCCAAATATACTCAAACCCAGTTTTGCCATGAGAGTCCACCATACCTACCTATGGATTGAGTAAGATCCTTCAAGTAAGTTGTCATCGGTGCAAGCAATAAAAATTGCTCTCTATGACTTACTAGTGCAGAGAAAATAAGCTTTGTACGAACTTGTTGTGGAAGTAATAAAAGGGACGGATTGCATAATAAAGGTCCACATACAACGGGCAATATAAAGTGACGTTCTTTTGCACTAAGATTTTGTGCGTCAACCCTAAAAGCGCATGACAACCTCTGCTTCCCTCTGCGAAGGGCCTATCTTTTACTTTATGTTTTTACTTTATGCTTGAGTCAAGGTGATCTTCACCTTTCCCTTTTTCATTTTATCCTTTGGCAAGATCCTCGTGTTTGAAAGATCATGATACATATATCCAATTGGATGTAAGTTGGCATAGGTTATTACTGTTGACATCACCTAAAGGTGAATACGTTGGGAGGCAACACAATAAGCCCCTATCTTTCTCAGTGTCCGTCTGAAACTTTATAACCACAAGTATTGTGTGAGTGTTAACAATTATAGGGGACTACGAGATGGTTGAGTATGTGAGCTTGCTGAAAAGCTCTATTATTGACTCTTTCTGATGTTACGATAAATTGCAATTGCTTCAATGACTGAGATTATAGTTTGTTAGTTCCCAATGAAGTTTTTGAACCATACTTGACATTGTGAATTGCTCATTACTTGAACATAGGAAATCATATGACAAAATCCATATATGTTGCTGTTATTAGAATGATCATGATGCCTGTCCGTATTTTATTTTTCTCGACACCTCTATCTCTAAACATATGGACATATTTTTCGATTTCGGCTTCCGCTTGAGGACAAGCAAGGTTTAAGCTTGGGGGAGTTGATACGTCCATTTTGCATGCTTTTATATCAATATTTATTGCATTATGGGCTGTTATTACACATTATATCTCAATACTTATGGCTATTCTCTCTTATTTTACAAGGTTTACCATGAAGAGGGGGGATGCCGGCAGCTGGAATTCTGGCTGGAAAAGGAGCAAACGTTGGAAACCTATTCTGCACAACTCCAAAAGTCCTGATACTCCACGAAACAACTTTTTGGATTTATTAAGAAATTATGAGAAAAATAAATAGGCCAGGGGGCCCACACCCTGTCCAGGAGACAGGGGGGCGCCCGCCCTAGGGTGCGGCCCCTTATCTCCTGGGCATCCTGGTGGGCTTCCGGCGTCCATCTTCTGCTATATGAAGGGTTTTCCCCTAGAAAAAAGCGTGTGCAAGCTTATGGGATGAAACTCCGCCGCCACGAGGCGGAACCTTGGCGGAATCAATCTAGGGCTCTGACGGAGCTGTTCTGCCGGGGACACTTCCCTCCGGGAGGGGGAAATCATCACCAACGTCATCACCAACGATCCTCTCATCGAGAGGGGGTCAATCTCCATCAACATCTTCACCAGCACCATCTCATCTTAAAACGCTAGTTCATCTCTTGTATCCAATCTTGTATCAAAACCACAAATTGGTACCTGTGGGTTGCTAGTAGTGTTGATTACTCCTGGTAGTTGATACTAATTGGTTTACTTGGTGGAAGATCATATGTTCCGATCCTTCATGCATATTATTACCCCTCTGATTATGATCATGAATACGCTTTGTGAGTAGTTACGTTTGTTCCTGAGGACATGGGTGAAGTCTTGCTATTAGTAGTCATGTGAATTTGGTATTCGTTCAATATTTTGATGAGATGTATGTTGTCTCTCCTCTAGTGGTGTTATGTGAACGTCGACTACATGACACTTCACATTATTTGGGCCTAGAGGAAGGCATAGGGAAGTAATAAGTAGATGATGGGTTGCTAGAGTGACAGAAGCTTAAACCCTAGTTTATGCGTTGCTTCGTTAGGGGTTGATATGGACCCATATGTTTATTGTTGTGGTTAGGTTTACCTTAATACTCCTTTTCGTAGTTGCGGATGCTTGCAATAGGGGTTAATCATAAGTGGGATGCTTGTCCATGTTAGGGTAGTACCCAAGTGCCGGTCCACCCACATATCAAATTATCAAAGTACGGAACGCGAATCTTATGAACGTGATGAAAACTAGCTTGACGATAATTCCCAATGTGTCATCGGGAGCTCCTTCCTCATTATTAGAATTTGTCCAGGCTTATCCTTTGCTACATAAAGGATTGGGCCACCTTGCTGAACTTTATTTATTTTTTGCTCGTTACTATTTATCTTACCACAAAACTATCTATCACCTACTATTTCAGTGCTTACAGAGAAAACCTTACTGAAAACCGCTTATCATTTCCTTCTGCTCCTCGTTGGGTTCGACACTCTTACTTATCGAAAGGACTACGATAGATCCCCTACACTTGTGGGTCATCACTAGGCGCCACAGAGTATATGGGTAAAACGCTGGCATGATAAAAGGATACAAAAGCATGAGTTTAACGTAGGAGATTATGTGTTATTGTTCAACTCTCGTTTAAGATTTTTTGTAGGAAAACTTCTCTCAAAATGGGAAGGTCCCTACGTTATCGAGGAGGTCTATCGTTCTGGTGCTATAAAAATCAACAACTTTGAAGGCACAAATCCGAGGGTGGTAAATGGTCAAAAAATTAAACATTATATTTCAGGTAATCCTATCAACGTTGAAACTAATATTATTGAAACCATAACCCTTGAGGAATACATAAGAGAAACTTTCCAGAACGTTCCAGACTCCGAAAAGGCATAGGTACGTGGTACGGTAAGTAAACCGACTCCAAAACAACTCTAATGGCAATTTTCATCAGTTTTGGATTATTTAAGGATTTTAGGAAGAAAGAAGTAGTCCGAAAGGGACACGAGGCTCCCACAAGAGAGGAGCCCCCCCCTGTAGGGCACGCCCCCCTATCTCGTGGGCACCTCGTGTGCCTCCCGGACTCTGTTTTCTTGTATGTTACGTATTTTGGTTGGTAAAAATTATTATATATACTCCCGAAGGTTTTGACCACTGTATCACGCAAATATCCTTCGTTTTCTTTCGAGCTGTTTCTGTTTCAGATCTAGAGCATCATGTCATCTTCAAGTGCTCCCAAGGACATGTTTTTCGAGAGGGTTATCAACCCCTATCTTGCGTAGGTGCTGCATCACCCTCAAACCATTGAGATGCGTGTGGGGGTGTTGCACATTCGCGATGTGGAAGGACCAAGGCGTACCGGGAGCGTGGAGACAAAGCTCGAAGCCATGGAACAAGAAGTTTTCAAGTGTCTAGGGATGGTGGAGCGTGGACTCAACGCCAACCAGATGATGATCACGGTGTTCACCAACAACCACAAGCTGGATGCCAAAGTCATTGGGGAGAGCATCTTCAAGCTTCAAGAGAAAATCGAGCACCTCCAAGCCCAGATTTATGACCTGCAAAACCAGAACTATGAGTATGAATATAGATTCAAGAAAATGAGTTTGGCTGCAGATTTAAGGATCCCGGAGAGTCGATCATCCTTTTATGATGGAGAGCCTATGCCTTGGAAGACGGAAGACAGGCCTACTTCATGAACAACTCCTACTTCACCACCTCCGAAGAAATAATCACATGGGTATGGGCACTCCCCTTGGCAACTGCCAAGTTTGGGGGAGGTGCCCCGGTATCGTATCACCATCACACTCCTATCTTTACCACTTTATTTAGTTCGATCCTTTTAGTAGTATCTTGATCTATTAGTTCAAAGTTTTGTTATCAAGTAGTTTTGAGTTTTTCGTTGTGATCTCTTTATGTAATCGAGTCCGTGTGCTATCTATAATAAAGATTAGTGTTGAGTCAAGGTCTTTGCTATGTTGCTATGATCTTGAGAAAGTAGAAAGAACAAAATAGTTCATATTGATCTTATGGATAGTGATAACTTCACACATAGAAAGTATGAGGCATAAAAATTGTTGAGGGATGATGAACGTAGCCTTGGTCATCGTTGCAATTAATAGGAAGTAATAAGGAAAGAGGGGTTCACATATAAATATATTATCTTGGACATCTTTTATGATTGTGAAGCACTCATTAAGTATGACATGCTAAAAGAGTTGACGTTGGACAAGGAAGACAACATAATGGTTTATGTTTTCCGACATCTCAGTTAAAGTATATTGTCATTGACCTTCCAAAACATGTTGAGCTTGCCTTTCCCCCTCTTTCTAGCCAAATTCCTTGCACCAAGTAGAAATACCACTTGTGCTTCCAAATATACTCAAACCCAGTTTTGCCATGAGAGCCCACCATACCTACCTATGGATTGAGTAAGATCCTTCAAGTAAGTTGTCATCGGTGCAAGTAATAAAAATTGCTCTCTAAATATGTATGACTTATTAGTGGAGAGAAAATAAGCTTTGTACGAACTTGTTGTGGAAGTAATAAAAGCGACGGATTGCATAATAAAGGTCCACATACAAGGGGCAATATAAAGTGACGTTCTTTTGCACTAAGATTTTGTGCATCAACCCTAAAAGCGCATGACAACCTATGCTTCCCTCTGCGAAGGGCCTATCTTTTACTTTATGTTTTTACTTTATTGTTGAGTCAAGGTGATCTTCACCTTTCCCTTTTTCATTTTATCCTTTGGCAAGCTCCTCGTGTTTGAAAGATCATGATACATATATCCAATTGGATGTAAGTTGACATAGGTTATTATTGTTGACATCACCTAAAGGTGAATACGTTGGGAGGCAACACAATAAGCCCCTATCTTTCTCAGTGTCCGTCCGAAACTTTATAACCACAAGTATTGTGTGAGTGTTAACAATTATAGGGGACTACGAGATGGTTGAGTATGTGAGCTTGCTGAAAAGCTCTATTATTGACTCTTTCTGATGTTACGATAAATTGCAATTGCTTCAATGACTGAGATTATAGTTTGTTAGTTCCCAATGAAGTTTTTGAACCATACTTGACATTGTGAATTGCTCATTACTTGAACATAGGAAATCATATGACAAAATCCATATATGTTGCTGTTATTAGAATGATCATGATGCCCTCATGTCCGTATTTTATTTTTATCGACACCTCTATCTCTAAACATGTGGACATATTTTTGATTTTGGCTTCCGCTTGAGGACAAGCAAGGTCTAAGCTTGGGGGAGTTGATACGTCCATTTTGCATCATGCTTTTATATCAGCTGTTATTACACATTATATCTCAATACTTATGGTTATTCTCTCTTATTTTACAAGGTTTACCATGAAGAGGGGGCATGCCGGCAGCTGGAATTCTGGCTGGAAAAGGAGCAAACGTTGGAAACCTATTCTGCACAACTCCAAAAGTCCTGATACTCCATGAAACAACGTTTTGGATTTATTAAGAAATTATGAGAAAAATAAATAGGCCAGGGGGCCCACAACCTGTCCAGGAGACAGGGGGGCGCTCCCCCCCTAGGGCGCGGCCCCCTATCTCCTGGGCATCCTGGTGGGCTTCCGGCGTCCATCTTCTGCTATATGAAGGGTTTTCCCCTGGAAAAAATCATGGGCAAGCTTACGGGACGAAACTCCGCCGCCACGAGGCGGAACCTTGGCGGAATCAATCTAGGGCTCTGACGGAGCTGTTCTGCCGGGGACACTTCCCTCCGGGAGGGGGAAATCATCACCAACGTCATCACCAACGACCCTCTCATCGAGAGGGGGTCAATCTCCATCAACATCTTCACCAGCACCATCTCATCTCAAAACCCTAGTTCATCTCTTGTATCCAATCTTGTATCAAAACCACAAATTGGTACCTGTGGGTTGCTAGTAGTGTTGATTACTCCTTGTAGTTGATATTAATTGGTTTACTTGGTGGAAGATCATATGTTCAGATCCTTCATGCATATTATTACCCCTCTGATTATGAACATGAATATGCTTTGTGAGTAGTTATGTTTGTTCCTGAGGACATGGGTGAAGTCTTGCTATTAGTAGTCATGTGAATTTGGTATTCGTTCAATATTTTGATGAGATGTATGTTGTCTCTTCTCTAGTGGTGTTATGTGAACGTCGACTACATGACACTTCACCATTATTTGGGCCTAGAGGAAGGCATAGGGAAGTAATAAGTAGATGATGGGTTGCTAGAGTGACAGAAGCTTAAACCCTAGTTTATGCGTTGCTTCGTTAGGGGTTGATATGGACCCATATGTTTAATGTTGTGGTTAGGTTTACCTTAATACTCCTTTTTGTAGTTGCATATGCTTGCAATAGGGGTTAATCATAAGTGGTATGCTTGTCCATGTTAGGGCAGTACCCAAGTGCCGGTCCACCCACATATCAAATTATCAAAGTACCGAACGCGAATCTTATGAACGTGATGAAAACTAGCTTGACGATAATTCCCAATTTGTCCTCGGGAGCTCCTTCCTCATTATTAGAATTTGTCCAGGCTTATCCTTTGCTACATAAAGGATTGGGCCACCTTGCTGCACTTTATTTACTTTATTTACTTTTTGCTCGTTACTATTTATCTTACCACAAAACTATCTATCACCTACTATTTCAGTGCTTGCAGAGAAAACCTTACTAAAAACCTCTTATCATTTCCTTCTGCTCCTCGTTGGGTTCGACACTCTTAGTTATCGAAAGGACTACGATAGATCCCCTACACTTGTGGGTCATCACCAGGCGCCACTGAGTATATGGGTCCTGCTCGTCCTCATGCTCAAGATTATCAACATCGTCATCTCCCCCTTGGTTATAAAAATTTTCAAGTATAGGTGGTGGAATGTTCATAGGACCTCGGAAACACAAAAGAAGTTTAATTAGTAAAGGGAAACTAGCTAACCCGCATGCATGCATGTGGATGTATAATTATGGTGGAAGACAAATGTACCAAAAGCATCAGGATTCCATGCAAAAACAGTGCCACGAGTGGTGGCAGCAAACACAAGACCCTCGTATTGAATTGCATCACAGTACTCATCTGTGTACAAAAATTGAATTTTGAACAATATCCATCGAGGTGTGGAAGTAAGGACGGCAACAAGCTTGTCGAAGATAGCAACAACTTCATAGTTCGTTTAACCCCAAGAGCGTTTGGGAACTCGACAAATTGCTATCTTTCGTAGATGACAGCTGAGGGAGTCCTGGATTAGGGGGTGTCCGGATGGCCGGACTAAGACCTTTGGCCGGACTCCTGGACTATGAAGATACAAGATTGAAGACTCTGTCCCGTGTCCGGATGGGACTTTCCTTGGCGTGGAAGGCCAGCTTGGCGATACGATATGAAGATCTCCTCCCATTGTAACTGACTCTGTGTAACCCTAGCCCTCTCCGGTGTCTATATAAACCGGAGAGTTTTAGTCCGTAGGACGAACAACAATCATACCATAGGCTAGATTCTAGGGTTTAGCAACTCCGATCTCGTGGTAGATCTACTATTGTACTACCCATATCATCAATATTAATCAAGCAGGAGTAGGGTTTTACCTCCATCGAGAGGGCCCGAACCTAGGTAAAAACATCGTGTCCCTTGTCTCCTGTTACCATCCGCCTAGACGCACAGTTCGGGACCCCCTACCTGAGATCCGCCGGTTTTGACACCGACATTGGTGCTTTCATTTAGAGTTCCTCTGTGTCGTCGCCTTTTAGGCCCGATGGCTTCTTCGCTTGCCAACCACGACGCGGTCCGGGATGAGACCTTTCTCCCTGGACAGATCTTCGTATTCGGCGGCTTCGCACTGCGGGCCGACTCGTTCGGCCATGTGGAGCAGATCGAGAGCTACGCCCCTGGCCATTAGGTCAGGTTTGGAAGCTTGAACTACACGGCCGACATCCGCATGGACTTGATCTTCGACGGATTCGAGCCACAACCGGGCGCGCCGCACTTTCATGATGGGCACGATTTAGCTCTGTCATCGGACAACGCCCAGAGCGTCGCTCCGGTGTCCGCTCCGACCATTAGCTCGGAGCCCACTACGCCAATCGGGGACGGACGGTTAGACGCCACCCCGGAAACTGCAATCTCTACGGTGATAGAGCCGGATACCAGCCTAGTCCCTTGCAAGGCCCGTGACTCCGAGGTGCCGAACTCCGATTCGGACTCCGTAAATCCCGCACCTCTCCCGGTTAAGCCTGATTGGGCTCCGGTCATGGAGTTCACCGCCGCGGATGTCTTTCAGCACTCACCTTTCGGCAACATCCAGAATTCGTTAAAGTCTCTCTCTTTTTCAGGAGAGCCCTGGCCGGACTATGGCCAACATGGTTGGGATGCGCACGACGAAGAAATTTGTAGCCCACCCACCACCCACTTCGTAGCCACTGTCGACGATTTAACCGACATGCTAGACTTCGACTCCGAAAAGATCAATGGTATGAACGCCGATAAAGGAGACGATCAAGAACCAGCACCTATAGGGCTCCGGAAAAACACCTCATCATACGATGTATACATGGTGGACACACGCAACAGAAATGACTACTAGGACCAAAAGGATGCGGCCAGAGATCGCTCCCCCGAGAAACAATCAAAGCGGCGGCGTAAGCGCAAGGCCAAGCCCCACCTCGACAAAAACCCAGCCATAGAGCAGGGCAACTCAACGGACGATGAACATGCCGTCGAGCATCCGTCCAAGCAGGGCGGACAATCCGAACAACCAATCCCCGGGAAGGATAATAGCCCGGACGACCTCACACCAGACAAACTGCTAGAACATCAGAACCTCCACCGAAGGCTCGTCGCCACTGCACGTAGCCTGAAAAAGCAGAAGCGGAGGCTCAAGACAGCGGAGGATGCTCTCAGGATTAGATGGGGTAAGGTACTCAAAACCGCACACAAGTACGGTAGTAGTCGCCACACAAAGAGCTATCCGAAGCGGAAACTACTACCGGAATTTGACGAAGAGGCCATAAAGCCCCCACAATCAAAAAATAAGGACGCCACAAGGTCGGATAGATGACCCTGCGATCAATCTCACTCGTCAAAGGACGCCGCACTCAATATAGCGCGCGATCCGTCCAAGAATCCGCATCGGAAAATTGGCCCTACCAGATCCATTTATAGGCCAAGAAAGCAAGCTCCAATGAGTGATGCAACGCAAAAAATACCCGAAAATCGCGGCACGCCTAAATACAGGGGCGCCGAACACTCCCTATGCTTTACTGATGAGGTGCTGGATCATGAATTCCTAGCCAGATTCAAGCCAGTGAACATAGAATCATACGACGGAACAACAGACCCTGGAGTCTGGATCGAGGACTACATCCTCCACATACACATGGCCAGAGGAGACGACCTCCACGCCATAAAATACTTACCCCTTAAGCTCAAAGGGATAGCCCGGCATTGGCTTAAAAGCCTTCCCGAGAACACCATGGGAAGTTGGGCAGTGCTTGAGGATGCTTTCCGGGCAAATTTTCAAGGGACCTATGTCCGGCCCCCGGGTGCAGACGATCTGAGCCATATAACTCAGCAGCCCGGAGAGTCAGCGAGGAAGCTCTGGAACAGATTCCTTATCAAAAAGAATCAGATAGTCGATTGTCCGGATGCAGAGGCCCTAGCAGCTTTCAAACATAGCATCCGAGACGAATGGCTCACCAGACACCTCGGCCAAGAAAAGCCGCGAACAATGGCCGCGTTAACAAGCCTCATGACCCGCTTCTGTGCAGGAGAGGATAGCTGGTTGGCAAGAAGCAGCACTAGCGACCCGAATACGTCCGAACTCAGAGATGGGAATGGGAAGCCGCGCCGTAACAACAAACTGCGCCTGATAAAGGACAAAAGCCCGATGAGCACGACAGTAAACGCCGGATTCAAAAGTCCTCGGCAAAATCAGAAAAAGATGCCCCCCAAAGAAGATAGGGACGAGCTATCCAACCTCAACAAAATTTTGGACAAAATATGTCAAATCCACAGCACTCCGGGGAGACCTGCAAACCATACCCACCAAGATTGTTGGGTCTTTAAGCAGTCCAGCAAGCTCAACGCCGAACACAAGGGGCTCAACACATCAAGCGAAGATGACAATGCACCCCACTAGTAGATCACCGGAGAACAAAATAAGTTCCCGCAAGAAGTCAAGACAGTAAATCTACTTCATGCGACAAAGAAGAATAGAACGACACCTACAACGACACGCACCGTACAGCCAGCCCCAGAGGAGCAACCCCACTGGTTGTTACAACCAATCACCTTTGATCATCTGGATTACTCTAGAGGAGACCAGAACGCAGGCTGGACTGCCTTGGTCTTAAATCCAATCATTAACGGACTCCAATTTACAAACGTCCTTATGGATGGCGGTAGCGACTTGAACCTGTTGTACCAGGACACAGTCCGCAGACTCGGGGTACACCCAGTCGCAATCCACCTCGGCAACACTTCCTTTCAAGGAGTAACGCCAGGTTCGAATACCCCAAGTATGGGTTCCCTTACGTTAGAAGTCACGTTCGGATCACCCGACAACTTCCAAAGCGAAAAGCTAACATTCCACATCACCCCATTCGTAAGTCGCTATCAAGCGCTACTGGGACGTGAAGCTTTCGCCCGCTTTAACGCAATACCACACTACGCATCCCTTACACTTAAAATGCCCGGTCCAAAGGGCATCATCTCATTACAAGGGAACATAAATTAACCCCCAAAGTACGGGCAGGGGTGCGGTTGCCTAGGCAGCCGCCCACAAATCCAGCCCTACTATCCCGGACACGCATCGACGAGTCCGGTGTCAACATGCTTAAATTACCGCATACCCTAGTGCAAGGGGCTCCGTGTGCTCACGCCCGGAGACAATACGGCCCAACTCTTGCTCCAACTATACTTTGTTTATTTCGATATAGATTTCTCGCACGCTTATTTTTTACTAAGTTCCTCTCTTTCGCAGACGAGCATCGTGCTACGCCCGTCCAGGATACGACACGACGGAGACACAGGCGCAGACGTGCACCAGGGACCCGTTCCAAGGATTCTTTTCAGATTAAGACCCTGCGTAAACCTTTTTTACTGTCTCTTGTTGATAACATCCCCCGGTTTTCTCTATCGACGAGGAGGAGGCTGGCATCTTGGCATGTGGCCACGTCAGAATTTTTTGCACGTACCTGGACACTAGGGGCTTTTTTACCAAGGGCTCTATTTGGGCCCGTCTTCATAAAGACCGAACACCTTAGGGAGTGTCCGGCGTCGCGAGTTTGGCCCTATATGCACCAGCTCCGAATCATGTCTTTGGTCAAATGTTGGGTTTGCCCGGCTCCAGTGTTTTGCTGCCTTACGTTCCGTTATATCGGCTAACGTGGCACCAGGAGAACTGCTGCGATTGTGCCCCGGTTCGGCCGGGTGAGCACCTTAGTAGAGAAAGCCGAAAACTGACTGTCATGATATAGCGAGAGACTGGTCAACCACTCGATGACTTTCGGAATCTTTAGGATTCCCCCGCATTAACGAAGGGCCGCTTCCCGGTCAGGCACACTCGCGCCCCGAATTCGGGCGAGCGCGGTGCCCCTGGGGGCTATTCAGTAGTCCCACTGTCAAACTCCTATGGCTAAGTGAAAGTGATAAAGCATTATAGTCCGGTTGCCTAGTTCGCCGCGCTACCACCTCCTTTATAGGACCAAGACGTTGGATTAAGTGTGAACAGACGCCTTTTCGCGAACACCCCCGCATTATATGCGTGGGGGCTGAAGCCAACGACTGCCATCTTTCAGTTTACATACAAATATATACATTAAATGGCCGCACAGGAGGTATCATGATTCTTGCAAGCACAAGTATAAAAAAGTTTTTTTCATAAAAACACAATTCGTCTTACAAAATAGTATAAGCTATTCGAACACAGCATCCTTCGAGCACTGCGACTCTATTATACGAGCGCCAGGAAGAACTTCCTCAAAATAGTGCTTCACAGGTACTCGGCTTTTGTTCGAATCTTGGGACGCAACAATACTGGCCTTCATATCTGCCCAGTATGTCTTGACACGGGCAAGAGCCATCTGTGCGCCCTCTATGCACGCCGACCTCTTCATTGCATCAGCAGGCGGCACCGAACCAAGAAATTGCTGCACCAAGCCAAAATAACTCTTCGGCTCCGGCTTCTCCGGCCACAGACGACTCACAACAAATTTCATGGCGAGTCCGGACAATCTGTTCAGCTCCGCCCAGGCGGCTAAACGGTCGGAGACCGACAATGGGCGCTCCGGATTGTGGTACTACGACCAAAAAAGCTCTTCCAATTCATGGTCACCTCGGTTGTGGAAGTGTTCGGTTGCGTCCGCCGCACTTGCGGCCAAATCCAGATAAGCGTTGTCCGAACTCCACTACCGGTCCAATGGAGCATACTTGGGGTCTCCGAACTTCATCCGCAGCATATAAGGCTTTCCAGCCGTGATATCTCCGGCCTGATGCAGCTCCTCCTTCATCGCCCTCATGGCAGAGCGAGTATCCTTGCTGCGGCTGTGATCTTTTCAAGATCTTTTTGAGCCGCCTTATCTTTTTGTTCAAGCAATCTGCAGCGGTCGGTAGCATCCCTCAATTCTATGGCCATCTCGGCCATTTCCTTCTTGATATGGCAGTGAGCATCCTGTTTGGCTTTTAGCTCTTCAGCCGCTTTCACGGCAGCCACATCACTTTTCCTTGCTTGCTCCTTGACTCGGGCAGGTTCTGCCCGAAGGTTCTCCACGGCAGCAGCACCATCTACATCATGTATATATATATCTAAGGCCCAAGCATCAAGCTCTTATTACTGGGTGTCTTTTGAACATACCTTGAGCCTCATCTAGCCGCTTATTTACAAGCGCGATGTCGGCATCGGCTACGTCAAGTTGCCGCTTTAGTTCGGCAGATTCATCAGTCCGGCTAGCCACCGAGCGCCTCGCCACCTTCATGGAATGAGCGACATATTATACCTGGGATTATGATCCTCTGCGCGCCGTCATTCATGATGACACACAGAGTCTCAGGGGCTACCATTCATACAGGGCACATTTAATATGCGGCTCTACCAAAAGGTACACCTTTTTACATACCTCAAAGCCTGTTAGTAAACTCCTGGCAGCTTCGTACAATCCGCTTTCTGCGGATGAAAGCCTTCCAATCACCGTATCCATCAACATACGGTGTTCTTCCGAGATGGACGCCCTACCAAGCAGATCCTTCAGCACCTCCGTCGGCACGCAAGAGGGTGCCGGACTAGTCTGACGACCTTTGCCATCCGGACTTGAAAAAGCCCTCCGGGACGATACCTCAGGGTCGCCAGCCTCGTAGGACGGGGGAACAAGGGGAGGCGTTTCGCTCTCTATCATCTCTGGACGAAGATCCCCTGAAGATGAGCTCTGCTGAGAAGGGTTGAGATCCGAACTGCAAGATAATGCTTCGGTTATTTTCCTCAGGAATAAAACATGAATGTGATTCATTATGGAACCCCTCTCCTCACTTACACCTCGGGGGAGAGCGGGTCCCCTTTAGGGGGCGATTCGGGTGAAGCGTCAACCGGTGCCGAACCCTCTGACGAAGATTTCTTTCCCCGTTTTGAGGTTATCACCTCCGGGTCTTCAGAGGCAGTCCTTTTCTTTCCCTGGTCGGGAGAATTTTTGATTCTTCCCTTCCTAACGGCCTCCTTCATGGAGGCGGTAGCTCCTTGGTCCCCCCCCTTCACCTTCTGCCAACGGCGCGGCCTCCAGCATCCTGGTCAGCATGGGATTCGGCACGGCCTCAGGCAAGGGGGCTGGACACCTGATAAGCTTAGCCTTTGCTATCCACTCCTGCTCAAAGGGCAACTCTGCTAAAGGGTAGATTTGATAAAAATATGGATGGGATGTGCAAATACGGAGCTACTTACTTTAGCATCTGGGCATACATCTCCATGGGTGTCATTCCCATGAAGTATTGTAGGACTCGTGGTCCCTCAGGATTGAATTCCCATAGGCGGAGAGGTCGACGTTTGCAGGGCAGTGTGCGGCGAATCACCATGACTTGCGCCACCACGGTCAGATTGATATCTCTTTCTAGGAGATCTCGAATACGGCCCTGCAGCAAGGGCACGTCTTTCGACGACCCCCAGATAAGTCGTTCATTAACCCATGATGCCAGCCGTGGTGGGGGACCCGAGCGAAAAGTAGGTGGTGCCACCCGTGTGGTGCCCCTAGGGGCTGTGATGTAAAACCAGTCCCATTGCCATAAGCCGAGCTCCTCTTGAAAAGAGCCTTCGGGCCATGGAGCGTCGACCATCTTGCTTATTATAGCTCCTCCGCACTCAGCATGCTGCCCCTCAATCATCTTTGGTTCCACCTTGAAGGTTTTTAGCCACAATCCGAAGTGAGGACTGATATGGAGGAAGGCCTCACACACGACAATGAATGATGAGATTTGGAGGATGGACTCCGGAGCTAAGTCATGGAACTCCAGCCCATAATAAAACACGAGCCCCCTCACGAAGGGATCAATTGGGAAGCTTAGCCCCCAAAGGAAGTGAGATGCGAACACCACGCTCTCACCGGGCTGGGGAGTGGGAATGGCCTGCCCTTGAGCAGGCAGCCTATGCGAGATTTCGCCGGTTAGATACCTGGCATCTCTCAGCTTTCGCACATCTTCTTCCGTACTGGAGGAAGGCATCCACCGGCCTTCAAGGTCAGAGCTGGACATCGTCGAAGGTATGAAGCGCCTAAAACTAGAGCTTTGGGTGTTGGAACTCGAAGCAAGGGGCGGATTCGATTGGATTAAAAAGAAGGGAGTCGAGCCTTGGTCCCTTTATAAAGGAGTTGAATACCAAGAGCCCTCCCCGTAACCATTTGAGACTCGCTTTCAATTAGGGAGTCATACCAAAGGCACGGTTGGGTTACCCACACCCGTATTGATGAGAATCCCGGAATAAGGGGACACGATCTCTGCTTTGACAAGACGTGCCAAGGAAACCGCCTGGCTAAACGCACTGAGGTGGAACAATGAAATAAATAAAGAGCCTGGCTTTGGCATGATGTCACGCCACGGGATACGTCAGCAGATCCGATTAATACAAATATTATTCTCTCTACGAAGGAATGTGGAACTTATTTTGCAGAGCCGGACACTATCCTGGTGTTCAACATCTTCTATGAAATATTCGGAGGAGGAACCCGCCTTGCAATGCCGAAGATAACTTGCGCGCCGGACTCCTCGTCATTGAAGCCTGGTTCAGGGGCTACTGAGGGAGTCCTGGATTAGGGGGTGTCCGGATGGCCGGACTAAGACCTTTGGCCGGACTCTTGGACTATGAAGATACAAGATTGAAGACTCCATCCCGTGTCCGGATGGGACTTTCCTTGGCGTGGAAGGCAAGCTTGGCGATACGATATGAAGATCTCCTCCCATTGTAACCGACTCTGTGTAACCCTAGCCCTCTCCGGTGTCTATATAAACCGGAGAGTTTTAGTCCGTAGGACGAACAACAATCATACCATAGGCTAGATTCTAGGGTTTAGACACTCCGATCTCGTGGTAGATCTACTCTTGTACTACCCATATCATCAATATTAATCAAGCAAGAGTAGGGTTTTACCTCCATCGAGAGGGCCCGAACCTGGGTAAAAACATCGTGTCCCTTGTCTCCTGTTACCATCCGCCTAGACGCACAGCTCGGGACCCCCTACCCGAGATCCGCCGGTTTTGACACCGATAACAGCCACCATGATCGTATTTGAACTCATGTAGAATACTGGTGTACTCAACCTTTGGGCAGTCGTCTGAGATTTTTGGAAGTGGAACCCGGTGACGAGTGTACATATTCACAAGTTCCCACTCACAGTTGTACCCAATATAAACAACCCAATCTCCATTTGCGCCTGCCCAAGCCTTGTCCTCAAGTGATGGCATCTTAACATCATACGTATCATTATCAAGCGGAATCAACTTGCATAAGGCGAGGCTTCCCTCGTCCCCGCGCCAGTTAGCAGGGTCACGGTGAAGAAGATAGGGGAGATCAAACTGCTCCCGGACCCTTAGGTTCCTTGTAATGATGTTATTAGTTGAGTCGAGAATGGTCTTGAACAAACCTGCCATGCTAGCCGAGGTGATGACGTCGCACCGATCAATGAGTTTCTCCACCACGTCATCTTTCAGATCTGGGCAAGAATAACAGGGTCGTTTCGGGCCTGTTCCCTCCATGGAGAAGATGATCAAACAATGGCAGAAGGAAGGGTGAAGGCAAATGGAGGGAGGAAGAGTGTGCGACAGCATTTCCAGATCGATAGGGAAAGGTGAAGAGGCGGTGGACGGTTGCCATGGTACACGAAGAGGCGCCTGGGGAGCGAACGGTTGCCACAGAGGTCACACACTAACGACAAGGGTCGAGTGAACCGCATGCGTATATCCCACACACCTTGATTTGGCTGACCGTTTCTTTTGTGTTGCCTAATCACAAACAATTCATCCAAGTGAACCGTATGATGTATATCGCACACACCTTCATCTGGCTACCCGTTTCTGTTGTTCCGCCTCATCACAAACAGTTCATCTGAGTGAACCGTATGCTGTGTATCGCACACGCCTTCATCTGGCTGCCCATTTCTTTTGTTCCTCCTCATCACAAACAGTTAACTGAGCTGAAACATATGCTCTGCATCGCACATGGAACCAAAATCTGAAATGTGTTTGATGCATACATCATCGCAAATGTTTTGGACATTTTTGACGGTTCTCTAACACCACCATTTGTGATTATTGCATCACACACAGTTACTGGAAGGGTCTCTAATCGTAGTGTCGCGTTAGCAGCATCCTACAGTAGTGTTTTCTTAGTACGGCGGTAGCATTATAAGATGATCCCTCACTAAATTTCAAGGTATAAGTGTTCTCCACGAGTATGCACCGTTGCGAAAGTTCTTCGTGCTGAGACACCACGTGATGATCGGGTGTGATAGGCTCTACGTTCAAATACAACGGATGCAAGCCAGATTTGCACACGCAAAATACTCGAGTTGAACTTGGCGAGCCTAGCATATACAGATATGGCCTCGGAACACTGGAGACCGAAAGGTCGAACGTGAATCATATAGTAGATATGATCAATAGAGTGATGTTCACCATTGAAGACTACTCCATCTCACTTGATGATCGTGTTGGGAAACGCAACATGCAATTTCAAAAAAAATTCCTACGCTCACGCAAGATCTATCTAGGAGATGCATAGCAACGAGAGGGGGAGAGTGTGTCCACGTACCCTCGTAGACCGACATCGGAAGCGTTAACTTAACGCGGTTTATGTAGTCGAACATCTTCTCGAATCAACCAATCAAGTACCGAACGTACGGCACCTCCGAGTTCTGCACACGTTCAGCTCGATGACGTCCCTCAATCTCTTGATCCAGCAGAGTGTTGAGGGAGTCGATAGTCCCGTCAGCACGATGGCGTGATGAAGGTGTTGGTGATGTGATCCGCGCAGGGATTCTCCTAAGCACTATGATGATACTATTAGAGGAGTAAACGGTGGAGGGGGTGAGGGAGTCCTGGACTAAGGGGCCCTCGGGCGTCCGATCTATTGGATGTGGGCCGGACTGATGGGCCATTAAGATACAAGGCAGAAGACCACCTTTCGTGTCTAGTAGGGACTCCCGTATATGTGGATGGCAAGTTTAGGTGTCTGGATATGCTATTTCCTTTCTGTTAAACTGACTTTGTACAACCCTAGGCCCCTCTGGTATCTATATAAACCGGAGGGTTAGATCGAAGGCAGGATCATAACATTGATAGGCTAGCCAAACTAGGGTTTAGCCATTACGATCTCGAGGTAGATCAACTCTTGTAACCCCTATACTCATCGAATATAATCAAGCAGGAGTAGGGTTTTACCTCCATTAAGAGGGCCCGAACCTAGGTAAACACTCTGTCCTTTTGATCATAGTTACCATCGATCCTCAGACATATAACTTGGGCCCCCCTACCCAAGATCTGCCGGTTTTGACGCCGACATTGGTGTTTTCATTGAGAGCTCCGCTGTATCATCGATAGAAGGATTGATGGCTTGCCTCTTCATAAAAAATGATGCTGCGTCCAGGGAAACCTTTCTCCCTCGACATGTCTTTGTGTTCGGTGGCTTCGTGCTTCGTGCCAACTCGATCGGCCGCCTCGAGCAGGTCAACAGTTACGCCCCGGCCACCAGATCGGGTTTGGAAACCTGAACTACGTCGCTGACATCCGAGGAGATCTAATCTTTGAGGGGTTTGCGGCCTCGGCTGCTGCTCTGTGCCCCCATGAAGAAGGCTCTTAGAATCCCACATTAGATCCCGTTCAAGGGTCAACACTTACACATGCCCCGACCTTAGATCCGGGGCGGGTTGTATCGTCCGAAAACAGGAGCTATAGCCCCGCCAGACTCTCTCCCCTCATGGAGCTCCTGACATAAGACCCAAATGCAATCTTAGACTTGCCTCTGGATGATAACTCTGAACTATCAAGGTCTGCACTCATCGGGTCCGATCAGGTGTCTCATGTCGAACTCAGCTCAGCAGACCCATAGTTTCCTGTCCAGCTCTCGCTCCTAGATTAAGCATTGGGATCAATGCAGTCTCTCGCCATCACGGAGGCTTTGCCTCCGAACTATACCCAGCTCGGGCTGGGCGCTGGGAGCAGGGAATTTTATGCCCCACCCACCACCCACTTAATAGCCACTATCGAGGATTTAACCGACATGCTGGACTACCATCCGAAGACATCGATGATATGGACAACGATGCCGACGCCGAACCTAGCCAAGTCCCACCCACCATAGTTGTTGGACGGCCACTTCAACCTATGACGTATACATGGTGGACACTCCTGATAAAAAGGACGACGAGGATATTCAGAACCCCGAAGAGGACAAGCCTGTCGACAAACCACCAAAGCACAAACGCCAGCGGCGCCGCTCATGATCGCATTGGGCAAAGGATAGTAATACCGGCACCAGAGACAATGAGACTCCGGATGATGCCGAAGATCCTAAATACCCCGTTGAGCCCACATCCGAATAGGACGAAAGAGAAGAGGGTCAGTATAGTCCCGAACACGCCGATCACGAAGATTCGGGAGACCGCAACTATATGCCAGTCTCCAAAGGGGACGCTAACCTCGGTGACGAAGACTTTATCATCCCAGAGGAGCCCCTTGAACAAGAACGCTTCAAGTGATAGCTCATCGCCATAGCGTGGAGCCTGAAAAAGAAACAACAGCAGCTCAAAGCTGAACATGATACACTCAATGAAAGGTGGACTAAGGTCCTGGCCGCTGAGGAGTACGACCACAAGCGACCTCTAAAAAGTTACCCCAAGCGCAAGCTTCTGCCACAATTTGACGATGAAGCCCTTCAGCCAATACATCAAAATACAATCAGGTAGATCAACCAGACCGACCACCACATGGACGGGATAAAGCGGCATATCAAGCCGAACACCATCCCGCACCCCCTCGCTGAAGAGGCAGGGAGACAGCAGCTGCGGGATACACATATGACTTGCAACGTGACCTAGACAATAAATCTAGCCAGACTAGATCAATCTATGGATCAAGAGGACGTGCCCCGCGTGCGAGATAATGGCTATGAAGCCCGGCGCGATGACCATTACTATATTCGGGACCAGAACCGAACTCATATGGAATCCGACCTCCGCCGCAACATTGCATGATAAAGAGGGGCCGCACAGCCTTTATGCTTCACCGATGAGGTAATGCAACACCAATTTCCGAAAGGGTTTAAACCCGTAAACATCAAAAAGTATGATGGAACGACGGATCCGGCCGTCTGGATTGAAGATTTTCTTCTCCACATTCACATGGCTCGTGGAGATGATCTCCATGCCATTAAATATCTTCCTCTAAAGCTGAAAGGACCAGCATGACACTAGTTGAACAGCCTCCCAGAAAACTCCATTGGAACCTGTGAAGATTTAGAAGATGCTTTTCGGGCCAACTTCCAGGGCACTTATGTCCGACCACTGGATGCTGATGACTTAAGTCACATAATCCAGCAATCAGGCGAATTGGCTCGCAAGCTTTGGAATCGGTTCCTAATTAAAAAAACCAGATTGTGGATTATCCGGACGTTGAAGCCTTAGCGGCCTTCAAACACAGCGTCCGAGACGAATGGCTCGCCCGACACCTTGGGCAAGAAAAGCCGAAGGCCATGGCAGCCTTAACTGCACTTATGACCCACTTCTGTGCGGGCGAGGATAGTTGGTTGGCTCGTAGAAGCAACAGCTCGGGCGACCCCGGCACTTTTGAGGCCAAGGATGGCAATGGTAAACCTCGCCACAATAAAAACAAACATCAAAACAAAAATGACGACACAGACGATATGACAGTCAATGCCGGATTCAATAGTTCTAAATCCGGTCAACGGAAGAAACCTTTCAAAGGCAACAGGGACGGTCCATCCAGCTTGGATAAAATCCTTGAGAGGCCTTGTCAGATTCATGGCACACCTGATAAGCCTGCCAACCACACCAACGGGAATTGTTGGGTTTTTAAACAGGCCGGTAAGATAAATACCAAACACAAGGGAAAGGGACCTCCAAGTGAAGATGATGATGAGCCCCGTCTGGAGAACATCGGGGGTCAGAAGCAGTTTCCCCCCAAGGTGAAAATAGTGAACATGATCTATGTCACTCACATCCCCAGAAGGGAGCGCAAGCGTGCACTAAGGGACGTCTACGCGGTAGAGCCTGTCGCCCCAAAGTTTAACCCATGGTCAGCCTGTCCGATCACTTTTTATCGCAGGGTTCACCCAACCAGTATCCGTCACGGGGGTTCGTCCACCCTGGTACTTGATCCAATTATTGATGGATACCATCTCACTAGAGTCCCTATGGACGAGGGCAGCTGTCTCAACTTGATTTATCAAGACACTGTCCGCAAGATGGGTATTGACCGCCTAGTAACACTACCATTAAAGGTGTGATACCGAGCGTGGAGGCTCGTTGCGGGCTCACTAACACTGGAGGTAGTATTCGGCTCCCCAGACAACTTTCGCAGCGAAGAGTTAATCTTCGACATCGTCCCTTTCCGCAGTGGCTATCACGCACTACTCGGACGAACCGCTTTCGCCCGCTTTAATGCAGTCTCGCACTATGCTTACTTGAAGATTAATATGCCTAGACCTTGTGGCGTTATTACAGTCAATGGAAATATGGAGCGCTCCCTCCATACTGAAGAGCACACCGTGGCCGTTGCCATCGAGGTGTATGGCAGCCTTAACAAGCCGGATAAAACGTCGGGCATTAAAGCCAATAACACCTCTAAATGAGTCCGCCCGCACATCACTGTGATAACTCGACAGATCCAGACGTCGATTAGCAGTTTGGCCTCCGCCGACCACCCCATAAGGTTGCGTCTTACGTAACCCGCGTACATAACTATGCGCTCAAAATACCTTGGGCAGCACCGGAGGCACACTGTAGAACAAGTCCATAGTACAACTTGACCCTCTTTGGATGGCATACATCTTTTTTCACTACAGGTTCATTAAGAGCCCTATTCGCTATATGGTTGTATCAGGGATCCTTTCAAGGCTAACGTTTCCCAACCACCAAATGCTCCTACCAAAGGACTTATTACTAAGGAGAAACAACGCAGACGTGCGGCAGGGCATCGCTGGAGTTTTTGAACTATCATTTTAGGCCTTGTGTTAGACTTTCCCTTATGTAATTTTTTTCTTTTTTCTCTTTAGGCATGTAACTGACCTTAATATTCATGGCATCGTCTGCCGAAACATGCCTCGACGTATTAATAAGGATAAAAAGGAAGCAGATGATCACCACCTTTTTATTGGGCTCTTATATTATCTTGTCATCCGTATTCCTTCCTTGCTTTCGACGGACATATGTGCTTCGGCACGGCCTTCATACCAGGGGTTGTATTCGGCCCCGCAAACTCTTAAGTCCAAACACCTATAGGGAATGCTTCGGCGTCCCGGATATTGCATTATATGCATCGGCTCCGAATCATGTCTTTGGTCTATAGTTGGTTTGCCCGGCTCCTGTGTTTGCCACCTTACGTTCTGCAAGTTTGGCTAAGGTAGTAAAGGCAGAACTACTGCAATTGTATTTCTGGTTCGTCCGGTTAAGTACCTCAGTAGAGAAAGCCGAACATTGATTGTCATGATATGTGAGAGCGGGTCAGCAATCCGGTGACTTAGTGTTATACTACAAAATGTTCACGATTTGCTCGTGTTATACGGGGGGCTAGGCTTCGACCAAGCCACGTTGCAAAGGCACCATACTCCGGATCACCGTTCATGCAACAAGGGGCTAGTACTTAGCCCCACCAATGGACTCTTATGGCTAAGTGAAAGTACTAAAGCCGCATAGTCTGATTGCCTAGTTCACCTCGCAAGATGCCTCCTACATCGGACCAAGACATTGGATAAAGTGCAGTCATGCGTTCCCGAACACCACTGTAATATCTACATGGGGGCAGAAGCCGACGACTGATAAACTTTCAGACTTATAAATTAAACGGCCAAACAGGATGATAAACTAATCATAAAGTGCAAGCATAAATATTTCACATCATGAGTGACTTACATGGTTCTTGCAAACCAGACTCTACTACTCAAATATGATATCTTTTGAGCATTGGCCCTCTACAATGCGGGCTCCCTCGAGGACCTCGCCAAAGTACCTCTCCGGCTGCCGGTGAGCCTTGCCTTCAGGTGGCCCTGCGGGGGAAATCTCGGTGGCCTTCATCTCCGCCCATTGTACCTTGACTCGGGCAAAGGCCATCCGGGCACCTCTTATGCGGGTCGAGCGCTTGATGGCGTCCATCCAAGGACGCGCCTCGACCAGCCACTTCACAAGTCCGAAGTAGCTGCTGGGTATGGGCACGACTGGCCAAAGACAGACTAATACATCCTTCATGGCCAATCCTGCCACCCTGTGTAGCTTCATCATCTATTTCAGCTGATCGCTAAGGGGCACCGGATAATCTGGCGCAAGGTACTGCGACCAGAATAGCTTCTCCGTTGATCTCCCCTCTTCGGCACGGAAGACCTCAGCGGTGTCAGCAATACTCCTCGGCAGTGTCGCAAAGGTTCCTGGAGAACTCCAAACTCGGGTCAGTAAAATGTCTCTCTTTCTTTTAAATTTACTCTGCATGAGAAAGGCCTTACTAGCCGCTATCTGCCTCGCCTCTTAGATCTCCTGGCGAGCACCCTGGGCTTGAACTCAGGCTTCCTTCATGCTCTCAAGATCTTTGGTGAGCTCGGAGGCCTGTTCTGAACTCTTCTGCTCTAAGGACTCGCATTTAGTGATAGCGTCCTTGAGCTCATGTTCGACCTCGCCCACCCGCGCCTCGTGTTGTTCACGGGCGGTTCGCTCCACCTCCAAATCCTTGGACACTTTTTCAGCGACCGCCTTGCTCACCTCCGCCTCCTTCTTGGCTTGGGCGAGGGTGCTCTTGAGGGACTCGACCTCGGCTACACCAACTGTGAGTATAATTATAACATTTAGTAAGTTTAAAAGATTAGCACACATATCACTTCAGGTATGTAATAGTGTCGCATACATTGGGTTTCGTTAAACCACTTATTGATGCGGTCGAGTTCTTCATCAGCTAGCCAAATCTTCCGATTGAGCTCGGAAACCTCCGCGGCTTGGGCAGTAGCCGTCAGCATAGATGCCTATCCAACAAGATAGTATGATACATTATCAATTTGTTTTTGATCCTCTATCCAGATTGTTCTAATACGGACAGAGTCTCAGGGGCTACTATCTATACATGGGTTCAGCCTTATATATATATATATATACACAAAAAAAACTTGTAAAGAGAATTACATTACATACCTCAAAGCCCTTCAGTAGGCTGTTGAAGGCTTCGGTCAGCCCGCTCTTCACGGACCGAACCTTTTCCATAACCGCACCCATCAGGGTGCGGTGTTCCTCCATGATGGAAGCATGTTGCAGTGCTTCTTGTAGAGTATCAGCGGCCTCCGGATTGATAGTGGCCGCCGATGGAGCTGCCTCTCCCTCTGTCGAAGGGGGGTGTTGGTCCGAACCCGGAGCTATATTGGTCTCCGGGACGGTGTTCGTCGAGGGCCCTAACTGTTGAGGCCCCCACCCTCGATGGTCATGGTGGTCGTCGTTCCCCGCTCTACAGCGTCCGAGGTTATGTACTTAACGGAGTGGCCGGATTCCTGGCATCGAGACCGACGTCTTCGGTCTCCATAGGCCAGCTCTTCTGTGCCTTGAAGAGTAGCTTCCACATTCCCTTGTGCGTCGTGCCGAGGAAATGCTACAGTGTCCGCGGCTCCTCCGGATTGAACTCCCACATGGGGGAAGTCCAGCGCTGGCAGGGGAGGATGCGACGGAAGAGCATAATTTGCACTCTGTTGGTCAGACCAACGTTTTTGCTCAGCAGTTTGGTGATACGCGTCTGCAGCGTTTGCACCTTCGTCTGAGACCCCCAGTCGAGGCCCTTTGCGGTCTAGGAGATGAGCCTCATGGGGGGTCCGGATCTGAACTCCAGAATCGCTGCCCACTTGGTGCGGCACGGCTCAGTGATATAAAACCACTCTTGTTGCCAGATCTTGATGGTCTCAACGAAGGCCCCATTGGGCTACGTGGCGTTGGGCAGCTTGCTGATCATAGCGCCGCCGTAGTCTGCGTGTTTCCCATCGACCACCTTCGGCTTCAAATTGAAGACTTTCAGCCACAAGCTGAAGTGTGGGGGGATGCGGAGAAGAGCCTCACACATGACGATAAACACCAAGATGTGGAGGAAAGAGTTCAGAGATAGATCGTGGAAATCTAGCCCATGTAGAACATAAGTCCGTGGACGAATGGGTGGAGTGGAAAACCTAACCCTCTAAGGAAATGGGGAAGGAAGACGACCCGTTCACGGGCTCCAGAGTGGGAATGATCTAACCCTTGGGGGGAGCCTGTGCGCGATGGTGGCGGCGAGGTATCCCGCACTCCGGAGATCCTTTATCTCCTTCTCTATAATGGAGGAGGCCTCCCACTTAACTTTGGAACCGGATCTAGCCATGGTCGGAGGAGGTGGTGGTGGTGGTGAGGAAGACAGAAACTTTTCGGGCGCTAAGAGCTTGAGAGATTGGAAGGCAGAAGAGACTGGAAGGCATGGGGAAGAAAGGAGAAATCCATTGCCCTCTTATAGGCGGTAAAAATGCCAACCGTCCCCCCACTTGCGCCTTGAAGCTCGCCTATTCCCAATGAAAGCATGCACCGTAAACGGTTGGATTACCCAAGTTTTACTGATGAGAAATCACGTATTAAGTGGGCACGATCTCTGTTTTGACAGGATGGGCCAACGGGGCTTGGCCTCGAAACACAGAATGCGGGGTGTGAATACGGTTCAAAACGCCGAAGGGTCAAGTATGATGCTTCATCAAAAAAGTTGTCAGTAAAAGACACTACTCTTATTTTTTATATATCTTGCCTTCGCGGCTAAGGGTTGTGTTAATTATGCAAGGCCGAATACAGTTATTTTACGGAGCAAAGCTGATGTGTATTATTCAAGGAACCTGCCTCGCAATGCCGAAGATACTCTGTGCGCCGAACACATCATCATTGAAGACTGGTTCAGGGGCTACTTAGCGAGTCCTGGACTAAGGGGCCCTCGGGCGTCCGGTCTATTGGATGTGGGTCGGACTGATGGGCCATCAAGATACAAGGCAGAAGACCACCTCTTGTGTCCGGTAGGGACTCCCGTGTACGTGGATGGAAAGTTTAGGTGTCCGGACATGCTATTTCCTTTCTGTTAAACCGACTTTGTACAACTATAGGCCCCTCCAGTATCTATATAAACCGGAGGGTTAGATCGAAGGTAGGATCATAACATTGATAGGCTAGCCATGCTAGGGTTTTGACACCAACAGGGGGCACCGCACACGGCTAAGACAATGTTGTGCCTTTGGGGTGCCCCCTTCCCCCATATATAAAGGAGGGGGGAGGAGACCAGCCACCAGGGGGCACGCCATGGAGGGGGGACTCCTACTTGGACTCCACTCCTAGTAGGATTTGCCCCTTTTTTTTCCTTCTTTCTGGAGTAGCAAAGGGGGAAAGGGAGAGGGAGTAGGAGAGGGAAAGGGGGGGGGGGCGCCGCCCCCACCCCTTGTCCAATTCATATTGGCAAGGGGGGCGTGCCACCTCCTATGGCCGGCCCTCTCTACTCCACTAAGGCCCATGTGGCCCCTTACCGAGGGGTTCCGGTAACCCCCCCGGCCGGTACTCCGAAACTTATCTGAAACTTCCCGAAACCATTCCGGTGTCCGTACATAACCTTCCAATATATCAATATTTACCTCTCGACCATTTCGAGACTCCTCGTCATGTCCATGATCTCATCCGGGACTCTGAACAACATTCGATCACCAAAACACATAACTCATATAATACCAATCGTCATGGAACGTTAAGTGTGTGGACCCTACGGGTTTGTGAACTATGTAGACATGACCGAGACACCTCTCTGGTCAATAACCAGTAGCGGAACTTGGATGCTCATATTGGTTCCCACATATTCTACGAACATCTTTATCGGTCGAACCGCAATGTCAATATAGTTATTCCCTTTGTCGTCGGTATGTTACTTGCCCGAGATTCGATCGTCGGTATCTTCATTCCTAGTTCAATCTCATTGCTAGCCAATCTCTTTACTCGTTCCATAGTGCATCATCCCGCAACTAACTTATTAGTCACATTGCTTGCAAGGCTTCATATGATGTGCATTACCGAGAGGGCCCAGAGATACCTCTCCGATACTCGGAGTGACAAATGCTAACCTCGATCTATGCCAACCCAACAAACACCTTCGGAGATACCTGTAGAGCATCTTTATAATCACCCAGTTACATTGTGACGTTTGATAGCACATAAGGCATTCCTACGGTGTCCGGGAGTTGCATAATCTCATAGTCAGAGGAATATATATTTGACACAAAGAAAGCAGTAGCAATAAAACTGAACAATCATTATGCTAAGCTAACAGATGGGTCTTGTCCATCACATCATTCTACTAATGATATGATCCCGTTATCAAATGACAAGTAATGTCCATGGCTAGGAAACTTAACCATCTTTTGATCAACGAGCTAGTCTAGTAGAGCATACTAGGGACACGTTGTTTTGTCTATGTATCCACACATGTATCAAGTTTCCGGTTAATACAACTATAGCATGAATAATAAACATTTATCATGAATAAGGAAATATAAAATAACAACTTTATTATTGCCTCTAGGGCATATTTCCTACAGTCTCCCACTTGCACTAGAGTCAATAATCTAGATTACATTGTAATGAATCTAACACCCATGGGGTCATGGTGCCGATCATGTTTTGCTCGTGGAAGAGGCTTAGTCAACGGGTCTGCAACATTCAGGTCCATATGTATTTTGTAAATCTCTATGTCTCCCTCCTTGAAAAAATCTCGGATGGAGTTGAAGCGTCTCTTGATGTGTTTGGTCTTTTTGTGAAATCTGGATTCCTTAGCCAAGGCAATTGTCCAGTATTGTCACAAAAGATTTTCATTGGACCCGATGCACTAGGTATTACACCTAGATCGGATATGATTTCCTTAATCCAGACTCCTTCATTTGTTGCTCTCAAAGAAGCTGTGTACTCCGCTTCACACGTAGATCCCACCACGACGCTCACACCAACTGACAACTCCACCATTCAATAAAAATATGTATGCGGATTGTGACTTAGAGTCATCCGGATCAGTGTCAAAGCTTGTGTCAACATAGCCATTTATGACAAGCTCTTTGTCACCTCCATAAATGAGAAACATATCCTTAGTACTTTTCCTATACTTCAGGATGTTCTTGACCGCTGTCCAGTGATCCACTCCTGGATTACTTTGATACCTCCCTGCCAAACTTATAGCAAGGCACACATCAGGTCTGGTACACAGCATAGCATACATGATAGAACCTATGGCTGAAGCATAGGGAATGACTTTCATTTTCTCTCTATCTTCTGCAGTGGTCGGGCATTGAGTTGTGGCACCCCGGCTCAGAGAAACTGGAACGCCCCGTATTCCAGCCCAGAGATCGAGGAGAAGTCTTTTGGAATACAACACTGCTTGACATAGAACAAACCAACTTTCTATTATTACAAGAATAAATACAAAGGTCTGATGTTACAAAGGTGCACATCAGCACAGCAACACTACGCCTGCGATACTACACTTGCTCTATGCTAGTAGCGGAACAACTCGTAGCAACGGAAATCTTCTAGCAGCAGAACAACGATGAAGGTGGTGAACTCCACTCCGCAGGGACTCTGGCTGGGACACGATCTAGCTCGCACGACTGGAAACCACGACAAGAAATCAAGCAATCACGACATCACCTGCAATCTGGCATGACACACCAGGTCAGTACATTGAATGTACTTGCAAGCTCACAACAACCAAAAACATCAAGGCAAGATAACAACATAACATTAAGCAGGTTAATTAAATTAACATCTACCATGATATAACAGCAACTCCAAGCATAATACGAAACTATTACCATACTGATAAATCACCATCTCCGATCTCTATAACCGTATCTCTCTTGACTAACTGGACAAACAATATACCATCTCGATCACCTCGTGATCAAACCAAACTGTAACCGTGATCCTTACTGCGATCACTACCAAACTGTAACCGTGATCCTTACGGCGATCACAACCCGACCAATAAATGGCCCGTGATCCTTACGGAGATCACAACCTGACCAATAAATGGCCCGTGATCCTTACGGCGATCACAACCCGTCCAATACTTGGCCAATCTTTACTGCTCCAAATATCCATCAACTATACGTCATTCCGTCAGGTGGGTGTTGATCGAATGGTGTACCCTGGTACGAACCCATGCCCATGACTGAGGACATGGCTATCGATAGATTAAACACACACTCTGCAGAGGTAGTGCACTGTACCCACACCACAGAACCCATGGCCTCACCCTCCCATCCGGGTGGACCAACGGCATTTCGACAAAACCGATATACTGCCATGACACTCTCCCAACCACTCCGACTCACTCCCCACTGGGCCAAGTCATGGGTGGCCCCGTGTCTACCTCTAGACACAACGACCACCGTCGTGGCCCATCCCACAAGGGGACACGGATACAAAAACTAACTCAACAACGGGAACACAAGGTTATGCTCCACCTACCTGATCAGGGTAGCACGCGCCCATAATCTTCCCTCGTTGGAGGCACCGGGGAGGCACAACAATAGACCGCATTAGGGCCCTCCCATAACAGCAAATGTGGTTGTACTGGAAAAGTTCGATTTGGCGGCACCTGACCAACTTACTGACAGAATTTATCCACAAAACTATAACCATGATAACTGATACTCCGATGTCAACCATCAAACTATAATCCAAGTCATAGCAGTATCCAACAAATAACCCAACATAATATCATCATACCAAAATACTCCAAGGATAGCATAATACTATTGTCATGATGAACAATAACACTACTACTACAATATGCAAGAACAAGTTATCCAACTAAGATCCACATGTAACCATCATCTCCGAAAATAATACTCCAAGAAACAGAACATCAACTAGCATCATGAAAATAATCATACCAACCACTACTAATCCAAAGGTAGCATGATATCCAAAGTAATACTCCAAAACATACTAACAGATATCATCATGAAACACTCATAATATCAGCCACTAATATTCCAATGGCAACATGATACTCATCTACTACAAACATAACTCCTAGTAGTCCAAACCAAAGCATGGCAACAACAAGATCAAAACAATACTCCGAGAAAATGCCATGCACAGAGTCATGTTGCTAAAGCAATATTTTAAACAAGTTCAAAATGAATTAAACCATGTCACTGCATTGCAATCATGCAAATGGAGGGTGTGGCTTGCCTGGGGTGGAAGAAATCATCGGAAGAAACTGCGAGAAGCTCGCGGAAAGAATCGCCAGAAATCGTTCTCTCTCGGAGGGGGCTAATTAAGGGCAGGGGCAAAATGGTCATTTTCAGTATGCCAAAAGATAATGAAAGTGACACCAACAGAAAGGGCTCGACGAAACACAAAGAAGTGAGCGTTGGTTTCACCTTAAACGAAGTTACGGTTGAAAAGTTATGAAGGGTTGAATCTCAGGGAATTTTCTGCAAAAATTTCTTCAGCAAACAGGTCCTTGAGTGGATAAGGCATAGGCGTAAAGTTAGAAATACGTTTTGGGTCAACGAAAACATACTCAGCAAAAACCGCATCCACTTATCCACGTCAGCGTACCTGGGTCCACGCGGGGCCGGCCCTTGGGATGCTGACAGGTGGGGCCCGCGGCCAGCTGGAGGGCAGGGGGGTCAGCGCCTTCGTCTCCTTCCTCTCGCCCGCGCCTTGCCACGGCAGAGGAGGATCCCAACGGGGCTCGTAGGCGATTCTGGCCGTCTCCTGTGGCGCTCGGCACACCAACGTGCTCGGGGGACCGAGCCGCATCGCCTGGTCGGCCTCCCGGTTGCTGAAGACGATGAAAATGGGAGCAGCCATGACTGCAGCGGACGGCCACGTCGGGCGGCGACGGGCACGGCTCCCTGGTGCGCCGAAGGGTGAGGGAAACGGCAAGGGAGGGTTGCCGGATGTAGATAGGGGCTCTGGTGGTGTAAGAAGGCAAGGAGAGGGACGGCTTTGGGCGAATTTAGCCGGGACAGAGCGGCAGCCGTGGCGACGAGGGGAAGGAATGAGAGCTCCTCGAGCTCGTTTGGGTGGTCGGGAAGGCTTAGAGAGGAGGGGTCAGGCTATGGGTGAGCTCGGAGGGCTCGTGGGAGGGCTTAAATAGATGCGGCACGAGGTGTCCGAGCTGTCGTCGCCGCAGACGCGTGTCCGGCGCTGCGGACGCGTGTGCGCGCACATGAGCTCGAGGTTAGGTGACGAGGAGGAGCAGTGGAGGCTCTCACGGGGAAGAGGAGGCCAAGGGGGCGCAGGGAGGAAGAAGACGGTGACGAACCAAGCCAAAACGCCACTGTGCTCTCGTGGGCGTTCGGCGGCGAGCGTCGGTGAGCGTCAGTGAGGGGTTTTGCTGAGAGGAAGAGAGTTCCAGGAGGAAGGCTATGACGCAGTAAATCTATTAGACATGCTCGTGCTCGCTGAGACGTCGAGCAGAGGAGGGGCCCGAGCAAGAATCCATCTAGCTCGCGTCCATGGCATGCCGGAGAGGTGGTGACCGCATGAGCTGGAGAGGAGAAGGTGCCAACAACTGAAAAACGTTGTCTAGGGCGTAGTACATCCAGGGGAGGTTCCAACTACGGTGGTAGCTTGGTTAAAACTGATCTGGTTAAACGGTAACAACCCTCTGAAGTTTACTTCAGTAAACTTGGGTGAGCACTAGTGATCAACAGGAAGGGTTTTGGACCAAATGGATTTGTCTGATAGGTTGAGCTAAAGAAGGACTTCAATCCTGGTAAGTTGTAGGAGATTTGGATCAAGATATAAAGTAGTTGCTTCACAACTGCTTATTTGGTCCAGAAATGAAGATCAGGAAGGTGCACTCACATGGAGTGTCAACTTGAGCTCAAATTGGGCAAGGTTTGATCATTTGTTCATACGGAGATGCTGTAAAAAGATCATGCTAAATGGACAAGCCAAAATAGCACTTGCTTTACAAACATCTCTGCTGACCAGAAACTTGGAATAATTATGGTGATCAAATGTCTCAATGAAATGATTCCAAATTGGGTGGAGAGATGTTTTATGGGTAGAAGAATGATCTCGTAATTTATTAGGATTTTTGAAGCAATATAAAATACACTTGCTTCACAACCTGAAAATATTGCCAAAATTAAAGATTTTCTCCTGTGCTCACATAGATGATTGGATAGGGCTGCAAATGGGTGGAGGGGGTTAATATGAGCACATTAAGAAGTGTGCAAAAGTTCAACTCATTTGGGTACTCCTAGCTAGTACTTCCTCCACAAAGCCTTCTGTTTGACAGAAACTTTGAAAATTCACTGAGGAAGATTGGCTAGGCAAATAAATTTGAACTTGTGCATGAGAAAATTATCTGGACATATAAACATGCCCAAAAAGGTTGGGAGTTAATAGGAGAAATGTAAATGACACTTCCTTCACAAAGTGCCATTTAGGGCAGAATTGAAAAAGGAATATTGGGGAATTATTTTTGAACTGGCCAAGGCAATGTTTGGGCATATTTGAGCTATATATGCCCCAAAGGAATTATGAGAATTATTTGGGGATTTTTGGACGGACAGAAATATAGGTTGCTTCACAACCTAGGGCAGATAGGGTTATTCCTTTAATGAAAAAGGAATATTCGCTAGAAAAAGAGTTTAGGGTTTGGTCAAGGAGTGAAGTGACATGATCTTGGCAAGGTTTTGATAATGATGAGCCACTTGGGAGGAGGAATGAGGATGATTTCCCAGGTGGCAAGGCCACTGAACCACTCCAAAAAGAAAAACAGAGCAAAAACCAAATAAATCCAAAGAAAAAGAAAAGGGCCAAAATCCAGGCTGTTACATGAGTCTGACTCAACTTCACACCTTGTAACACAGGCAAGAACACTATCTTTGACTAGTCCATTTTGAACTTCTTCAAAACTTTATCAAGGTATGTGCGTTGTGAAAGTCCTATCAAGCATCTTGATATATCTCTATAGATCTTGATGCCTAATATGTAAGAAGATTCACCGAGGTCTTTCATTGAAAAACTCTTATTCAAGTATCCTTTTATGCTATCCAGAAATTCTACATCATTTCCAATCAACAATATGTCATCCACATATAATATTAGAAATGCTATAGAGCTCCCACTCACTTTCTTGTAAATATAGTCTTCTCCAAAAGTCTGTATAAAACCATATGCTTTGATCACCTCATCAAAGCGTATACTCCAACTCCGAGATGCTTGCACCAGTCCATAAATGGATCTCTGGAGCTTGCACACTTTGTTAGCACCTTTAGGATTGACAAAACCTTCTAGTTGCATCATATACAACTCTTATTTAAGAAATCTATTAAGGAATGCAGTTTTGACATCCATTTGCCAGATTTCATAATCATAAAATGCGGCAATTGCTAACATGATTCGGACAGACTTAAGCATCGCTACCGGTGAGAACGTCTCATCATAGTCAACTCCTTGAACTTGTCGAAAATCCTTTGCAACAAGTCGAGCTTTATAGACAGTAACATTACCGCCAGCGTCAGTCTCCTTCTTGTAGATCCATTTATTCTCTATGAGTCGCCGATCATCAGGCAGATCCACCAAAGTCCACACTTTGTTCTCATACATGGATCCTATCTCAGATTTCATGGCCCCAATCCATTTATCAGAATCTGGGCTCACCATAGCTTCTTCATAGTTCGTAGGTTCGTCATGGTCAAGTAGCATGACTTCCAGAATAGGATTGTCGTACCACTGTGGTGCGGATCATGCTCTGCTAGACCTACGAGGTTCTGTAGTAACTTGGTCTGAAGTTTCATGATCTCTATCATTAGCTTCCTCTCTAATTGGTGTAGGCATCACGGGAACAGATTTCTCGGATGAACTACCTTCCAAAATTAGAGCAGGTACAATTACCTCATCAAGTTCTACTTTCCTCCCACTCACTTCTTTCGAGATAAACTCCTTCTCTAGAAAGGTTCCGTTCTTAGAAACAAAAATCTTGCTTCAGACTTGTGGTAGAAGGTGTACCCAATTGTTTCCTTAGGCTATCCTATGAAGACACATTTCTCCGATTTTGGTTCGAGCTTATCGGGCTGGAGCCTTTTGACATAATCATCGCATGCCCCGACTTTAAGAAACGACAGCTTAGGTTTGCTACCAAACCACAGTTCATACGATGTCGTCTCAACGGATTTTGATGATGCCCTGTTTAAAGTGAATGCAACTGTCTCTAATGCATAACCCCAAAACAATAGTGGTAAGTCGGTAAGAGACATCATAGATCGCACCATATCCAATAAAGTGCGGTTACGACGTTCGGACACACCATTATGCTGTGGTTTTCCAGGTGGCGTGAGCTGTGAAACTATTCCACATTGTTTTAAATGAAGGCCAAACTCGTAACTCAAATGTTCTCCTCCACGATCAGATCGTAGAAAATTTATTTTCTTGTTATGATGATTCTCCACTTCACTCTGAAATTCTTTGAACTTTTCAAATGTTTCAGACTTGTGTTTCATTAAGTAGATATACTCATATCTACTTAAATTATCTGTGCCACGAGCATCAACACTCATTGGACCGCATACATCGGTATGTATTATTTCCAATAAGTCACTAGCTCGTTCCATTGTTTCGGAGAACAGAGTTTTAGTCATCTTGCCATAAGGCACGGTTCGCAAGTGTCAAATGATTCATAATGAAGTGATTCCAAAAGTCCATCTTTATGGAGTATCATCATGTGCTTTACAACGTATGACCAATACGGCAATGCCACAAATAAGTTGCACTATCATTATCAACTTTCCATCTTTTGGCATCAATATTATGAATATGTGTATCATCACGATCAAGATTCAACAGAAATAGACCACTCTTCAAGGGTGCATGACCATAAAAGATATTACTCATATAAATAGAACAACCATTATTCTCTGATTTAAATGAATAACCATCTTGCAGTAAAAAAGATCCAGAAATAATGTTCATGCTCAACACTGGCACCAAATAACAATTATTCAGGTCTAAAACTAATCCCAAAGGTAGATGTAGAGGTAGCATGCCGACAGTGATCACATCAACCTTGGAACCATTTCCGACATGCAGTGTCACCTCGTCCTTAGCCAATCTTCGTTTAATCCGTAGTCCCTGCTTCGAGTTACAAATATGAGCAACCGAACCGGGATCAAATACCTAGGCACTACTACGATAATTAGTAAGGTACACATCAATAACATGTATATCTAATATACCTTTGTTCACCTTGCCATCCTTCTGATCCGCCAAATACTTGGGGCAGTTCCGCTTCCAGTGACCAGTCCCTTTGCAGTAGAAGCACTCAGTTTCAGGCTTGGGTACAGACTTGGGTTTCTTCCCGGGAGTGACAACTTGCTTGTCAGTCTTTTTGAAGTTCCCCTTGTTTTTACCCTTGCCCTTTTTCTTGAAACTAGTGGTCTTGTTAACCATCAACACTTGATGCTCCTTCTTGATTTCTACCTCCGCGGCCTTTAACATCGTGAAGAGCTCGGGAATAGTCTTTTCCATCCCTTGCATATTGTAGTTCATCACGAAGCCTTTGTAGCTTGGTGGCAGTGATTGAAGAACTCTGTCAATGACACAATCATCTGGAAGATTAACTCCTAGCTGAGTCAAGTGATTATGGTACCCAGACATTCTGAATATGTGCTCACTAACAGAACCGTTCTCCTCCATCTTGCAGCTATAGAACTTGTTGGAGACTTCATATCTCTCAACTCGGGCATTTGCTTGAAATATTAACTTCAACTCCTGGAACATCTCATATGGTCCATGACATTCAAAAAGTCTTTCAAGTCTCGATTCTAAGCCATAAAGCATGGCACACTGAACTATCGAGTAGTCATGAACACGCGACTGCCAGGCATTCACAATGTCTGTAGTTGCTGGGGAATGTGGTACACCAAGCGGTGCATCAAGGACATAATTCTTCTGTGCAGCAATGAGGATAATCCTCAAGTTATGGACCCAGTCCGTATAGTTTCTGCCATCTTCTTTCAATGTAGCTTTCTCTAGGAACGCATTAAAATTCAATGGAACTGTAGCACGGGCCATTGATCTACAACATAGATATGCAAAAAACTATCAGGACTAAGTTCATGATAAATTAAGTTCAATTAATCATATTAATTAAGAGCTCCCACTTAGATAAACATCCCTCTAGTCATCTAAATGATACGTGATTCAAATCAACTAAACCATGTCCAATCATCAGGTGAGATGGAGTAGTCTTCAATGGTGAACATCACTATGTTGATCATATCTACTATATGATTCACGTTCGACCTTTCGGTCTCCAGTGTTTCGAGGCCATATCTGTATATGCTAGGCTCGTCAAGTTTAACCCGAGTATTTTGCGTGTGCAAATCTGGCTTTCACCCATTGTATTTGAATGTAGATCCTATCACACCCGATCATCACGTGGTGTCTTAGCTCGAAGAACTTTTGCAATGGTGCATACTCGGGGAGAACACTTATACCTTGAAATTTAGTGAGGGGTCATATTATAATGCTACCGCCGCACTAAGTAAAACAAGATGCATAAAAGATAAACATCACATGCAATCAAAATATGTGACATGATATGGCCATCATCATCTTGTGCTCATGATCTCCATCACCGAAGCAACGTCATGATCTCCATCGTCACTGGCTTGACACCTTGATCTCCATTGTAGCGTCGTGGTCGTCTCGCCAACCGTTGCTTCTACGACTATCGCTACCGCTTAGTGATAAAGTAAAGCAATTACATAGTGCTTGTATTTCATACAATAAAGCGACAACCATATGGCTCCTGCCAGTTGCCGAGAACTTTTACAAAACATGATCATCTCATACAACAATCTTTATATCACATCATGTTTTGACCATATGACATCACAACATGCCCTGCAAAAACAAGTTAGACGTCCTCTACTTTGTTTGTTGCAAGTTTTATGTGGATTCTACGGGCTGCTAGCATGAACCGTACATACCTACGGCACAAAAACCACAATGGTGATTTATCAAGTTTGCTGTTTTAACCTTCACAAGGACTGGCCGTAGTTAAATTTGATTCAACTAAAGTTGGAGAAAAAGACACCCGCCAGCCACTTTATGCAAAACTACTTGCATGTCTGTCGGGGGAACCGGTCTCATGAACACGGTCATGTAAGGTTGGTCCAGGCCGCTTCATCCAACAATACCGCCAAATCAAAATAAGACATTGGTGGTAAGCAGTATAACGATCACCGCCCACAATTCTTTGTCTTGTACTCGTGCACATCATCTACACATAAACCTGGCTCTGATGCCACTGTTGGGAAACGTAGCATGCAATTTTAAAAAAATTCCTACGCCGACGCAAGATCTATCTAGGAGATGCATAACAACGAGAGGGGGAGAGTGTGTACACGTACCCTCGTAGACCAAAAGCGAAAGCATTAACTTAACGCGGTTGATGTAGTCGAACGTCTTCTCAAATCAACCGATCAAGTACCGAAAGTACAACACCTCCGAGTTCTGCACACGTTCAGCTTGATGACGTCCCTAGATCTCTTGATCCAGCCGAGTGTCGATCAAGTTGATGAGTTCCGTCAATACGACGGTGTGATGATGGTGTTGGTGATGTGATCTGCGTAGGGCTTCGCCTAAGCACCACGATGATACTATCAAAGGAGTAAACGGTGGAGGGGGGCACCGCACACAGCTAAGACAATGTTGTGCCTTTGGGGTGCCCCCCTGCCCCCGTATATAAAGGAGGGGGGAGGAGGACGGCCACCAGGGCGCGCGCCATGGAGGGGGAGTCCTACTAGGACTCCACTCCTAGTAGGATTCATCCCCCACCCTTTTTCCTTCTTTTTGGAGTAGCAAAGGGGGAAGGGAGAGGGGGTAGGATAGGGAAAGGGGGGTGCCTCCCCCACCCCTTGTCCAATTCAGATTGGCAAGGGGGGGGGGGCGCCACCTCCTATGGCCGGCCCTCTCTTCTCCACTAAGGCACATGTGGCCCATTAACTTTCCCGGGGGGTTCCGGTAAGCCCCCGGTACTCCAAAACTTATCTGAAACTTCCCAAAACCATTTCGGTGTACGTACATAACCTTCCAATATATCAACCTTTCCCTCTCAACAATTTCGAGACTCCTCGTCATGTCTGTGATCTCATCCGGGACTCCGAACAACCTTCGATCACCAAAACACATAACTCATATAATACCAATCGTCATCGAACATTAAGCGTGCGGACCCTATGGGTTCGAGAACTATGTAGACATGACCGAGACACCTCTCCGGTCAATAACCAATAGCGGAACCTGGATGCTCACATTGGTTCCCGCATATTCTACGAAGATCTTTATCGGCCGAACCGCAATGTCAATATAGTTATTCCCTTTGTCATTGGTATGCTACTTGCCCGAGATTCGATCGTCGGTATCTTCATACCTAGTTCAATCTCATTACCGGCAAGTCTCTTTACTCGTTCCGTAGTGCATCATCCCGCAACTAACTTATTAGTCACAGTGCTTGCAAGGCTTCATATGATGTGCATTACCGAGAGGGCCCAGAGATACCTCTCCGATACTCGAAGTGACAAATCCTAATCTCGATCTATGCCAACCTAACAAACACCTTCGGAGATACCTATAGAGCATCTTTATAATCACCCAGTTATGTTGTGATGTTTGATAGCACACAAGGAATTCCTCCGGTGTCCAGGAGTTGCATAATCTCATAGTTGGAGGAATATATATTTGACACGAAGAAAGCAGTAGCAATAAAACTGAACGATCATTATGCTAAGCTAACGGATGGGTCTTGTCCATCACATCATTCTACCAATGATGTGATCCCATTATCAAATGATAACTAATGTCCATGGCTAGGAAACTTCCCATCTTTTGATCAACGACCTAGTCTAGTAGAGGCATACTAGGGACACGTTGTTTTGTCTATGTATCCACACATGTATTTCCAGTTAATACAATTCTAGCATGAATAATAAACATTTATCATGAATAAGGAAATATAAAATAACAACTTTATTTTTGCCTCTAGGGCATATTTCCTTCAGATCGGACATATGGTTTAGTTGATTTGGATCACGTATCATTTAGATGACTAGAGGGATGTCTATCTAAGTGGGAGTTCTTAAGTAATATGATTAATTGAACTTAATTTATCATGAACTTAGTCCTGATACTTTTTTGCATATCTATGTTGTAGATCAATGGCCCGTGCTACCGTTCCTTTGAATTTGAATACATTCCTAGAGAAAGCTAAGTTGAAAGATGATGGTAGCAACTACATGGACTAGGTCCGTAACTTGAGGATTATCCTCATTGCTACACAGAAGAATTATGTCCTTGATGCACCGCTAGGTGTCCCACTTGCCCCAGCAACTGCAGACATTGTGAATGCCTGGCAGTCGCGTGTTGATGACTACTCGTTAGTTCAATGTGCCATGCTTTACGGCTTAGTATCGGGACTTCAAAGATGTTTTGAACGTCATGGACCATATGAGATGTTCTAGGAGTTGAAGTTGATATTTGAAGCAAACGTCAGAGTTGAGATATATGAAGTCTCCAACAAGTTCTATAGCTATAAGATGGAGGAGAACAGTTCTGTTAGTGAGTACATACTCAGAATGTCTGGGTACCATAATCACTTGACTTAGCTGGGAGTTAATCTTCCAAATGATTGTGTCATTGATAGAGTTCTTCAATCACTGCCACCAAGCTACAAAGGCTTTGTGATGAACTACAATATGCAAGGGATGGAAAAGACTATTCCTGAGCTCTTCGTGATGCTAAAGGTGATGAAGGTAGAAATCAAGAAGGAGCATCAAGTGTTGATGGTTAACAAGACCACTAGTTTCAAGAAAAAGGGCAAGGGTAAAAAGAAGGGGAACTTCAAGAAGAATGACAAGCAAGTTGTCACTCCCGGGAAGAAACCTAAAAATGGACCCAAGCATGAAACTGAGTGCTTCTACTGCAAAGGACTGGTCACTGGAAGCGGAACTGCTCCAAGTATTTGGCGGATAGGAAGGATGGCAAAATGAGCAAAGGTATATTTGATATACATGTTATTGATGTGTACCTTTCTAATTCTTGTAGTAGTGCCTGGGTATTTGATTTTGGTTCAGTTGCTCATATTTGTAGCTCGAAGCAGGGACTACAGATTAAATGAAGACTGTCTAAGGATGAGGTGATGATGCGTGTCGGAAATGGTTCAAAGGTTGATGTGATCGCAGTCGGCACGCTACCTCCACATCTACCTTCAGAATTAGTTTTAGACCTGAATAATTGTTATTTTGTGCCAGCGTTGAGCATGAACATTATATCTGGATCTTGTTTAGTGCGAAACGATTATTCATTTAAATCAGAGAATAATGGTTGTTCTATTTATATGAGTAATATCTTTTATGGTCATGCACCCTTGAAGAGTCTATTTCTGTTGAATCTTGATCGTGATGATACACATATTCATATTATTGATGCAAAAGATGCAAAGTTGATAATGATACTGCAACTTATTTGTGGCACTGTCGTTTGGGTCATCTCGGTGTAAAGTGCATGAAGAAACTCCATAAAGATGGACTTTTGGAATCACTTGATTCTGAATCATTTGATACTTGCGAATTGTGCCATATGGGCAAGATGACTAAAACTCCGTTCTCTGGAACAATGGAATGAGCTAGTGACTTATTGGAAATAATACATACCGATGTATGCGGTCCAATGAGTGTCGATGCTCGTGGCGGGTATCATTATTTTCTAACCTTCACAGATGATTTGAGCAGATATGGGTATATCTACTTAATGAAACACAAGTCTGAAACATTTGAAAAGTTCAAAGAATTTCATAGTGAAGTGGAGAATCATCCTAACAAGAACATAAAGTTTCTATGATCTGCTTGTGGAGGAGAATATTTGAGTTACGAGTTTGGCCTTCATTTAAAACAATGTGGAATAGTTTCACAGCTCACACCACCAGGAACACGACAACGTAATGGTTCCAAACGTCGTAACCACACTTTATTAGATATGGTGCGATCTATGATGTCTCTTACCGACTTACTACTATAGTTTTGGGGTTATGCATTAGAGACAGCTACATTCACTTTAAACATGGCACCATCAAAATCCGTTGAGACGACACCGTATGAACTATGGTTTGGCAACAAACCTAAGCTGTCGTTTCTTAAAGTTTGGGGATGCGATGCTTATGTCAAAAGGCTCCAGCCCGATAAGCTCAAACCCAAATCGGAGATATGTGTCTTTGTAGGATACACTAAGGGAACAATTGGGTACACCTTCTACCACAAGTCCGAAGCCAAGATTTTTGTTGCTAAGAACGGAACCTTTCTAGAGAAGGAGTTTCTCTCGAAAGAAGTGAGTGAGAGGAAAGTATAACTTGATGAGGTAATTGTACCTGCTCTCAATTTGGAAAGTAGCTCATCCGAGAAATCTATTCCTGTGATGTCTACACCAATTGGAGAGGAAGCTAATGATAAAGATCGTGAAAACTACAGATCAAGTTGCTACAGAACCTCGTAGGTCTGGCAGAGCACGATCCGCACCAGAGTGGTACGGTAATCCTGTTCTCGAGGTCATGTTGACCATGAAAAAACTACAAACTATGAAGAACCTATGATTAGCCAGGATTCCGATAAATGGCTTGAGGCCATGAAATCTGAGATAGGATCCATGTATGAGAACAAAGTGTGGACTTTGATGGAATAAATGGATCTTCAAGAAGAAGACTGACGCTGACGGTAATGTTACTGTCTATAAAGCTCGACTTGTTGCAAAGGGTTTTTGACAAGTTCAAGGAGTTGACTACGATGAGACTTTCTCACCCGTAGCGATGCTTAAGTCTGTCCGGATCATGTTAGCAATTGCCGCATTTCATGATTATGAAATCTAGCAAATGGATGTCAAAATTGCATTCCTTAATGGATTTCATAAAGAAGAGTTGTATATGATGCAACCAGAAGGTTTTGTCGATCCTAAAGGTGCTAACAAAGTGTGCAAGCTCCAGCAATCTATTTATGGACTGGTGCAAGCATCATGGAGTTGGAATATACGCTTTGATGAGGTGATCAAAGCATATGGTTTTATACAGACTTTTGGAGAAGCCTCTATTTACAAGAAAGTGAGTGGGAGCTCTATAGCATTTCTAATATTATATGTGGATGACATATTGTTGATTGGAAATGATGTAGAATTTCTGGATAGCATAAAAGGATACTTGAACAAGAGTTTATCAATGAAAGACCTCGGTGAAGCTGCTTATATATTAGGCATCAAGATCTATAGAGATAGATCAAGACGCTTGATAGGACTTTCACAAAGCACATACCTTGATAAAGTTTTGAAGAAGTTCAAAATGGATCATTCAAAGAAAGGGTTCTTGCCTGTGTTACAAGGTGTGAAGTTGAGTCAGACTCAATGCCCGACCCCTGCAGAAGATAGAGAGAAAATTAAAGTCATTCCCTATGCCTCAGCCATAGGTTCTATCATGTATGATATGCTGTGTACCAGACATGATGTGTGCCTTGCTATAAGTTTAGCGGGGAGGTACCAAAGTAATTCAGGAGTGGATCACGTGACAACGGTCAAGAACATCCCGAAGTACCTAAAAAGGACTAGGGATATGTTTCTCATTTATGGAGGTGACAAAGAGCTTGTCGTAAGTGGTTACGTTGATGCTAGCTTTGACACTAATCCGGATGAATCTAAGTCACACTCCGGATATGTATTTTTATTGAATGGTGCAGCTGTTAGTTGGTGTAGTTCCAATCAGAGAATCATGGCAGGATCTATGTGCGAAGCGGAGTTCATAGCTGCTTCGGAAGTAGCAAATGAAGGAGTCTGTATGAAGGAGTTCATATCCGATCTACGTGTAATACCTAGTGCATCGGGTCCAATGAAAATCTTTTGTGATAATACTGGAGCAATTGCCTTGGTGAAGGAATCCAGATTTCACAAAAAGACCAAACACATCAAGAGACGCTTCAACTCCATCTGAGATTTGGTGAAGGAGGGAGACATAGAGATTTGCAAAATACATACGGATCTGAATGTTGCAGACCCGTTGACTAAACCTCTTCCATGAGCAAAACATGATCGACACCAAGACTCCATGGGTGTTAGATTCATTACAATGTAATCTAGATTATTGACTCTAGTGTAAGTGGGAGACTGAAGGAAATATGCCCAAGAGGCAATAATATAGTTGTTATTTTATATTTCCTTATTTACGATAAATGTTTATTATTCATGCTAGAATTGTGTTAACTAAAAACTTGATACATGTGTGGATACATAGACAAAACACCGTGTCCCTAGTATGCCTCTACTAGATTAGCTCGTTAATCAAAGATGGTTAGCTTTCCTAGCAATGGACATGAGTTGTCATTTGATAAACGGTATCACATCATTAGTGGAATGATGTGATGGACAAGACCCATCCGTTAGCTTAGCATAATGATCGTTTAGTTTTATTTCTACTTCTTTCTTCGTGTCAAATATATATTCCCCCGACTATGAGATTATGCAACTCCTAGACACCGGAGGAATGCCTTGTGTGCTATCAAACGTCACAACGTAACTGGGTGATTATAAAGATGCTCTACAGGTATCTCTGAAGGTGTTTGTTGGGTTGGGCATAGAGCGAGATTAGGATTTGTCACTCCGAGTATCGAGAGGTATCTCTGGGCTCTCTCAGTAATGCACATCATATGAAGCCTTGCAAGCAATGTGACTAATGAGTTAGTTACGGGATGATGCACTACGGAACGAGTAAAGAGACTTGCCGGTAACGAGGTTAAACTAGGTATGAAGATACCGACGATCGAATCTCTGGCAAGTAACATACTGATGACAAAGGGAATAACGTATGTTGACATTGCGGTTGGACTGATAAAGATTTTCGTAGAATATGTGGGAACCAATATGAGCATCTAGGTTCCGCTATTGGTTACTGACCGGAGAGGAGTCTCGGTCAGGTCTACATAGTTCTCGAACCCATAGGGTCTGCATGCTTAACGTTCGATGATGATATGTATTATATGAGTTATGTGTTTTGGTGACCGAAGGTTGTTTGGAGTCCCGGATGATATCACGGACATGACGAGGAATCTCGAAATGGTCGACAGGTAAAGATTGATATATTAGAAGGTTATGTACGGACACTGGAATGGTTCCAAAGAGGTTCGGGGATTTTTCATAGTACTAGGAGGTTACCAGAACCCCCCGGGAAAGTTAATGTGACTCATGGGCCATAGTGGAGAGGAGGAGGCAGGCCACGGGAGGTGGCGCACGCCTCCCTCCCAATGGAGCCCGAATTGGACAAGGGGGATGGGGCGCGGCCCCTCCTTTCCTTCTCCCTCTCCACCTCTTTCCCCTTTCCCCCTCTATCATGGGAGTCAGTCTGACAGTAAGAATAGGGGGTACATAGGAGGAGGCAAGGTCCTAGCTACAGTGAGGTTGTACACACGAGTTTTACGAGTCCAGGCCCCTCTTAGAGGAGGTAAATCCCTACGTCTCGGTGCCCTGAGGCTGTGTCGAATGGATTATGTGTGAATGTTACAGGGGGTGTGAACCCTTGTGCCAGAGGAGGAGGGTGGCTTATATAGACTGCGCTAGGATCCTCTCGGACCTCCGTTACATAGGGTTCAATGTGAGTTAAGATGGGGCATTACTGGTAACGCTATCCATAAATGATCTTTAGGACTACAGAGTGAATGCCTTACCGTTGCCATCCTGGGGTGACTTTAGATCTTCTGTACTCTGAGTGGTTCTCCATATAGTCGAGAGACTATGTTCTGGTTGAGTGGAATTGGGGTATCCGAGTGGATTCTTGTGTCGAGTGGATTGCACTTCAGGGTGATTCCAGTCGGTACGTTTTGTTGGTCCTTGAATGTCTTTGACTGTGGGTCAATGTCACTGGGTGGGGTTTCTAGGTCAGGCCTAAGACCCTACTCCACGTACATGTCCTCATCATTAGCCCCCGAATGGATTGAGGTTCGAGTGAAGAAAGGTTGAAGTTGATTTCGACTCAATCCAACGCTCTGGAGGCACCTATTGAAGTCTGAGGAGCACATTGGTACTTCCAATCTTGCTTCAGCGGGATCGATCGATTATGATAGCTTGAAGTCGTCGAGTGAATAAATGTGGTAAGCCTTCGAGTGAATTAGGACGCGAAATGTTAGACGTGATTGGTTGCCCTGTGGATTCCAGATTTCACGGGATTTGAAATTTTGTAGAAGTGCGATGGACATGGTGTGGCGCGGTAAGCGGAACGGATCGGATTGGGACTCCTAGATTTTTGCGCCGCCTTTTTCGCCACGTATCTCTCCTGCACCTACGAAGGGATATGATTTGATTGCTGGGGGCCACTGGTCAGCCACTTGGAGCCAGCCTCATAAAAGGCGTCGGAGCCGATGCGAGGTAATGTGCCTTCAATCGATCCCCATCCTCTCTTCTTCTCCGCCTCCTTTCTCTCTGCTCTCCACACCTCTCCTCGGCCCTCCCAAGCTCCACGCAATGGTGAAGGAGAAGACCACAGATCTAGAGCACACGAAGAAGGCGTTGGCGACGGTGAAGGGGAAGAAGACGGCACGGGGCTCGTCGTCGCAATCCGCTCTGCCGCTCGGCTGGATCCAAGGGATTGGACCCACTCTACGGTCTCGCAGGAGGACTTGGAGAATCTCGCCCACAACGGCTTGATTACTCCTGGGTCTTGGAGACTGCCTGGGGAGGAATTCGAGTCACAGCCGGTGAGTGTGTTCTCCTCACCACCCACGTCGATCGTGGTTTTTATTTGCCTCCGCACCCATTCTTTCGAGGGTTCTTGAACTTCTTTGGAGCCCAGATTCACCATTTCCCTGTGAACACTATATTGTATCTTGCTGCATTCATTTCCATGTGCGAAAACTTCCTGGGATGCTACCCGCACTAGGGCCTCTTCAAGCATATATTCACTTGTCGATCTCAGACGGTGAAGAAAGCTAACCCAGTCGACCAGAAAACACACGTGATCCAGATGTGTGGGGGGGTTAGGAATCCAAATGAGGGGTAGGAGCTACTTCCCCCCTGTGACTTTTCCCGATTCAGTTAGAGGGTGGCAGTCGACTTGGTTTTACTACAAGGATGTTCTGACTCCTGGCCAGTCGACTGGCCTCCCCCTTTCACTTTGGAGAGACTGTTGGAAATATGCCCTAGAGGCAATAATAAAAGCATTATTATTATATTTCCTTGTTCATGATAATTGTCTTTATTCATGCTATAATTGTGTTATCCGGAAATCGTAATACATGTGTGAATAACAGACACCAACATGTCCCTAGTGAGCCTCTAGTTGACTAGCTCGTTAATCAACAGATAGTCATGGTTTCCTGACTATGGACACTGGATGTCATTGATAACGAGATCACATCATTAGGAGAATGATGTGATGGACAAGACCCAATCCTAAACATAGCACAAGATCGTATAGTTCGTTTGCTAGAGTTTTCCAATGTCAAGTATCTTTTCCTTAGACCATGAGATTGTGTAACTCCCGGATACCGTAGGAGTGCTTTGGGTATGCCAAACGTCACAACGTGACTGGGTGACTATAAAGGTAGACTACGGGTATCTCCGAAAGTGTCTGTTGGGTGACATGGATCAAGACTGGGATTTGTCACTCCGTATGACGGAGAGGTATCACTGGGCCCACTTGGTAATGCATCATCATAATGAGCTCAGAGTGACCAAGTGTCTGGTCACGGGATCATGCATTGCGGTACGAGTAAAGTGACTTGCCGGTAACGAGATTGAACGAGGTATTGGGATACCGACGATCGAATCTCGGGCAAGTAACATATCGATAGACAAAGGGAATAGCGTACGGGGTTGATAGAATCCTCGACATCGTGGTTCATCCGATGAGATCATCATGGAGCATGTGGGAGCCAGCATGGGTATCCAGATCCCGCTGTTGGTTATTGACCGGAGAGTCGTCTCGGTCATGTCTGCTTGTCTCCCGAACCCGTAGGGTCTACACACTTAAGGTTCAGTTACGCTAGGGTTGTAGGGATATGTATATGCAGTAACCCGAATGTTGTTCGGAGTCCCGGATGAGATCCCGGGCGTCACGAGGAGTTCCGGAATGGTCCGGAGGTAAAGATTTATATATGGGAAGTCCCGTTTCGGGCATCGGGACAAGTTTCGGGGTTATCGGTATTGTACCGGGACCACCGGAAGGGTCCCGGGGGTCCACCGGGTGGGTCCACCTGTCCCGGAGGGGCCACATGGGCTGTAGGGGGTGCGCCTTGGCCTAATGGGCCAAGGGCACCAGCCCCACATAGGCCCAGGCGCCTAGGGTATGAAGGGGGAAGAGTCCTAGGAGGGGAAGGCACCTCCTAGGTGCCTTGGGGGGAGGGAACCCCCCTTGGCCGCCGCACCCCTAGGAGATTGGATCTCCTAGGGCCGGCCACCCCCCCTTGGCCCTCCTATATATAGTGGGGGAGAGGAGGGACTTCATACCTGAACGCCTTGGCCTTTGGTTGCCTCCTTCTCCCTCTCCAACACCTCCTCCACCTCCATAGTGCTTAGCGAAGCTCTGCCGGAGTACTGCAGCTCCATCAACACCACGCCGTCGTGCTGCTGCTGGTGCCATCTCCCTCAACCTCTCCTCCCTCCCTTGCTGGATCAAGAAGGAGGAGACTTGGCTGTTCCGTACGTGTGTTGAACGCGGAGGTGCCGTCCGTTCGGCGCTGGTCATCGGTGATTTGGATCACGTCGAGTACGACTACATCATCACCGTTCTTTTGAACGCTTCCGCTCGTGATCTACAAAGGTATGTAGATGCATCTAATCACTCATTGCTAGATGAACTCCTAGATGATCTTGGTGAAACGAGTAGGAAATTTTTTGTTTTCTGCAACGTTCCCCAGCAGTGGCATCAGAGCTAGGTCTATGCGTAGTTCTTCTTGCGCGAGTAGAACACAATTTGTTGTGGGCGTAGATTTGTCAACTTTCTTGCCGTTACTAGTCCTTTCTTGCTTCAGCGGTATTGTGGGATGAAGCGGCCCGGACCAACCTTACACGTACGCTTACGTGAGACCGGTTCCACCGACTAACATGCACTAGATGCATAAGGTGGCTGGCGGGTGTCTGTCTCTCCTACTTTAGTTGGAGCGGAATCGATGAACAGGGTCCTTATGAAGGGTAAATAGAAGTTGACAAATCACGTTGTGGCTTTAACGTAGGTAAGAAAACGTTCTTGCTAGAACCCTAATTCAGCCACGTAAAACTTGCAACAACAATTAGAGGACGTCTAACTTGTTTTTGCAGCAAGTGGTTTGTGATATGATATGGCCAAAGTTGTGATGAATGATGAATGATCTATATGTGATGTATGAGATGTTCATGCTATTGTAATAGGATTCACGACTTGCATGTCGATGAGTATGACAACCGGCAGGAGCCATAGGAGTTGTCTTTATTCTTTTATATAACCTGCGTGTCATCAAGAAACGCCATGTAAATTACTTTACTTTATTGCTAAACGCGTTAGCCATAGTAGTAGAAGTAATAGTTGGCGAGCAACTTCATGGAGACACGATGATGGAGATCATGGTGTCAAGCCGGTGACAAGATGATCATGGAGCCCCAAGATGGAGATCAAAGGAGCTATGTGATATTGGCCATATCATGTCACGTTTATTATTTGATTGCATGTGATGTTTATCATGTTTTGCATCTTGTTTACTTAGAACAACGGTAGTAAATAAGATGATCCCTCACAATAAATTCAAGAAGTGTTCCCCCTAACTGTGCACCGTTGCGACCGTTCGTTGTTTCAAAACACCACGTGATGATCGGGTGTTTTATTCAGACGTTCACATACAACGGGTGTAAGACAGATTTACACATGCAAACACTTAGGTTGACTTGACGAGCCTAGCATGTACAGACATGGCCTCGGAACACAGAAGACCGAAAGGTCGAGCATGAGTCGTATAGAAGATACGATCAACATGAAGATGTTCACCGATGTTGACTAGTCCGTCTCACGTGATGATCGGACACGGTCTAGTTTAACTCGGATCATGTAATAAATAGATGGATAGAGGGATGTCTAATCTAAGTGGGAGTTCACTAATAATTTGATTAGTTGAACTTAATTATCATAAACTTAGTCTAAAATCTTTGCAATATGTCTTGTAGATCAAATGGCCAACGTAGTCCTCAACTTCAACGCGTTCCTAGAGAAAACTAAGCTGAAAGACGATGGCAGCAACTATACGGACTGGGTCTGGAACCTGAGGATCATCCTCATAGCTGCCAAGAAAGTTTATGTCCTACAAGCACCGCTTGGTGACGCACCCGTTCTCCCTGCAGAACAAGATGTTATGAACGCTTGGCAGGCACGTTTCGATGACTACTCCCTCGTTCAGTGCGGCATGCTTTACAGCCTAGAGCCGGGGCTCCAAAAGCGTTTTGAGAGACATGGAGCATATGAGATGTTCGAAGAGCTGAAAATGGTTTTCCAAGCTCATGCCCGGGTCGAGAGATATGAAGTCTCTGACAAATTCTTCAGCTGTAAGATGGAGGAAAACAGTTCTGTCAGTGAGCACATACTCACTATGTCTGGGTTGCATAACCGCTTGACTCAGCTGGGAGTTAATCTCCCGGATGATGCGGTCATTGACAGAATCCTCCAGTCGCTTCCACCAAGCTACAAGAGCTTTGTGATGAACTTCAATATGCAGGGGATGGAAAAGACCATTCCTGAAGTATTTGCTATGCTGAAATCAGCAGAGGTAGAAGTCAGGAAGGAACATCAAGTGTTGATGGTCAATAAAACCACTAAGTTCAAGAAAGGCAAGGGTAAAAAGAACTTCAAGAAGGACGGCAAGGAGGTTGCCGCGCCCGGAAAGCAAGCTGCCGGGAAGAAGCCAAAGAATGGACCCAAGCCCGAGACTGAGTGCTTTTATTGCAAGGGAAGCGGTCACTGGAAGCGGAACTGCCCTAAGTACTTAGCGGATAAGAAGGCCGGCAAAACAAAAGGTATATGTGATATACATGTAATTGATGTGTACCTTACTAGTGCCCGTAGTGGCTCCTGGGTATTTGATACCGGTGCAGTTGCTCACATTTGTAACTCAAAGCAGGGGCTGCGGAATAAGCGGAAACTGGCAAAGGACGAGGTGACGATGCGCGTCGGGAATGGTTCCAAGGTCAATGTGATCGCCGTCGGCACGCTGCCTCTGCATCTCCCTTCGGTATTAGTTTTAAACCTTAATAATTGTTATTTAGTGCCAGCTTTGAGCATAAACATTGTATCGGGATCTCGTTTAATTCGAGATGGCTACTCTTTTAAATCTGAGAATAATGGTTGTTCCATTTTTATGAGAGATATGTTTTATGGTCATGCTCCTATGGTGAATGGTTTATTCTTTATGAATCTCGAACGTGATGCTACACATGTTCATAATGTGAGTACCAAAAGAAGTAAGGTTGATAATGATAGTCCCACATACTTGTGGCACTGCCGCCTTGGTCACATAGGTGTCAAACGCATGAAGAAGCTCCATGCTGATGGACTTTTAGAGTCTCTTGTTTATGAATCATTTGACACGTGTGAACCATGCCTTATGGGTAAAATGACCAAGACTCCGTTCTCAGGAACAATGGAGCGAGCAACCGACTTATTGGAAATCATACATACTGATGTGTGCGGTCCGATGAGTGTTGAGGCTCGCGGTGGCTATCGTTATGTTCTTACTTTCACTGATGATTTAAGTAGGTATGGGTATATCTACTTAATGAAACACAAGTCTGAAACCTTTGAAAAGTTCAAGGAATTTCAGAGTGAGGTTGAAAATCAACGTGACAGGAAAATCAAGTTTCTGCGATCAGATCGTGGAGGAGAATACTTGAGTCACGAGTTTGGGGCACACTTAAGAAAATGTGGAATAGTTTCACAACTCACGCCGCCTGGAACACCTCAGCGTAATGGTGTGTCCGAACGTCGTAATCGCACTCTGTTAGATATGGTGCGATCTATGATGTCTCTTACCGATTTACCGCTTTCTTTTTGGGGCTATGCTTTAGAGACTGCCGCATTCACTTTAAATAGGGCTCCGTCGAAATCCGTTGAGACGACACTGTATGAATTATGGTTTGGAAAGAAACCTAAGCTGTCGTTTCTAAAAGTTTGGGGATGCGATGCTTATGTCAAGAAACTTCAACCTGAAAAGCTCGAACCCAAGTCGGAAAAATGCGTCTTCATAGGATACCCAAAAGAAACTATTGGGTACACCTTCTACCTCAGATCCGAAGGCAAGATCTTTGTTGCCAAGAATGGGTCCTTTCTAGAGAAAGAGTTTCTCTCGAAAGAAGTAAGTGGGAGGAAAGTAGAGCTTGATGAAGTATTACCTCTTGAACCGGAAAATGGCGCAACTCAAGAAAATGTTCCTGAGGTGCCTGCACCGACTAGAGAGGAAGTTAATGAAAATGATCAAGATACTTCTGATCAAGCCCCTACTGAAATTCGAAGGTCCACAAGGACACGTTCCGCACCAGAGTGGTACGGCAACCCTGTCTTGGAAATCATGCTGTTAGACAATGGTGAACCTTCGAACTATGAAGAAGCGATGGCGGGCCCGGATTCCGACAAATGGCTGGAAGCCATGAAATCCGAGATAGGATCCATGTATGAAAACAAAGTATGGACTTTGACTGACTTGCCCGTTGAGCGGCGAGCCATAGAAAATAAATGGATCTTTAAGAAGAAGACAGATGCGGATGGTAATGTGACCATCTATAAAGCTCGGCTTGTCGCTAAGGGTTATCGACAAGTTCAAGGGGTTGACTACGATGAGACTTTCTCACCGGTAGCAAAGCTGAAGTCCGTCCGAATCATGTTAGCAATTGCCGCATTCTATGATTACGAAATATGGCAAATGGACGTCAAAACGGCATTCCTTAATGGTTTCCTTAAGGAAGAATTGTATATGATGCAGCCGGAAGGTTTTGTCGATCCTAAGAATGCTGACAAAGTGTGCAAGCTCCAACGCTCGATTTATGGGCTGGTGCAAGCATCTCGGAGTTGGAACATTCGCTTTGATGAGATGATCAAAGCGTTTGGGTTTACACAGACTTATGGAGAAGCCTACGTTTACAAGAAAGTGAGTGGGAGCTCTGTAGCATTTCTCATATTATATGTAGATGACATACTGTTGATGGGAAATGATATAGAACTCTTGGACAGCATCAAGGCCTACTTGAATAAAAGTTTTTCAATGAAGGACCTTGGAGAAGCTGCTTATATATTAGGCATCAAAATCTATGGAGATAGATCGAGACGCCTCATAGGTCTTTCACAAAGCACATACCTTGATAAGATATTGAAGAAGTTCAATATGGATCAATCCAAGAAGGGGTTCTTGCCTGTGTTACAAGGTGTGAAGTTGAGCTCAGCTCAATGTCCAACCACGGCAGAAGATATAGAAGAGATGAGCGTCATCCCCTATGCCTCAGCCATAGGTTCTATTATGTATGCCATGCTGTGTACCAGACCTGATGTTAACCTTGCCGTAAGTTTGGTAGGAAGGTACCAAAGTAATCCCGGCAAGGAACACTGGACAGCGGTCAAGAATATCCTAAAGTACCTGAAAAGGACTAAGGAAATGTTTCTCGTTTATGGAGGTGACGAAGAGCTCGTCGTAAAGGGTTACGTCGACGCTAGCTTCGACACAGATCTGGATGACTCTAAGTCACAAACCGGATACGTGTATATTTTGAATGGTGGGGCAGTAAGCTGGTGCAGTTGCAAGCAAAGCGTCGTGGCGGGATCTACTTGTGAAGCGGAGTACATGGCAGCCTCGGAGGCAGCACATGAAGCAATATGGGTGAAGGAGTTCATCACCGACCTAGGAGTCATACCCAATGCGTCGGGGCCGATCAAGCTCTTCTGTGACAACACTGGAGCTATTGCACTTGCCAAGGAGCCCAGGTTTCACAAGAAGACAAGGCACATCAAGCGTCGCTTCAACTCCATTCGTGAAAATGTTCAAGATGGAGACATAGAGATTTGTAAAGTACATACGGACCTGAATGTAGCAGATCCGTTGACTAAACCTCTCCCTAGAGCAAAACATGATCAACACCAGAATTCCATGGGTGTTCGATTCATCACAATGTAACTAGATTATTGACTCTAGTGCAAGTGGGAGACTGTTGGAAATATGCCCTAGAGGCAATAATAAAAGCATTATTATTATATTTCCTTGTTCATGATAATTGTCTTTATTCATGCTATAATTGTGTTATCCGGAAATCGTAATACATGTGTGAATAACAGACACCAACATGCCCCTAGTGAGCCTCTAGTTGACTAGCTCGTTGATCAACAGATAGTCATGGTTTCCTGACTATGGACACTGGATGTCATTGATAACGAGATCACATCATTAGGAGAATGATGTGATGGACAAGACCCAATCCTAAACATAGCACAAGATCGTATAGTTCGTTTGCTAGAGTTTTCCAATGTCAAGTATCTTTTCCTTAGACCATGAGATCGTGTAACTCCCGGATACCGTAGGAGTGCTTTGGGTATGCCAAACGTCACAACGTAACTGGGTGACTATAAAGGTAGACTACGGGTATCTCCGAAAGTGTCTGTTGGGTGACATGGATCAAGACTGGGATTTGTCACTCCGTATGACGGAGAGGTATCACTGGGCCCACTCGGTAATGCATCATCATAATGAGCTCAGAGTGACCAAGTGTCTGGTCATGGGATCATGCATTGCGGTACGAGTAAAGTGACTTGCCGGTAACGAGATTGAACGAGGTATTGGGATACCGACGATCGAATCTTGGGCAAGTAACATATCGATAGACAAAGGGAATAGCGTACGGGGTTGATAGAATCCTCGACATCGTGGTTCATCCGATGAGATCATCGTGGAGCATGTGGGAGCCAGCATGGGTATCCAGATCCCGCTGTTGGTTATTGACCGGAGAGTCGTCTCGGTCATGTCTTCTTGTCTCCCGAACCCGTAGGGTCTACACACTTAAGGTTCAGTTACGCTAGGGTTGTAGGGATATGTATATGCAGTAACCCAAATGTTGTTCGGAGTCCCGGATGAGATCCCGGACGTCACGAGGAGTTCCGGAATGGTCCGGAGGTAAAGATTTATATATGGGAAGTCCTGTTTCGGGCATCGGGACAAGTTTCGGGGTTATCGGTATTGTACCGGGACCACCGGAAGGGTCCTGGGGGTCCACCGGGTGGGTCCACCTGTCCCGGAGGGGCCACATGGGCTGTAGGGGGTGCGCCTTGGCCTAATGGGCCAAGGGCACCAGCCCCACATAGGCCCATGCGCCTAGGGTATGAAGGGGGAAGAGTCCTAGGAGGGGAAGGCACCTCCTAGGTGCCTTGGGGGGGAGGGAAACCCCCCTTGGCCGCCGCACCCCTAGGAGATTGGATCTCCTAGGGCCGGCCACCCCCCCTTGGCCCTCCTATATATAGTGGGGGAGAGGAGGGACTTCATACCTGAACGCCTTGGCCTTTGGTTGCCTCCTTCTCCCTCTCCAACACCTCCTCCACCTCCATAGTGCTTAGCGAAGCTCTGCCGGAGTACTGCAACTCCATCAACACCACGCCGTCGTGTTGCTGCTGGTGCCATCTCCCTCAACCTCTCCTCCCTCCCTTGCTGGATCAAGAAGGAGGAGACTTGGCTGTTCCGTACGTGTGTTGAACGCGGAGGTGCCGTCCGTTCGGCGCTGGTCATCGGTGATTTGGATCACGTCGAGTACGACTACATCATCACCGTTCTTTTGAACGCTTCCGCTCGCGATCTACAAAGGTATGTAGATGCATCTAATCACTCGTTGCTAGATGAACTCCTAGATGATCTTGGTGAAACGAGTAGGAAAATTTTTGTTTTCTGCAACGTTCCCCAGCAGAGACTCCACACCCCTCGCTCACTACTGGCAGCTCCGGAGGAGAGGGAGGAACTGCAGATGCTGGTTGCGGCCATTGTTGAATTGGTAAAGGGAGGAGTGACGGGGATGGATCTGTTGGAGGTGTATCTCAGTCGACGAATCTAGCCCTTGCAAGCCCGTGACCACCCTATGTGGATGTACCCGGACCCAGAAGACACCGCTCGTACCCTCTCGGAGGAGGTTGACGAGGAGACGGTGGCCCAATGGCCCCGGAGTGTTACTGGCAACAAGGAACACTACAAAAAAAAGACACATCCGTGACATTTTGGGCCAAACGAATTTTTTCTGTCATGCTTATGACACTTCTATGATGATAATTGTGACAAAACCCGATATCATCATAGATGTGGTGGGATCCTACTTCTATGACAAAAAATCATGATAGAAAATGGGCTTTTTGTCATGGGCGGGCCAGAGACGCAGCTGCATGACATTCTTTGGGCCATCCATGATTACAATGGGTGGTCGGGGGCCGAGCCATGCGCGTTTCTCTCGTACACGTACACACGTGGGTGCGAGGTGTTGGGCTCTAACTAAACTCGAGTAAGGCATTCGCCTAACTGAACGGGAGCGATTGCACTGCAAGCTACGCGTTACTGAACCCGAGCGATCAATCGATGGCTGCTAACTGAACCCGATCGAGCGATTCCTTCGATACTGCTGCTAACAGAAGCCGATCGATGCTTCCCCTAGATGAACAG
>NC_041387.1:473184287-473226671 GCF_002162155.2 Triticum dicoccoides
GGGGTTGGATGAACAGAACCCCCGTGGTGTTGTCGCTGGATGAACAGGACCCCGATCGATCGAGCCGGTTGGGCAGGGATGAACAGGACCACGTGGAGGGCTAGATGAACAGGACCCCATGGAGGGAAGGTTGAACAGTAGCCGGTGGAGGGCTGGTTGAATAGTAGCCGGTGGAGGACTGGATGAACAGTAGCCTGTGGAGGGCTGGATGAACAGGACCCCATGGAGAGGGCTGGTTGAATAGTGGCTGGTGGAGGAGCGGTGGAGGCTGGATGAGCAGGAGCCCGTGGATGAACAGTCGTAGGTGGAGGGTGGAGGAGGTCGACGGTGGATGAACAGTAGCTCGTGGAGGCAGTCGGCGGTGGAGATGAACAATATCTCTTGGAGTCCCATTTTGCGGTACGCCACACCCCTCCCGATGAACAGGACCCCTGTTTCGACCGTAGCACTCCAACACAAGTCCGTTTCCTCTGTTTTGCAGTATGGCACACCCCTCCCGATCAACAGGACCCCGTTTCGACCGTAGGAGGTCCAAGAAAAGTCTGTTTCCTCCGTTTTGCGGTATGCCAGACCCCTCCCGATGAACAGGATCCCGTTTCGACCGTGGCCGGTCGAACACAAGGCCGTTTCCTCCGTTCTGCGGTACCAGGCCTCGTTTCCATCGGTTGTTCCGTCCAAGCCGGTTGGCTCCCGATGAACACAACGATGCATTCCGTTTCGACCCAGTCGGTTGGCTCCCCATGAACACGACGACGACACAATTTCTCCATTCCGACCCAGCCATGTACACAAGCCATGGCCGTACGTATGCGCGAGTAGGCATTCGAGACCCCGCCCGTATGTACGTACGTGGCCGTATTTTTTGGCGTGTGGCTGTATGTACGTGTACACAGTTTAGATGGGGCAGCCTGAACTGCTACGTGGGGGGCTCTACTATGACATGTGCTGCTACTTACTCGGCCACGGTTCATCGTTGCAAAGCGACCGATCGACCAGTATGTATGTACACGTTCGCGACCAGAATGACAATGCTACGTACGCTTCGACCAGGTGGGTCCCAACTGTCAGGCACTTCCTTGCATGCGAACATGTAGCTGGTGGGTCCTAGCAGTCAGGGGGCAAATTTTTTTTGCCCGTAATATGGACGCACTTCCTTGCGTGTGAAGATGTAGCTGGTGGGTCCCAACAGTCAGGGGGAAACATTTTTTCACGAAATATGGTGGCCCGTCCGGTGGGTCCCTGCTGTCAGGTGGAGGAATCATTATTTTACGCGTAATAAGGAGGCATTTCCTTGTTGCGGTCGTGGACCCAGCTGTCAGCCTCTCCACGTACAGTACTCTTTCAATGGAAGTCGTTCCTTGCCCATGTTGACCACGCCGCGCTGAGAGCACCAGGGCGATGGATAACGGCGAGGCCTAGGAAGGGGACGACACGGAGCCGGGGAAGACGCGGCAATGGAAGCCCGCGCGGGAAGGAGTATGAGGGTTCACTGGTTCGGCTGTGGTGTGAGGTTGTCATTGCCGCAGAATAACACGGGATGTGGGTGAGTAGAGGGATTCTCTGGCCAGCGGTGGGAGTAGTAGGGGGTGGTGAGGCCTACGCGGCAGCACAACTGGCCAAGGGAGGCGGGAGCAGGCGGTCCCGCCGGCGCTGGATTTGGCGGCCAGAGCAAGAAGATTAGAGATTGAAGAAACACGACGGCCATTGGATTGATATCCAACGGTTACGTGTGCTAGAATCATTTGTTGACGTATATAGTAAGTAAAAAAAATCTTGCATACACGTCAACTTAATAGGCCCACAAGTCAGACCATTCCCTATTTTTCTAATAATTTAATATATCTCATTGCAACTTCTTATGCAATTTATTGCAGTCTAATTATTTTGTTGGCCAGGGCCAGGGTTAAAAATTTACACGAAATTTCGCATATTTCTGTGGGTTCCAAACAATTTTCAATACCGAAATGTCGAGCCAGATTTAAAGTACTTTGAAGATATATTTAAATTAGGTTAAAGCCCAATGAAATAGGAATCTGAAAATGTAAAAAATTCAAAAATTATAAAGTAATTGCCAATTTGTCATCTGTTTTTATATTTACAACCCATTTCATATTACTTTGAAGATTTGCAGGCGTCTTGAAAGAGTTGCATCCCATCAGGGCATAGAAAAATAAGTAGGCCTGGATTGGGTATTCTTTAGAAAAAAATAATTTGGGCTCATTTTCACAAAGAAAAAATAGTTGGGCTGGTCATATGGTGAACATAAAATATAAGCCTGGGCTAGACGGGCCACAACCCAGTTGAAACCCTGCTCCGTCTCAACAATAACAAAAAAAATACTACTCGGGCAGCTACGTCCTAGGTGTCAGTCAATCTTGTGATATTCTCTTATCTATTGACTATATATGCTCACAATGTCATGGGTCCCAGACGTCAGGAAACCACTAGGAGGAAGCATTTTCTTTTTCCATACGCTGACATGGTGGGCCCCTACTGTGATCCTCTCCACATACTTCTGTCGATTCCTGTTGTTTGTTGACCATGTTGACAACACGAGAGGGCGGCGCCGCGGCGAGCACACCAAAGCGCGCGGAGGAGGATGGCAAGGCCTCGGACATCAGCATTAACGATTTAGGAGACGGTGGGGCGGCGATGCGTGCGCTGAGCCGCAGCCAGCCGTGGGAGGCGAAAGCAGGCGGCCCCGCAGGCGCTGGTTTGGTTTTGACGGCTGGAGGAAGACAGGACTAAAGAAACACGACAGACTGTAAAAGCAGTAGGAGTACTTAACAACCTTAACTGAAACCAACAGGGGCACTTACCAACCATGGCTGAAAGCAGTATGAGTACTTATACAGGTTCAACCGTACAAAGCACGCCTCGAACAGTGCTATTTTGCCTACATTTAACCAAGGGTGAGGCCACCAAGCCCCAGGACAAGGCCCAGGCGCCACCCCGCGCATCCACAACCTTCTGAAACCAGCTTCATCTCGCAATGTGGTCAATAAACAGGATATTCACTTTAGAGCCATGGAAAAGCAGGAACATAATCTTCTGTCCTATTCTCCAAGATGGACAGGCCTTCATTATTTGAGACCACCCATGAATAAGTATCTTTTCACCTCCAAGGGGAATGGAGTAGGTCGACATAAACATCATGTTGTGACCAAGCGCGAGTCTGGCCCGACCATGGTCAAGCATCTGTATAGGAACAATAGAACTGGGTAGTTTCTGTTTCAAGAAAATCACAACTGTAAAATTGTGTATAAGCAATAGTTTATGAACAACATATATAACAGAAAATAGCTCGTACCATAAGTTTCTCGACACAGTTGGACCTATTCAACGAGTGCATCAGTGGCACACATATCCCACGTGGCCTTCCACCATTGAAATGCCCCACAAGGACCTGAAGACGATCAATAAAGTCTAGGAACTTATGGATGTCGTCCCAGTCAACTTTAGTGCCATCAGTAACAACCGAGTTCTTATAGAATAACAAACGAGCAGCCTGCTTAACTCTGAAAAGACCTACACGTGCCACCAATTATAAGAAAATATTAGTTAGAAGTAGCATCTTCGTGAGAGATTCGTTGCTACTTCTAAAGTTAAATTGTGATTAGTAAGACAGAGTAGGTGGATTAAGAATTAATCGAGGCAACAAGCAAGAACCAGGTACAAAACTAACATGGATGAACAATTTGAACGACGTTGGGGTGGAAGATCACAGTGAAGATGAGACCATGTTCTGCTATTTCCTTCAACATTCATGCGCCAACTTTCAGTCTGTAACACTTGAGAAAGTTTATCCAAGTTAGGCCATAAAAAAAGAAGCGATCTTCTTGGTTCATGAACCCAACTCGGAACTTATATCCATGGCTTATCTTCACTGTGACCATTAAACTGGTGTATTCAGTTATGGCAAAGGCGAACATCTTGAGTACATGTGTTCTGGCAGAGCAAGTAATGCACTGCAGGAAAAATAATTTGAGAACACAATGTATTCCCTATCCAAGTCTATAAATAATTGCCTCCTTCACGTCAGTGTTGACCATCGTACTAGTACCTTTTATCCAAATATAGCAACCCAAATTTCCAAATTAGTTGACAGCATGTTCAAAAAACCCCACCCTCCCGGATAGAAAACAGGATTCTAGGAACATACTGTGCGCGTTTTAAAATCCTGTGTTAGGATTAGAAGGAACAAGTGTGGCGTCTCGCCAAGGGCGCAGAAAGCTGTACGGTCCTCGCACTTTGGGCACTGCAAATGAAACACACTAGATTCAGTAGGAAGAAAAATGCATCAACGGCGGCGGCTGCCATCCTAGGATTACCCGCGACCAAGGGACTTGGATTTATCGGGGATGGATGAAGAATTCATACCTGGTTCTCCATGAGAAAACTCTATGCAATTGCCGAGAGGGGGTTTTCTATGAACAAGCAGATGAGGGAGAAGTTGATTCAGGCCCAGTGAAATATTGCCGCTTCGTCCGTCGAGCTTACTGCTAAAGCTGGAAAGGTGGGGGGTTTTGTGATTTGACGGCTCATTGGGCATTACTGCGGCGTTACGACCGAGGTGTGTCTACCGTGCAGTTTGTGCACTCTAATTTGGTGCCTATGGCACGTGGACCCTGTTGCCGGATGCCCCACATATCAGCGAAAGGAAGTAGAAAGACAGGAGTAACTAGTTACACATAAATATATTTTTGACAGAGAGATACTCCCTCTGTAAAGAAATATAAAAATCTTTTATATCACAACTTTATACATAATAAAAACCAAGGGGAATATATATAACATATATAATTATAAAAAAACAGAGTTTTTTTAACACAGTATAGACGAGTTGGTGATGATGGTGTGCCTGCCATCCTGCAATATAGGTCGTCTGATTTATATCTGGCGGATAGGAAGGAAACTATGGCAATTTTGCAAAAAGGTACCCACACACTGTTGGGGAACGTTGCATAAAATAAAAAAATTCCTATGTTCACCAAGATCAATCTATGAGTTCATCTAGAAACGAGAGAGAGGAGTGCATCTACATACCCTTGTAGATTGCGAGCGGAAGCGTTCAAGAGAACGGGGTTGAAGGAGTCGTACTCGTCGTGATCCAAATCACTGGAGATCCTAGCGCCGAACGGACGGCACCTCTGTGTTCAACACATATATGGTCAGCGTGACATCTCCTCCTTCTTGATCCAGCAAGGGGGAAGGAGAGGTTGATGATGATCCAGCACCACGACGGCGTGGTGGTGGATGCAGCAGGGATCCGGCAGGGCTTCGCCAAGCGACTACGAGAGGGAGAGGTGTAGCAAGGGGGGAAGGGAGGCACCAGGTGTCAGGGTGCGGCTGCCCTCCCACCCCCCTCTTTATATAGGGACCCCAGGGGGGCGCCGGCCCTAGGAGATGGGATCTCCTAGGGGGGCGGCGGCCAAGGGGGGAAACTTGCCCCCCAAGGCAAGTGGAGGCGCCCCCCTACGGTTCCCAACCCTAGGCGCATAGGAGGGCCCAGGGGGGCGCACCAGCCCACCAGGGGCTGGTTCCCCTCCCACTTCAGCCCATGGGGCCCTCTGGGATGGGTGGCCCCACCCAGTGGACCCCCCGGGACCCTTCCGGTGGTCCCGGTACAATACCGGTGAACCCCGAAACTTTCCCGATGGCCGAAACTCGACTTCCCATATATAATTCTTTACATCCAGACCATTCCGGAACTCCTTGTGACGTCCAGGATCTCATCCGGGACTCCGAACAACTTTCGGTTTGCTGCATTCTAATATCTTTACAACCCTATCATCACCGAACCTTAAGTGTGTAGACCCTACGGGTTCGGGAGACACGTAGACATGACCGAGACGGCTCTCCGGTCAATAACCAACAGCGGGATCTGGATACCCATGTTGGCTCCCACATGCTCCTCAATGATCTCATCGGATGAACCACAATGTCGAGGATTCAAGCAACCCCATATACAATTCCCTTTGTCAATCGGTACGTTACTTGCCCGAGGTTCGATCGTCGGTATCCCATGACCAGACACTTGGTCACTTTGAGCTCATTATGATGATGCATTACCGAGCGGGCCCAGAGATACCTCTCCGTCATACGGAGTGACAAATCCCAGTCTCGATCCGTGTCAACCCAACAGACACTTTCGGAGATACCTGTAGTGCACCTTTATACTCACCCAGTTACGTTGTGACGTTTGGTACACCCAAAGCACTCCTATGGTATCTGGGAGTTACACGATCTCATGGTGTAAGGAAAGGATACTTGACATTGGAAAAGCTCTAGCAAACGAACTACACGATCTTGTGCTATGCTTAGGATTGGGTCTTGTCCATCACATCATTCTCCTAATGATGCGATCGCGTTATCAATGACATCTAATGTCCATAGTCAGGATACCATGACTATCTGTTGATCAACGAGCTAGTCAACTAGAGGCTCACTAGGGACATGTTGTGGTCTATGTATTCACACGTGTATTTACGATTTACGGATAATACAATTATAGCATGAATAAAAGACAATTATCATGAACAAGGAAATATAATAATAATCCTTTTATTATTGCCTCTAGGGCATATTTCCAACAGTCTCCCACTTGCACTAGAGTCAATAATCTAGTTACATTGTGATGAATCGAACACCCATAGAGTTCTGGTGTTGATCATGTTTTGCTCGCGGAAGAGGTTTAGTCAATGTATCTGTGACATTCAGATCCGTATGTACTTTGCAAATATCTATGTCTCCATCTTGAACATTTTCATGGATGGAGTTGAAACGACGCTTGATGTGCCTGATCTTCTTGTGAAACCTGGGCTCCTTGGCAAGGGCAATAGCTCCAGTGTTGTCACAGAAGAGAGTGATTGGCCCCGACGCATTGGGTATGACTCCTAGGTCAGTGATGAACTCCTTCATCCATATTGCTTCATGCGCTGCCTCTGAGGCTGCCATGTATTCCGCTTCACATGTAGATCCTGCCACGACGCTCTGCTTGCAACTGCACCAGCTTACTGCTCCACGATTCAACATATACACATATCCGATTTGTGACTTAGAGTCATCCAGATCTGTGTCGAAGCTAGCATCGACGTAACCCTTTACGACGAGCTCTTCGTCACCTCCATAAACGAGAAACATATCCTTTGTCCTTTTCAGGTACTTAAGGATATTCTTGACCACTGTCCAGTGTTCCTTGCCGGGATTACTTTGGTACCTTCCTACCAAACTTACGGCAAGGTTTACATCAGGTCTGGTACACAGCATGGCATACATAATAGATCCTATGGCTGAGGCATAGGGGATGACACTCATCTCTTCTTTATCTTCTGCCGTGGTCGGGCATTGAGCCGAGCTCAATCTCACACCTTGCAACACAGGCAAGAACCCTTTCTTGGACTGATCCATTTTGAACTTCTTCAATATCTTATCAAGGTATGTGCTTTGTGAAAGACTTATGAGGCGTCTCGATCTATCCCTATAGATCTTGATGCCTAATATGTAAGCAGCTTCTCCAAGGTCCTTCATTGAAAAACATTTATTCAAGTAGGCCTTAATGTTGTCCAAAAGTTCTATATCATTTCCCATCAAAAGTATGCCATCTACATATAATATGAGAAATGCTACAGAGCTCCCACTCACTTTCTTGTAAACGCAGGCTTCTCCATAAGTCTGCATAAACCCAAACGCTTTGGTCATCTCATCAAAGCGAATGTTCCAACTCCGAGATGCCTGCACCAGCCCATAAATGGATCGCTAGAGCTTTCATACCTTGTTAGCATTCTTAGGATCGACAAAACCTTCCGGCTGCATCATATACAGTTCTTCCTTAATATAGCCGTTAAGGAATGCCGTTTTGACGTCCATCTGACATATCTCATAATCATAGTATGCGGCAATTGCTAACATGATTCAGACGGACTTCAGCTTCGCTACGGGAGAGAAAGTCTCATCGTAGTCAACCCCTTGAACTTGTCGATAACCCTTAGCGACAAGTCGAGCCTTATAGATGGTAACATTACCATCCGCGTCCGTCTTGTTCTTAAAGATCCATTTGTTTTCTATCGCTCGCCGATCATCAGGCAAGTCTGTCAAACTCCATACTTTGTTTTCATACATGGATCCTATCTCGGATTGCATGGCTTCAAGCCATTTGTTAGAATCTGGGCCCGCCATCGCTTCTTCATAGTTCGAAGGTTCACCGTTGTCTAACAACATGATTTCCAGGACAGGGTTGCCATACCACTCTGGTGTGGAACGTGTCCTTGTGGACCTACGAAGTTCTGTAGCAACTTGATCCGAAGTACCTTGATCATCATCATTAATTTCCTCTCCAGTCGGTGTACGCACCACAGGAACATTTTCCTGAGCTGCACTACTTTCCGGTTCAAGAGGTAGTACTTCATCGAGTTCTACTTTCCCCCCACTTACTCCTTTCGAGAGAAACTCTTTTTCCAGGAAGGATCCGTTCTTGGAAACAAAGATCTTGCCTTCGGATCTAAGGTAGAAGGTATACCCAATGGTTTCCTTAGGGTATCCTATGAAGACGCATTTTTCCGACTTGGGTTCGAGCTTTTCAGGTTGAAGTTTCTTGACATAAGCATCACATCCCCAAACTTTTAGAAACGACAGCTTAGGTTTCTTCCCAAACCATAATTCATGCGGTGTCGTCTCAACGGATTTAGATGGAGCCCTATTTAAAGTGGATTTAGCTGTCTCTAGAGCGTATCCCCAAAATGATAGCGGTAAATCGGTAAGAGACATCATAGATCACACCATATCCAATAGAGTGCGATTACGACATTCGGACACACCGTTACGCTGAGGTGTTCCAGGCGGCGTGAGTTGTGAAACGATTCCACATTTCCTTAAGTGTGTACCAAATTCGTGACTTAAATATTCTCCTCCATGATCTGATTGTAAGAACTTTATTTTTTGGTCACGTTGATTCTCTACTTCATTCTGAAATTCCTTGAACTTTTCAAAGGTCTCAGACTTGTGTTTCATCAAGTAGACATACCCATATCTACTTAAGTCATCAGTGAGAGTGAGAACATAACGATATCCTCCGCGAGCCTCAACGCTCATTGGACCACACACATCAGTATGTATGATTTCCAATAAGTTGGTTGCTCGCTCCATTGTTCCGGAGAATGGAGTCTTGGTCATTTTTCCCATGAGGCATGGTTCGCATGTGTCAAATGATTCATAATCGAGAGACTCTAAAAGTCCATCAGCATGGAGCTTCTTCATGCGCTTGACACCAATGTGACCAAGGTGGCAGTGCCACAAGTATGTGGGATTATCGTTATCAACTTTACATCTTTTGGTATTCACACTATGAATATGTGTAACATTACGTTCGAGATTCATTAAGAATAAACCATTGACCATCGGGGCATGACCATAAAACATATCTCTCATATAAATAGAACAACCATTATTCTCGGATTTAAATGAGTAGCCATCTCGTATTAAACGAGATCCAGATACAATGTTCATGCTCAAACTTGGCACGAAATAACAATTATTGAGGTTTAAAACTAATCCCGTGGGTAAATGTAGAGGTAGCATGCTGACAGCGATCACATCGACCTTGGAACCATTCCCGACGCGCATCGTCACCTCGTCCTTCACCAGCCTCCGCTTATTCCGCAGCTCCTGCTGTGAGTTACAAATATGAGCAACGGCACCGGTATCAAATACCAAGGAGTTACTACGAGTACTGGTAAGGTACACATCAATTACATGTATATCACGTATACCTTTAGTGTTGCCGGCCTTCTTGTTCGCTAAGTATTTGGCGCAGTTCCGCTTCCAGTGACCCTTCCCTTTGCAATAAAAGCATTCAGTCTCAGGCTTGGGTCCATTCTTTGACTTCTTCCCAGCAACTGGCTTACCGGGCGCAGCAATATCTTTGCCGTCCTTCTTGAAGTTCTTCTTACCCTTGCCCTTCTTGAACTTGGTGGTTTTATTGACCATCAACACTTGATGTTCTTTCTTGATATCTACCTCTGCCGACTTGAGCATTGAAAATACTTCAGGAATAGTTTTCACCATCCCCTGCATATTGTAGTTCATCACAAAGCTCTTGTAGCTCGATGGGAGCGACTGAAGGATTCTGTCAATGACCGCCTCGTCCGGGAGGTTAATGTCCAGCTGGGACATGCGGTTGTGCAACCCAGACATTTTGAGTATGTGCTCACTGACAAAACTATTTTCCTCCATCTTACAACTATAGAACTTGTCAGAGACTTCATATCTCTCGACCCGGGCATGAGCTTGGAAAACCATTTTCAGCTCCTCGAACATCTCATATGCTCCGTGTTGCTCAAAATGCTTTTGGAGCCCCGGTTCTAAGATGTAAAGCATGCCACACTGAACGAGGGAGTAATCATCAGCACGTGACTGCCAAGCGTTCATAACATCTTGGTTCTCTGGGATGGGTGCTTCACCTAGCGGTCCTTCTAGGACATATGCTTTCTTGGCAGCTATGAGGATGATCCTCAGGTTCCGGACCCAGGCCATATAGTTGCTGCCATCATCTTTCAGCTTGGTTTTCTCTAGGAACGCGTTGAAGTTCATGTTGACATGAGCGTTGGCCATTTGATCTACAAGACATATTTTGCAAAGATTTTAGACTAAGTTCCTGATAAATAAGTTCATCTAATCAAATTATTTAATGAACTCCCACTCAGATTTGACATCCCTCTAGTCATCTAAGTGTTACATGATCCGAGTCGACTAGGCCGTGTCCGATCATCACCTGAGACGGACTAGTCATCATCGGTGAACATCTCCATGTTGATCGTATCTTCCATACGACTCATGTTCGACCTTTCGGTCTCTGTGTTCCGAGGCCATGTCTGTACATGCTAGGCTCGTCAAGTTAACCTAAGTGTTTTTTCATGTGTAAATGTGTATACACCCGTTGTATGTGAACGTAGGAATCTATCACACCTGATCATCACGTGGTGCTTCGAAACGACGAACTTTAGCAACGGCGCATAGTTAGGGGGAACACTTTCTTGAAATTATTATGAGGGATCATCATATTTACTACCGTCGTTCTAAGTAAACAAGATGCATAAACATAATAAACATCACATGCAATTATATAGTAGTGACATGATATGGCCAATATCATATAGCTCCTTTGATCTCCATCTTTGGGGCTCCATGATCATCTTCGTCACCGGCATGACACCATGATCTCCATCATCATGATCTCCATCATCGTGTCTCCATGAAGTTGCTCGCCAACTATTACTTCTACTACTATGACTAACGGTTTAGCAATAAAGTAAAGTAATTACATGGCGTTAAATCATTAACACGCAGGTCATACAATAATTAAGACAACTCCTATGGCTCCTGCCAGTTGTCATACTCATCGACATGCAAGTCGTGATTCCTATTACAAGAACATGATCTCATACATCCCAATATACCATTCATCATTCATCAGAACCTTTTTTGGCCATATCACATCACAAAGCAATTGCTGCAAAAACAAGTTAGACGTCCTCTAATTGTTGTTGCATCTTATACGTGGATGCAATAGGGTTCTAGCAAGAATGTTTTCTTACCTACGAATAACCACAACGTGATTTGTCAACTTCTATTTACCCTTCATAAGGACCCTTTTCATCGAATCCGCTCCAACTAAAGTGGGAGAGACAGACACCCGCTAGACACCTTATGAAACTAGTGCATGTCAGTCGGTGGAACCTGTCTCACGTAAGCGTACGTGTAAGGTCGGTCCGGGCCGCTTCATCCCACAATACCGCTGAAGCAAAATAAGACTAGTAGTGGCAACAAAGTTGACAACATCTACGCCGACAACAGATTTGTGTTCTACTCGTGCAATAGAGAACTACGCATAGACCTAGCTCATGATGCCACTGTTCGAGAACGTTGCATAAAATAAAAAATTTCCTACATTCACCACGATCAATCTATGAGTTCATCTAGCAACGAGAGAGAGGAGTGCATCTACATACCCTTGTAGATCGCGAGCGGAAGCGTTCAAGAGAACGGGGTTGAGGGAGTCGTACTCGTTGTGATCCAAATCACCGGAGATCCTAGCGCCGAACGGACGACACCTCCGCGTTCAACACACGTACGGTCAGCGTGACATCTCCTCCTTCTTGATCCAGCAAGGGGGAAGGAGAGGTTGATGAAGATCCAGCACCACGATGGCGTGGTGGATGATGCAGCAGGGATCCGGCAGGGCTTCGCCAAGCGATTACGGGAGGGAGAGGTGTAGCAAGGGGGGAAGGGAGGCGCCAGGTGTCAGGGTGAGGTTGCCCTCCCACCCCCCCTCTTTATATAGGGACCCCAGGGGGGCTCCGGCCCTAGGAGATGGGATCTCCTAGGGGGGGCGGCGGCCAAGGAGGGAAACTTGCCCCCCAAGGCAAGTGGAGGCTCCCTGATGTAGGGCGGAACCCTAAGTGGTCGATCTTTCACGTTTGGAGGGATCCTACGGGGAATCACGAAGAACACGCGGAAGAACTAGAGGGAAAACATGGGGAGAACAAGAGAAACTCTCAAGCGACAAGTAATCAATCACACGAGTGCTAGATCACCGACAACATAGAGTAACATATGATCCACAATCAACAAAGGTAAGGATACAAAGGAACCGTTCTTCTCCGTATGGAGGCCTTGATGGTCTTCCCTAGAAAGGGGTCTTGAATCCGCTTGGGGGATCTTCTCCGAAGAGGTCCTGAGCTCCGAGGAGAAGTATCCAAGTGGATGAGCAAGGCTCTCACACAGAATATGAGCTAAACCTATGCTAAACCTAACTAGGAGGAGGTGGAGGAGTATATATAGTCTAGAGCCACGAAGGGGTAAGTGAGGGCGAAGGGGTACACGGGCTCGGCCCAATACACTGTGCGCAGACAGGCCGGTTGTACCGGTCGATGGGGCGGTTGTACCGCTGGCGACTCATGGAGGGCGGAAGTACCGGACGAGGAAGGTGGTACTACCGCTGGGGTCAGGTGCTCGCTTCTGCAGATGGGCGTCGGGGGCCCCAGCGGTTGTACCGGTCATTGGGCCGGTAGTACCGGTCTTTTGGGATTTATCGGTACATCCGATGCTGTACCGGCCTTGCACCGCTTGATCACAGAATGGTGGCCGGTTGTTGGGCGGTAGTGGCCCGGTTGTACCGCTCGGGCGGTTGTTGGGCGGTTGTTCCGGTCCTTCCAGGCTGGGCAGACTGCCTCCTTGATCTTGATGTCCGTCTTGCACCATTCCTTCTCCTTGGTTGCTTACATGGTACCTGAGCATATGCAAGATGCATGCATGAGGTAGTAGCCATGTCTCACATGTGGAAAGTGAAGGTTCGGAGAGGAACGAGTTCACCTTGTGTCCAATGGTGTATATTCGAGGTCTCGTCATATGTCCTCTTGGGGCTTGAAGAGTAGTCGGAGTGTACATGGGGATGAACGTGGGATGCTCCGCATCATCTCCCCCCCCCCCCTTGTGAAAGATCCGACCTCGGATCGTGATCCTCATCACCATGGAAACAGTTGTCGTGGACGGACTTGTAGTTGGACGAAGTTGAAGACATTGCACAATCCAAGTAGTCCAAGGTGTCGCCGGAGTGATAGACATGCAAAAAGAGCAAACACAAGCAACACTCGGAAATACAATGGTTAGCGCACACAAAGTGTCCATCATGTAAGAATGAGTCCGTGCGGCAAGATAGGTCGTGACAAAGCACATGAAGCTTATCAAGATGATCTAGAATGAGATGCAAAGCATTCATGGGAGGAAATGCAATCATTGTGTGCACAAATGTGTTATGAATATGAGCAATGCAACCACGATGCAAAATGATGTCATAATGGGATTGTTTATCAAATGCATGAACATGGCAATGGATGCTCAACATGTGGATATTATCATGCAATTGATGGTCGACAATATGGTCATGATGTATGAATATGCCATCAAGGTAGATCACAACAAATTTGCTAAGGAAATGCACAAGCTCATATATCATGGATGACATGGGAATACAAGATGCAACAAGGCAATCATAATGTGAGTCAATCCATGCATAGGGTGCAAACTTGTGGTGAGTATGATATGTCCATCGAGCATGACATGTATGAGCACAATCAACAAATATGGAGGTGTTGGTGTACCAAAGCTCGATGTCGAGGCATGAGTGGAGTTTCGAAGGTGCATCCAAGAAGTGCGAGCGCTCCTCAATGTGAAGGTCCATGTATCCAATCTCCAATGTCGTTCCTCCATTCACTAGATGTAACATGTAGACAACAAGAAGGAAACAACAATGAAAGAGTGACCCATCCAATATGCGTATTTGAGGATGACTCAAAGAGAAGGAGTTCACCTTTATGAGGATGTCGAAAATGTTGGTGTCGCACATCGTGTATGCCTTCACATAACCAATATGTCTCATGACGGTAATGCCTTGTGAATCCTTCAAAACGAAAGAACATGACAAACACTCGGAAAAACAAATGAGGTTAGCGGACATGCAAAACCTGTCATTCGAGTGGTAATATACCGAACAAGTGTATGCATCATGCTCATCATAAGAAGGTACAAGGGAGCATTTCATAGTGTGGAGGCATATGATGCAAGAACAACCAAATACAAGAGGCTCAAGGAAAGAAGTATGCATCACAAGTAAGGTGTCAAAGTCTCCGAAATCAATAAGCATAGTATGGTTGCACTCAATACAAGTGGATATGAAAGAGGCAACTAATGGACACAAGAGACAATGATCAAGATATATCATGTGAGAGGCATGAGCATATATGTCATCAACCCAAGAAAGCAAGTAATAGTGGAACATGGGTGATGCAACATAGCAAGCAATCATATCAATCAAGTCAAGCAAGCTAGTAGTGCGAAGATGCAACATACTAGGAGGAATCATGGCAGGCATGTCATGTGTGCAAATAGTGTGCATGAATAATTCACATGTCATAGCACAAGCATGAAAGCAAGATATGAGGAAAGTAGGTTCATGGTGTTGGCAAGAAGTCCTATGTAAATAGCAATGTAACATCATGACTCTCCCAACACAAGAATCAACAATAGTATGAGGCACATGATAAACATGGCAATAGCAACTGGGATCTCCACCAAGCATGCAAATACACATAGAAGTATCATAATGGTGAATCATGGGTAGATGCAAGCAAGGGTCACAATTGCATGGCAAATGCATAGAAGCAAGTATAACATGCAAAGTGAACACGGGAAAATGAGCATAAGGTGACAAGTGGTAAATAGCCCATAGTCGTGTGATAGCCAAGTAGAAGAGATGTGCGTAGTCCTTGCGCGAAGGGAACGGTGGTAAGGATAGTCCACGGGATCCCAAGTCATCGTTGCTCTCAAGAGCTCGTTTCGTCAACTCATGGGATTGTGAGGTTGACGAGTGTTCATAAGTACCTACACAAAACAAAGACAAAGAGAAAATTGTGTGTGCATGGTATATGTACACATCATCCATCATGATGCTCACGTGCATGTGTCGGTTAGCACAAAATAGCCAATGCTCAAATAAATGAGATGCGTGATATAGAAACATGTCATCCATCATGATAGGTTTGTTGTTATGTATAGCATAATGGAGACTCAAATTGTGTAATGCATCACGAGCAATCTCTAAAGCATTGTTATTCATGGAATGCATATGGTGCACGCAATTATGGGAATCATGCAAAGTATGGAATGCATCAAAATCTCCTAATATGTATGAGGAAACTATGGGGGTCTCCTCATGAGCATTAGTGGAAACATCACATGGAGAATATTGACAACATCCAAAACAATGCATATTCAGACCAATGTGCTCATGGCATGGTATAGGAGATGAATTGCACAAATCATGTAAAGGAAGCATGGCAATATCATCACAAGAGAAGCAAAAGCCAATGACCATCATCTCGTCATCTATGCCATAAGTGCAAATGGGATTGATTTTAATGGGGTATGCATAGTTACTATGTTGAGATTGTAATGAGGCAATATGGGAGATCTCACTCATAGCATATGACAAGGTCAATGGATTGTCAAACATGAAGTGACCAATAGAATTTTCACAAGATATCCTATGAAGCATATCATCACAACTAGGCAACTCAACATGCTCATCATCATATTCATCATAAATAGGTAATTCAAGGCATGAAGAAGTTTCACTAGCATGAAGCATGGTAATATGTGGGTCAACATCATGGGAGCAATCAAGGTCAAGAGAGTCCACTAGTGGGACAAGAGAAGCACCGTCACCTATGTTACCTTCGGAGCATAGCTCATGTGTTGTAGGTGAGGTGTTGAAGATCCAATCGTTGTCATCTTCATCTTGATGGAACCATGTGGGGGGTGCATCATCGTCCACCATGGCCATCGGTTTTCCCATTGGAGGGATGGACTCGTCACGTATAGGCATGTCGTCATGTAGGAGACCAAGCACCAAAGAAGAAAACACACTAGGAGTAGAGGTTAAGTCGTTAGAAATCATAGTGGCCTCACATGCTGTGTCAACTACCTCACTCTCTAAGTGTTGTGGCTCACTCACTCCCTCAAGGATGCTCTCACTCATATGGTTGGTGCAGTCACTCAAATGGCGCTCAACCTCACATAGGATGTGTGGCATGCTCTCATGTGTGGGGCTAGTGGTGGTCACACTCATCCTCTCATAGGAAATGCTCTCAATGTCACGTATGGTGGAGTCACTCATCTCTCTCATGGGATGGTGGCTCTCCTCACATGACAAATGGGGCATCTCTTCATATGTGGTTGTTGGAGAGATGTTGGTGCAAATGTCTCCATGCGCGGTCGCGTAGCTTGACTCGGAGGATGAGTCCAATATGGGCACCATCTTCATGTTGTTGAAGAGGTTCGCGCTTGTCGCCGTAGTCGAAGGGGATGGCCCTTGCTCGACCGTCTTGTCGCCGTCTTGGTGTTGGAGGTCCATATGATGTGGCACCTCATAGCTCGTCTCCATGACCGAAGGGAGTTTCCCATGCTCGGCCATCTTCCTTGAGGGGCTTCCGAAGATGGAAGTGTCGCCCTCGCTTGTAGGTGGTCGCCTTGGACTTGATGAAGTCGTTGTAGGCGTACTCGTGGGAAGTAGGCGAAGATGCCGTACGTCCAAAGGCGAAGATGCCTTGATAGCACTTGGCGAAGATGCCAAAGTGGTTGTTGTAGCCGTAACACCGTCTTGGTGGTGGTCGTCTCGCGGTCTTCTCTTGTGCTTATGAAGCTTGGACTTGGCGTGAAGTAGGGCTTGTTGGGCCTTGTGCACTTTCGCTTGTGGAGCATCTTCATGATGATGATGTCGTTGTCGTGCTTGAGCTCCTTGGCGTTCGTCGTCGTCGTGCACATGATGCTTGGAGGTGACTTGCCCTTCTTGACGATGTTGATCACGAATGTGATGGTGGTCGCCATGTAGATGTTGACTTGGACAACTTGCGCTTGCATCTTGTTTGTGCTCCGAAGACTTGTGTCTTGAATGTCGCCGCCTTGAAGATGATGAAGGGGAAGTAGACTTGATCAAGGCTCTAATCTCCTCCATCCTTGCATCTTGCTCCTCTTTATGTGCGGCAAGCTTCTTGTCGAAGTAGTCCCTTCTCCTTGCTTCGGAGTGATGAATGTCGATGGAGATGTTCTCGATGCGCTCTCGCAATCTTGATTGTGTGCCTTGCACTTGTCGTTGTAGATCGAAGATAGACGCTTTGGTGATGTAATTGTTCACACCGTCGTTGTTGTCGAGGACCAGAGAGGAAATGCCTTGCCTATCCATCACAAGACTCGAGCAAATATGAGTGGGAGAAAGAGAAGAACTTATACCAATGTACCTTGACCGATGTTGAAAATGAATCAAGTTCACTCAAGTGCGGACAATGAAATAGCACTATTGGTACCAATCCTTGTCGGTTCTCACACCTACACAAGTAAAGCTTATAGTGGAGCTCGGTGAGGATAGTGGCACAAAAATTTAATGCAAAATGTTAGCAAGAGTCAATAATGTTGAAAGAGATTCACAAATTCGCAAGCGAAACAAGTAGACCAATAGCAAAGAATGGTACACGGAAACACACACACGGATAGATAAATGGGGTCGTGCAACCAAGGAATGAGCACAAAATGTGGAATCCACGGAAAACGCTCATGTTGCACAACTCAAGAGAGACTCTAGCACGATTGCTCTATAGGCGGATACGACACTTGTGCACAACCTATAAGATGCAAAATGGATAAACTTCTATCCCAAGTATGCTATGTATGTATGATTCCCGGTGTTTCTCTCAAGATGATCCAAGATGATCGTATATGACAATCTTATATGCAATGTGGTATGATGCTATGGCACTTGCTTACAAGCTTCTTTGCTCTCTTTCTTTTGCTTAAAAGCTTTATTTCTTTTTTTTTTCTATGGCCACTTTTGCACAATGCACAAACCAAGATAGCAATTGTGTATATGCGAGAACAAACTTGTGACACAAGATATGATACCAATATATGTACCACGATGATATGGTATGTCTGCTATGTGAAGTATGATCACTAATGTGCACAAGTCACGTTGCCGGCAATACTCAAATGGCTAGTCTCGATAGGCAAATAACGCAAAATGGGCTAGAGGTTATCAATGCAATGGCAAGGGTAATATACAATGGAGGGATACCACGATACCAAGATGATATGGAGGTTACCGTCCGTGGCGATGATGAGTGGCGGTGTTCTTGATGTAGATACCAAGATGGTGGAGTCTCGTCCCTAAGTAGCCGAAACACCTTAGGAAACGGAAAAACCGCGAACTCAAAATCTCAAACGTCAAATGTCAAAATGGTGGTAGCGGAAAGCGGTGGTGGTTTGCACTTGGCAATGCGGAAGTGGAGTGATGGGCTATACACGTGTCGGAGTTGAAGTTGCCGTCCCTAAGTAGCTGAAACACCTTAGGAGACACAAGCCACAACTCAAACAAGCTCAAACAACTATTGGGTTAAGTTGGGGGTGGCGGAAGTGTATGGTGGGCATGCCTATGCGGAAGTGGTGGCGGTGGTTGATGAAGAAGCAATTGTCCCTAAGTAGCCGAAACACCTTAGGATACTCGAATCACTACTAAAGCAACCACTAATGCTAAGGGGAACAAAATGGGTTAGGTTGCGGAAGTCGGTGGTGGCTATGCGGATGATATGGTGGAGGGCCTAGGCAAACTTGCCAAATTTTGGAAAATTTGATGGAGTCTAATTGTGTTGGTGGTATTTTTGTGGGATGGGGGATGTCAATAGCTTCAAAACGAGCTAAAGAACGTCAAAAACGGACTCCGGATGAATTAGTTATGGGCAAAACGGTGAAACTCGGAACGCTGAAACTGGGAGGGGCGGTAGTACCGCTTGGGAGGGCGGTAGTACCGCTCGTGGTACTCAGCGGTAGTACCGCTCGGAGGGGCGGAAGTACCGCTCGTGTCGGGATTTTTCCCAGATCGACTCGGGGCGCGATTTTGGGGCGGAAATGGATGATTTCGGGGCCAAAATTGGATGGATTTCGTGGATGAGAAGAGGGGAAACTTGGGGGAATGCTAGATCCACTTGAAACCAAGCAAATCCACGGATCAAAATCAACAAAACATCATCAAACCAACAAATCACAAAAAAATTTGGGGGCTATTTTTGGTGGGGATTTTCGGATTTAGGACGAAAACAACAAAATCAAGCTAGAAAACACGGGGTAGGGGCTCCAAAAACGTGATAAACGTGGCTCATGATACCAAGATGATGTAGGGCGGAACCCTAAGTGGTCGATCTTTCACGTTTGGAGGGATCCTACGGGGAATCACGAAGAACACGCGGAAGAACTAGAGGGAAAACACGGGGAGAACAAGAGAAACTCTCAACCGACAAGTAATCAATCAGACGAGTGCTAGATCACCGACAACATAGAGTAACATATGATCCACAATCAACAAAGGTAAGGATACAAAGGAACCATTCTTCTCCGTACGGAGGCCTTGATGGTCTTCCCTAGAAAGGGGTCTTGAATCCGCTTGGGGGATCTTCTCCGAAGAGGTCCTGAGCTCCGAGGAGAAGTATCCAAGTGGATGAGCAAGGCTCTCACACAGAATATGAGCTAAACCTATGCTAAACCTAACTAGGAGGAGGTGGAGGAGTATATATAGTCTAGAGCCACGAAGGGGTAAGTGAGGGCGAAGGGGTACAGGCCGGTTGTACCGGTCGATGGGGCGGTTGTACCGCTGGCGACTCATGGAGGGCGGAAGTACCGGACGAGGAAGGAGGTACTACCGCTGGGGTCAGGTGCTGGCTTCTGCAGATGGGCGTCGGGGGCCCCAGCGGTTGTACCGGTCGTTGGGCCGGTAGTACCGGTCGTTGGGCCGGTAGTACCGGTCTTTTGGGATTTACCGGTACATCCGGTGCTGTACCGGCCTTGCACTGCTTGATCACAGAATGGTGGCCGGTTGTTGGGCGGTTGTTCCGGTCCTTCCAGGCTGGGCAGACTGCCTCCTTGATCTTGATGTCCGTCTTGCACCATTCCTTCTCCTTGGTTGCTTACATGGTACCTGAGCATATGCAAGATCCATGCACGAGGTAGTAGCCATGTCTCACATGTGGAAAGTGAAGGTTCGGAGAGGAGCGAGTTCACCTTGTGTCCAATGGTGTATATTTGAGGTCTCGTCATATGTCCTCTTGGGGCTTGAAGAGTAGTCGGAGTGTACATGGGGATGAACGTGGGATGCTCCGCATCACTCCCCCCTACGGTTCCCAACCCTAGGCGCAGAGGGGGGCCCAGGGGGGGCGCACCAGCCCACCAGGGGCTGGTTCCCCTACCACTTCAGCCCATGGGGCCCTCCGGGATGGGTGGCCCCACCCAGTGGACCCCCCGGGACCCTTCCGGTGGTCCCGGTACAATACCGGTGAACCCCGAAACTTTCCCGATGGCCGAAACTCGACTTCCCATATATAATTCTTTACCTACGGACCATTCCGGAACTCCTCATGACGTCCGGGATCTCATATGGGACTCCGAACAACTTTCGGTTTGCTGCATTCTAATATCTTTACAACCTTAGCGTCACCGAACCTTAAGTGTGTAGACCCTACGGGTTCGGGAGACACGTAGACATGACCGAGACGGCTCTCCGGTCAATAACAAACAGAGGGGTCTGGATACCCATGTTGGCTCCCACATGCTCCTCGATGATCTCATCGGGTGAACTACGATGTCGAGGATTCAAACAACCCCGTATACAATTCTCTTTGTCAATCGCTACGTTACTTGCCCGAGATTCGATCGTCGGTATCCCAATACCTTGTTCAATCTCGTTACCGGCAAGTCACTTTACTCGTACCGTAATGCATGATCCCGTGGCCAGACACTTGGTCACTTTGAGCTCATTATGATGATGCATTACCGAGTGGGCCCAGAGATACCTCTCCGTCATACGGAGTGACAAATCCCAGTCTCGATCCGTGTCAACCCAATAGACACTTTCGGATATACCTGTAGTGCACCTTTATACTCACCCAGTTACGTTGTGATGTTTGGTACACCCAAAGCACTCCTATTGTATGCGGGAGTTACACGATCTCATGGTCTAAGGAAAGGATACTTGACATTGGAAAAGCTCTAGCAAACGAACTACACGATCTTGTGCTATGCTTAGGATTGGGTCTTGTCCATCACATCATTCTCCTAATGATGCGATCCCGTTATCAATGACATCTAATGTCCATAGTCAGGAAACCATGACTATCTGTTGATCAACGAGCTAGTCAACTAGAGGCTCACTAGGGACATGTTGTGGTCTATGTATTCACACGTGTATTTACGATTTCCGGATAATACAATTATAGAATGAATAAAAGACAATTATCATGAACAAGGAAATATAATAATAATCCTTTTATTATTGCCTCTAGGGCATATTTCCAACACACACCTCTCCACATTTGCAAATAAGGCCTTCCCTCGTTCATCCTTTTCTCTCACAAGATAAAATACTCGTACAAATGCATCTTGATGTTACGTGCAACACATGGGCATTATGGGGGTTCAGCTGAGAATATAATACTCAGACAGGCTCACGGTTCTGGACTTTGGGCCACAATCCGGTGGGCCTGCATGTTTGGGGGCCCATGTGTTCTACCTCAGCGCTTTTCTTACTGCAAGCGATTGGTACGATGCTGGTTTTAGATGTTGTCGCAAGGAGAATACACAAAATTGAATAAAGCACGGTAGCTGTTGGAATGAAATCGAACAACAGTTCCTAACCAGCAATCAGAGTTGCAATTCTATCAACAATATACCATGTGATAAATAATATTGTCATACTACTTATACACACAGGACACTTGTTTCACCATGCCAAATTATTACATCAAAATCTCTCGGAGGATAGATCAGTTCGGCAGTTGCGTGCTGCTACTGAAGAATTTCAAAGTTGATTTGGACCAGCTCTCCTTGCCAAGAAAGTTTGATTTTGACATCATCCCCTGCCACAAGATATGATTTAGATTTGAACCTTTACCATCCTTTAGCATCAATCATCATGCGACCATCCTTTGTACTTATGGTATATTGAGCAGGTTCATTCACACCAAGGTTGCACATGGTAAGAGAAACTTGGCCACGGTCGCCCGGATTGTTGAACGACTCCCTTGTTGCTCTAGGAATTCTCTGTTTGCAAACAAGAAGACATACACAAACAGGTAGATCAACACAGTGAATAATGTGAAACAGCATGGAAAGAAAAAAGAACGAAGCACTTGGGCGGCCAATGCTTACCAAGAAGGTGGACATGTTGGTTTTTGTAAGGACTTTGGTATATGAAGTGCGAACTGCAGCCCAGTCTGTTGTGGGTGCAACTGCTCGTTCGGTTGCTGCTGCACGTGCCAGAGCAGATGCAAGTGCAAGTGTTGGTGCAGGTGCCAAAGCCATTGCTGGTGCCCATGCCGGTGCAACTGGTAGTGCCGCTGCTACTGCCGAAGATGGTGCTCCTTGTAGAGCTGGTGCCGGTGTCGATGCCCGATCCTTCGATAGATCAGCTTGATCCGCTGAGACGGTCGGTGCCCAATCCTCAACTGGATCAGACTATGCTTCTGCCACTATCAATGCTAGAGCAACTGTCGGTGCTCGATCCGTTGCTGAAGGTGGTACTGATGTGCGAGATAGCGGCGATCTTGTCTGGTCTGCTATGATCAGCTTTCTAACTTGACTAGGCTCCGTGACTGTGATCCAGTTTTTTTCTCATTTCTTTTAAACGCGAGAAGGACTAATTGTGGTGTGTTTGTTAAACCAAACTGCAGTTCATCATAGGGATTCAGCTTCTACTTAGATAACAGTCTGATCCAATTTTTTGCAGTAATATAAGTGATGGACAGTGCCTTCGTTACTGACACGACATAGGAAGTGAAACCTACAAAAATAGCCATCGTAGAGCAAACCAAACGGTTTATTCTGTGATGAATGTCACATGGCAAAACCTGCATCATAAAATTGCAAGAAAAGAAAGAAAACATGACATTAAATCAATAAGATTTAGACAGTAAATCAATAAGATTTACTTGATTTGACACGAGTGAATCCTTACTAGGAAATCACTATGTTGACGTACTAAAGAGAAGATTGATCGTCCAACTACGTGTGGCAAATCCCACAAGCAGGACAGTCCAAAGGTCGTGACAAATCATATGGACCGAATATACATGGGATTGGAAATCCTGGTGGGTGCGATAAACCCTATAATGCATACATATATTGGAGTGTAACCATAATTGATAAACTATCCTAAAAAAAAAGATGATCTGGATACTTCAAAATATAAAGACTAAATTGAGTGGATAGACATGAACATAGACTATTCTCAGGACTCACCACACACCAAAAGCGGCAGTACTAAACAATACAGGGTTCACAAACACAAATCAAGTACTGAACAATAGTACTTACTACAGACAAGCAAAGTTGCACTAATTAAACTCTGCAGACTATTTCTTGCCACCGACCTACGGGATGAACCCCGCATAACTGACAAGGCCATGGACTTTGTGAGAGATGTCTACCTGCACCATCACCATCTCGTCAACCTTGAAGAACCTAACCTAGTGGTCTTTCCACTCATAAACATGATGATGAAGATAGGTCGCATCAGATTTGTCGGGGAGCTTTACAAGAACCACACCCTTCGTAATCAAAGGCACAACCAGGAAATTGTTGTGGTCAAGTACAGCCTCGAGAACACGCCTGACAACAATGCTACAGGAAAACACTAGTTTAGGACACGTGGCGACAAGGACACAGCAGCTGGATAGTTTAGCAGTAGAACTCATCCTCAGGTCTTCCAGTTCACACGGCATGACTTTGAGAACTTCATCTCCACCACGGACCTGGTTCTAATTCAAACAGAAACCAAATATTTTACTACTACCTCCATTCAGAAATATAAGATGATTTTCGATATTATACTCCATATATGACTACATATACGAGGAGGTTTTGTGATTTGATGACTCCATATATTACTGCGGGGCTTTGATCGGGGTAGTCTACTATGAAGTTGGGCACTCTACTACGGAGTAATTTAGTGCATGGCTGGTGGACCCCGATGCTAGCTGTCCCACACGTCGGTGAAAGTGAGAAGCAAGGTTCCCGATGACCGTGGAGGAGGATCCTCACGGTAGAGTGTGTCCATTGTTTTTCTGAAGAAAAAAATGATTACAACAAGCGTTTCCACTCTTACAACGGAGGAGTGCGAAGCACGGCAGCCACTTGAACATACACAGTGCTCCTACTACTAGGCATGTGCAGTGGTTCATACATCAGTACTACACAATCTTGTTGCTAGTGTAGTAAGATATGATGATAACAAATGATGTTGTGCGCATGTCAACTATATGAACAGTAATGTAGTAACATAGTGCCGCTTTTTCGACTGTCCGGTCCAGAATGAACGGTGAGATCAATGTTAACAGAACTAGGTCTACAGCGCACGAAGAGTACGGTGCTACTGTACTGCACGAAACATGAACCATATGAAGCACAAATCAGTGTTAGGCAGGGTGTATGAAGGGTGCACAGGATGGGAGCAAAAGTTCCCTTCTCGACCCACTTTTGGGTGTTTGGCAGAGTGCATGAAGGATGCATGAGTCCACACTAGTAGGTTAACACAAATACACGAAGAGGGAACAACTATATTGAGATGAGAATGCAACCAAACACACCCACACGCTTTGTGCTACAGTGACTAATCTGCATCGTCTGAGTTTGATCCAACGGTCATGTTGCACCGAGACATGGACATGCCCATGTAGAGGGTGCCTAAACACCATCGAAGTCCCTCTGCTTCTCGAGGTGCACAACGTTGGTGATGCAGGGTGTAACCGCCCGCAGAGCCCGCTCCCGATCGACTGGAGCCAGCTTGTCAAAGAAGGCGTCCAATGGCAGGAATGGATTCTGGTGACGGAGCCCTGAGAGGATTCGCCCGGTAGTGGCGACGGCAGCCCGCAACCCCTCCTTGTCCAGCTCCGCCCCCACCAACGTGCGAAGACGGCTCAGCTCCTTGGAGATATAGGTGAAGAAGGAGAACAGGTCAGGAAGCCGCAGCTCGTTGAAGTCGACAGGGTGGTCGAATGGGTTTAGCCTGACGGTCGGCATGGTTGCGCTGGCACAACAGTAGGCATCGCATAGCCGCAACACGTGCATGGAAACTTGGTCCACCAAGTAGCTGAGGTGATCCTGGACCTCGCCACGATCGGCCCGCTCGTGCTCCAGCCGGCTCCCCTGACGTCCTATCGTATCTCCCGCTTTCTGCAGCAACACCGCCTATGCCTCGAGCACCTTTGTGGTGGACGCCTGCCGCTTTTGAAGCTCCATGAACTCCTGCACATAACGGAGGAGCATGGAACTCCTCTCCTCCTTGAGCTCATGGAGCTCCACGTCCTTGGCCCTGAGCTCTGCATCCTTGGCCTGGAGCTCCTGTGTCAGGCGCCTCACCTCAGACTCCGTGATCTGCTGTGCCACCATGGCCCCAGGTAGAAGCCATGGGGAGAGGAAGCAAAGAGGGCAAAATGGCTGAAAGGCAATGCAATCTACGGGAAGGCGGAGGGAGCCAGCCGAGGAGCAGGGAATCTTTTGGTTTTCACCATGGGAAAACACCAGTTGACGACTTCTCACATCAGGGAGCAGTGGGTTTTACAGGCAGTCATCGTGACTAATTGCTGCCGCGCCTGCTCCCTGTCAATCAAAAAAATAAAAATCCTGCCGTGCCTGCTCCCGTCAATCAAAAGTTTAAAAATCCCGTCGCACCCAAACACTAGAGCAACACCGCGGTGGATATTTAAATTTACCTGTCGGCAAGGAGATAAAAAAGGGGTGAAAAAAAATGTGGCGGCAGCCTAGCTAATCGATCGCACTACCCCAACTAGCAAGCCACTATGCTTTAGTGACATACTCGGCGGGAAAGGTGGTCTTTCATGATTTGACGACTCATTTACTTGCTTCGGTGCCATGACCGAGGAGGACCCAGAAAACGCGCGGTAGGGTGTCCCACGTCTCGGCAAGGAAGAATATATGCGTGCACCACCCGAGAGGACCCCGAAACCGCGCGGTAGGGTGTGCCACGTCTTGGCACGGAGGATAAATGTGCATGTAAAAATATACTGTATCAGACGTAGTACCTATGGTTCGACCTCGGGAACCAACCAGTCGGACGAAAACACCCCACTAGCCACACAACTTCATCATGCTAACGTGGCACGGAGGATAGGTGTGGTTAGCTCCATCTCGACCAGCCACAACGTCTCTTGTTCTAGGTGATTCTTCTATTTTCCAAGCTTTTTTAGTTATAATAACACCATGGCAAGCTAGCACCGCTCTTCGTGTGTGCCCGTGCGTCTAAAGATTATACGATGGAGAGGAGAGAGAGATCGCAGACCTGGGACCCACCAGTAAGTGAGTCAACGGTCATGCATGTGTTGACGAGGCACTCCCTCTACTCTACTCAATGTAATACTGTATAAAATCAAATTATGGGACAAAGCCAACAACCGTTGTTGTTTTAGGCTATCGACTTACGCTTTGTACTCCAGGTTGCCAGTTCGAATCTCGTCTTTCAGATTTGTTTTTTTAGGTCCAAATTTGATTAATGACAAGTGGGACCCCCGTGTGTAGTTCTGATATTTCAGTGTAGGATGGTTTTTTTGAACAAACACTTTGCACGGTTAGAGAATTAACGTCATGAGTTACACGTATTTTGCAAGTTTACAAACAAAAATGACAGCGGCATAGAATATCACATCCACCCTGCAGCTTAGATGCTATGGTGATACTAGTTTATACATTGTTGGAAGTGAGATCCAATGGATTGGGAGTAGTCTTTGTAATTATGCGCAGTTTCCAAACTCTCCAAAGGTTTTTTTGCAAATAAAACATTCAAGCCTCGTGTGTGCCGCTGCATCTTGGATCCAACGGCTCCCCATTGTTCATATTAGGTGCTCCCTGTAGCTTAATTAGCCGCTACGGTGATACGAGCATCTAGATCGTATGATCTGTGATCAGATGGCACATGCATAGTACTTGTACTTTCTGCGCAATTCCCAAACTCTCTCAGCCGTATATTGCAAAAACATTCAAACCTCCTACAGTGGGCCATTAGATCTCCGTGAACTCGTATCACCATAGAATCTATGGTGCGGGAGCACCTCATATTCTCCCGTGCGAGAAAACAACAGGTGCTCTCGCAACTTGGATGCTACAGTGATACGAGCTTCAAGGTCATTTGATCTGAGATCCAATGGCATCTGAGCAGTCTTTGTGCTTGTAAGTTGTGGCCGAAATCTTTGGGGGCTTTTCTGCAAAAAACCATTCGAACCACCGAGGAGTTGTTGGGTCACAAATCCAATGGCTCCGAAGAGCTTGTATCACCAAAGCATCTAAGGTGTGGTAGCACATGATATTCTTACATACAGGAGAATATGATGTCCTCCTTCATCTTAGATGCTACGGTGATACAAGCTTCTAGGTCATTGGATATGGGATCCAAGGGCATCTGAGTAGTTTTTGTACAAATTATGTGCAATTCTCAAACTCATTAAGGTTTCCTGTAAAAATATTAAGACATCCTGTGAGCTGCTATATCTCAGATCTACAAGCTCCAAGCAACTCATATCAGCATATAGCATCTAATGTGTGGGGGCACATGATATTCTCCCGGGGAGGAGGGGATGCACAACCAATCAGTGTTTGTGAGGGTGGGGACAAATATAATCTAAACAATCCTAAACAGAGCTTCACAATTTTATCCAAGGTCGAGGGGTTAACCCCCGACAATCTACATAGCTTCGCCTAAACACAACATTTGCATGTACTATAGTACTAGACTTAATATTCATGTTTCAGTTTCCTATTCATTTTAAATATTGAATTGAGGACCATGCATGTCTTACATTTTACTCCATTCGTTCCTAAATATTAGTCTTTTTAGAGATTTCAAATGGACTGGCACATACGGATGTATATAGACATATTTTAGAGTGTAGATTCACTCATTTTGCTTCGTATGTAGTTACTTGTTGAAATCTTTAAAAGACTAATATTTAGGAACAGAAGGAGAATTTTTGAATTCGTGTCATACATGCATGGTTTGGAAAAATAGATGCACTATACTTATTGGATTGTTGTTGTGTTCGTGTGTGTGTGTGTCTGTGTGTGTGTGTGGTCATATGCTTGATACATACAAAGTTTTCTCACCACCATATTTTTCATCTTTTAAATTTGAATTTGCAGTGAAAAACTTACTAGGGATACCATGAAATGTGAAATCCACGTTGAGATCACTATATCACAAACTCACTCTAATTCAAGAACTCGTCATAAATCAATTACCACGTTGAGATTACTATTTGCAAGGAAAATACGGGCATTGTAATACACATAGATTCGTTCGACAATTTAAAAGATTCCTTCTGTATTCTTGAATGGTAGGACCCAACGGCGTACCAGCCAGACCTTGGCTCGTGTTGATCCTAAAAAAATGGGCTCATGTCCTTCTGGTGGCGTGCGTGGTATGCACATTAGGCAACCTCAACCAGTCGAGCCTCCGCGTTTCGAGTCGAAATATCTGGCGGCCAGAATTCTAGCCCTAGGAAATTACCCTCATGTCCCCGGTCCATAATGACTACCGATGAACAATGGAGGGATGCTTTAGTAACTAGACAACGTTACCTACCGTGCCAAGCACGGTTCAATTCCCTCGGTCGCCGTTCCCCAAGGTCACCTGTCAAATGCATTGCCTACTACTACTACTACACCAGGATGAGCACAAAATTGAGTCTGTTTGTTCGTGCCTAGTACTTCAGTTAATATATCAGGCAATGCACTGGTACGGAGGGATTATCCTTTTACTCTGCATATATAACTTGTCTGAAGTCTAACTAAGAAATGTTTGACCAAATCCTTTCTTAAGAAATACAACAGGACAGATGTATCACTTGAAAATTTATTGCATGATGCGGGTTATGATATTGTTTTGAATCTTAAATTCAGAAAATCCAAAAGTGACCAGAAATTCATGAAACTGAGCATGGTCACGTGATATGGCACCAACATTCCTTCGTAATTTTTTTCTTCAATTTGAGACAAGCTGCTTATGACAAGTTGCACAAATGAAGAGCCAAGGTATTTTGGAACAAAGACCTGTCACGTTAAGGCGAATGCTTTCACTATTGAAACCGTGGGCGTTTACGTGCCGCCACAAGTCCCGCTTCTCATCAGTAGGTGCCGTCCGAGCAAGCGTGTGAGTCGACGGGAGGCGTGCGAGAAGAACGCTGCCGGCTAACAGGGAGGCGTGCGAGCAGACTGCTGCACAGGCTCACCGGGAGGCAAGCCCTTTGACCAGGCTCCGCCGCCCACCTTCGTCCCAACTACTCCCACTTTTAATGTCGCTAGCGCCGCAGTTTAAAATCAACCCTGCACTACCCGATATCGCTACAATCTTCTCTCTTCCTCTCTGATTCTCCAGTCGTCTACCTCCCACCAGCCTGACCTAAACGTACGCCATGGCCTTAGTCTTCAAGTTTCCTGAGGAAGACACACAACCGGAGTCTCAAGAACATAAGGCACTTTGGGACGAGCTTGAACCGGCCTTGCGGGAAGACGTCGTGCCTATCCCCGCTCCCGTTTCGGCTCCCGTTGCCCCGACTGCGCCAGCGCCCATCCCCATGACATTGATGGGCTGGGAGCCGCACATTGTTGCCGAGATTGATGCCACGGGGTTCCACGAGGTCCCCACCGACTTTCACGCACTTGTGCACCTGCCAGCGCATGTGCCTGCGCGTGCACTGACGCGCACACCTGTGCCGGTGCTCGTGCACCTGCTGAAGGAAATATGCCCTAGAGGCAATAATAAAGTTATTATTTATTTCCTTATAATCATGATAAATGTTTATTATTCATGCTAGAATTGTATTTTCCGGAAACATAATACATGTGTGAATACATAGACAAACAGAGTGTCACTAGTATGCCTCTACTTGACTAGCTCGTTAATCAAAGATGGTTATGTTTCCTAACCATGAACAATGAGTTGTTATTTGATTAACGAGGTCACATCATTAGTAGAATGATCTGATTGACATGACCCATTCCATTAGCTTAGCACCTGATCGTTTAATATGTTGCTATTGCTTTCTTCATGACTTATACATGTTCCTATGACTATGAGATTATGCAACTCCCGTTTACCGGAGGAACACTTTGGGTACTACCAAACGTCACAACGTAAATGGGTGATTATAAAGGAGTACTACAGGTGTCTCCAATGGTCGATGTTGGGTTGGCGTATTTCGAGATTAGGATTTGTCACTCCGATTGTCGGAGAGGTATCTCTGGGCCCTCTCGGTAATACACATCACATAAGCCTTGCAAGCATTACAACTAATATGTTAGTTGTGAGATGATGTATTACGGAACGAGTAAAGAGACTTGCCGGTAACGAGATTGAACTAGGTATTGGATACCGACGATCGAATCTCGGGCAAGTAACATACCGATGACAAAGGGAACAACGTATGTTGTTATGCGGTCTGACCGATAAAGATCTTCGTAGAATATGTAGGAGCCAATATGGGCATCCAGGTCCCGCTATTGGTTATTAACCAGAGACATGTCTCGGTCATGTCTACATTGTTCTCGAACCCGTAGGGTCCGCACGCTTAAGGTTACGATGACAGTTATATTATGAGTTTATGCATTTTGATGTACCGAAGGTTGTTCGGAGTCCCGGATGTGATCACGGACATGACGAGGAGTCTCGAAATGGTCGAGACATAAAGATTGATATATTGGAAGCCTATGTTTGGACATCGGAAGTGTTCCGGGTGAAATCGGGATTTTACCGGGTTACCGGGAGGTTACCGGAACCCCCCGGGAACCACATGGGCCTTCATGGGCCTTAGTGGAAAGGAGAAAGGGGCAGCCCAAGGGGGCTGCGCGCCTCCCCCCTTCCCCTAGTCCTATTAGGACTAGGAGAGGTGGCCGGCCACCCCTCTCCCTCTTTCCCCCTTGGGAATCCTAGTTGGAATAGGATTGGAGGGGAGTCCTACTCCCGGTAGGAGTAGGACTCCTCCTGCGCCTCCTCCTCCTGGCCGGCGCACCCTCCCCCCCTTGGCTCCTTTATATACTGAGGCAAGGGCACCTCTAAACACACAAGTTGACACAAGTTGATCCACGTGATCGATTCCTTAGCCGTGTGCGGTGCCCCCTGCCACCATATTCCTCGATAATACTGTAGCGGAGTTTAGGCGAAGCCCTACTGCTGTAGTTCATCAAGATCGTCACCACGCCGTCGTGCTGACGAAACTCTTCCCCGACACTTTGCTGGATCGGAGTCCGGGGATCGTCATCGAGCTGAACGTGTGCTCGAACTCGGAGGTGCCGTAGTTTCGGTGCTTGATCGGTTGGATCGTGAAGACGTACGACTACTTCCTCTACGTCGTGTCATTGCTTCCGCAGTCGGTCTGCGTTGGGTACGTAGACAACACTCTCCTCTCGTTGCTATGCATCACATGATCCTGTGTGCGCGTAGGAAATTTTTTGAAATTACTACGAAACCCAAAAGTGGCATCCGAGCCTAGGTTAATGATGTTGATGTTATATGCACGAGTAGAACACAAGTGAGTTGTGGACGATACAAGTCATACTGCCTACCAGCATGTCATATTTTGGTTCAGCGGTATTGTTGGACGAGACGACCCGGACCAACCTTACGCGTACGCTTACGCGAGACCGGTTCCCTCGACGTGCTTTGCACAGAGATGGCTTGCGGGCGACTGCCTCTCCAACTTTAGTTGAACCAAGTATGGCTACGCCCGGTCCTTGCGAAGGTTAAAATGGAGTCTATTTGACAAACTATCGTTGTGGTTTTGATGCGTAGGTGAGATTGGTTCTTACTTAAGCCCGTAGCAGCCACGTAAAACATGCAACAACAAAGTAGAGGACGTCTAACTTGTTTTTGCAGGGCATGTTGTGATGTGATATGGTCAAGGCATGATGTTGAATTTTATTGTATGAGATGATCATGTTTTGTAACCAAGTTATCGGCAACTGGCAGGAGCCATATGGTTGTCGCTTTATTGTATGCAATGCAATCGCGATGTAATGCTTTACTTTATTACTAAACGGTAGTGATAGTCGTGGAAGCATAAGATTGGCGAGACGACAACTATGCTACGATGGAGATCAAGGTGTCGCGCCGGTGACGATGGTGATCATGACGGTGCTTCGGAGATGGAGATCACAAGCACAAGATAATGATGGCCATATCATATCACTTATATTGATTGCATGTGATGTTTATCTTTTTATGCATCTTATCTTGCTTTGATTGACGGTAGCATTATAAGATGATCTCTCACTAAATTATCAAGAAGTGTTCTCCCTGAGTATGCACCGTTGCAAAAGTTCTTCGTGCTGAGACACCACGTGATGATCGGGTGTGATAGGCTCTACGTTCAAATACAACGGGTGCAAAACAGTTGCGCACGCAGAATACTCAGGTTAAACTTGACGAGCCTAGCATATGCAGATATGGCCTCGGAACACGGAGACCGAAAGGTCGAGCGTGAATCATATAGTAGATATGATCAACATAATGATGTTCACCGATGAAACTACTCCATCTCACGTGATGATCGGACATGGTTTAGTTGATTTGGATCACTTGATCACTTAGAGGATTAGAGGGATGTCTATCTAAGTGGGAGTTCTTTAATAATATGATTAATTGAACTTAAAATTTATCATGAACTTAGTCCCTGATAGTATCTTGCTTGTTTATGTTGATTGTAGATAGATGGCTCGTGCTGTTGTTCCGTTAAATTTTAATGCGTTCCTTGAGAAAGCAAAGTTGAAAGATGATGGTAGCAATTACACGGACTGGGTCCGTAACTTGAGGATTATCCTCATTGCTGCACAGAAGAATTACGTCCTGGAAGCACCGCTGGGTGCCAGGCCTGCTGCTGGAGCAACGCCAGATGTTATGAACGTCTGGCAGAGCAAAGCTGATGACTACTCGATAGTTCAGTGTGCCATGCTTTACGGCTTAGAATCGGGACTTCAACGACGTTTTGAACGTCATGGAGCATATGAGATGTTCCAGGAGTTGAAGTTAATATTTCAAGCAAATGCCCGGATTGAAAGATATGAAGTCTCCAATAAGTTCTATAGCTGCAAGATGGAAGAGAACAGTTCTGTCAGTGAGCATATACTCAAAATGTCTGGGTATAATAATCACTTGATTCAATTGGGAGTTAATCTTCCAGATGATTGCGTCATTGACAGAATTCTCCAATCACTGCCACCAAGCTACAAGAGCTTCGTGATGAACTATAATATGCAAGGGATGAACAAGACTATTCCCGAGCTCTTCGCAATGCTAAAAGCTGCGGAGGTAGAAATCAAGAAGGAGCATCAAGTGTTGATGGTTAACAAGACCACTAGTTTCAAGAAAAAGGGCAAAGGGAAGAAAAAGGGGAACTTCAAAAAGAACGGCAAGCAAGTTGCTGCTCAAGAGAAGAAACCCAAGTCTAGACCTAAGCCTGAAACTGAGTGCTTCTACTGCAAGCAGACTGGTCACTGGAAGCGGAACTGCCCCAAGTATTTGGCGGATAAGAAGGATGGCAAGGTGAACAAAGGTATATGTGATATACATGTTATTGATGTGTACCTTACCAATGCTCGCAGTAGCACCTGGGTATTTGATACTGGTTTTGTTGCTAATATTTGCAACTCGAAACAGGGACTACAGAATAAGCGGGCACTGGCAAAGGACGAGGTGACGATGCACGTGGGAAACGGTTCCAAAGTCGATGTGATCGCGGTCAGCACGCTACCTCTACATCTACCTTCGGGATTAATATTAGACCTAAATAATTGTTATTTGGTGCCAGCGTTGAGCATGAACATTATATCTGGATCTTGTTTAATGCGAGACGGTTATTCATTTAAATCAGAGAATAATGGTTGTTCTATTTATATGAGTAATATCTTTTATGGTCATGCACCCTTGAAGAGTGGTCTATTCTTACTAAATCTCGATAGTAGTAATACACATATTCATAATGTTGAAACCAAAAGATACAGAGTTGATAATGAAAGTGCAACTTATTTGTGGCACTGTCGTTTAGGTCATATCGGTGTAAAACGCATGAAGAAACTCCATACTAATGGACTTTTGGAACCACTTGATTATGAATCACTTGGTACTTGCGAACCGTGCCTCATGGGCAAGATGACTAAAACACCGTTCCGGTACTATGGAGAGAGCAACAGATTTGTTGGAAATCATACATACCGATGTATGTGGCCCGATGAATATTGAGGCTCGTGGCGGATATCGTTATTTTCTCACCTTCACAGATGATTTGAGCAGATATGGATATATCTACTTAATGAAGCATAAGTCTGAAACATTTGAAAAGTTCAAAGAATTTCAGAGTGAAGTTGAAAATCATCGTAACAAGAAAATAAAGTTTCTACGATCTGATCGTGGAGGAGAATATTTGAGTTACGAGTTTGGTGTACATTTGAAAAACTGTGGAATAGTTTCGCAACTCACGCCCCCCGGAACACCACAGCGTAATGGTGTGTCCGAACGTCGTAATCGTACTTTACTAGATATGGTGCGATCTATGATGTCTCTTACAGATTTACCGCTATCATTTTGGGGATATGCTTTAGAGACGGCCGCATTCACGTTAAATAGGGCACCATCAAAATCCGTTGAGACGACGCCTTATGAACTATGGTTTGGCAAAGAAACTAAAGTTGTCGTTTCTTAAAGTTTGGGGCTGCGATGCTTATGTGAAAAAGCTTCAACCTGATAAGCTCGAACCCAAATCGGAGAAATGTGTATTCATAGGATACCCAAAGGAAACTGTTGGGTACACCTTCTATCACAGATCCGAAGGCAAAACATTTGTTGCTAAGAATGGATCATTTCTAGAGAAGGAGTTTCTCTCGAAAGAAGTGAGTGGGAGGAAAGTAGAACTTGACGAGGTAACTGTACCTGCTCCCTTACTGGAAAGTAGTTCATCACAGAAAACTGTTTCAGTGACACCTACACCAGTTAGTGAGGAAGCCAATGATAATGATCATGAAACTTCAGATCAAGATACTACTGAACTTCGTAGATCAACCAGAGTAAGATCCGCACCAGAGTGGTATGGTAATCCTGTTCTGGAGGTCATGCTACTAGATCATGATGAACCTACGAACTATGAAGAAGCGATGATGAGCCCAGATTCCGCAAAGTGGCTAGAAGCCATGAAATCTGAGATGGGATCCATGTATGAGAACAAAGTATGGACTTTGGTTGACTTGCCCGATGATCGGCAAGCGATTGAGAATAAATGGATCTTTAAGAAGAAGACTGACGCTGATGGTAATGTTACTGTCTACAAAGCTCGACTTGTCGCAAAAGGTTTTCGGCAAGTTCAAGGAATTGACTACGATGAGACCTTCTCACCCGTAGCGATGCTTAAGTCCGTCCGAATCATGTTAGCAATTGCCGCATTTTATGATTATGAAATTTGGCAAATGGATGTCAAAACTGCATTCCTGAATGGATTCCTGGAAGAAGAGTTGTATATGATGCAACCAGAAGGTTTTGTCGATCCAAAGGGAGCTAACAAAGTGTGCAAGCTCCAGCGATCCATTTATGGACTGGTGTAAGCCTCTCGGAGTTGGAATAAACGTTTTGATAGTGTGATCAAAGCATTTGGTTTTATACAGACTTTTGGAGAAGCCTGTATTTACAAGAAAGCGAGTGGGAGCTCTGTAGCATTTCTGATATTATATGTGGATGACATATTACTGATTGGAAATGATATAGAATTTCTGGATAGCATAAAGGGATACTTGAATAAAAGTTTTTCAATGAAAGACCTCGGTGAAGCTGCTTACATATTAGGCATTAATATCTATAGAGACAGATCAAGACGCTTAATTGGACTTTCACAAAGCACATACCTTGACAAAATTTTGAAGAAATTCAAAATGGATCAAGCAAAGAAAGGGTTCTTGCCTGTGTTACAAGGTGTGAAATTGAGTAAGACTCAATGCCCGACCACTGCAGAAGATAGAGAGAATATGAAAGATGTTCCCTATGCATCAGCCATAGGCTCTATCATGTATGCAATGCTGTGTACCAGACCTGATGTGTGCCTTGCTATAAGTTTAGCAGGGAGGTACCAAAGTAATCCAGGAATGGATCACTGGACAGCGGTCAAGAACATCCTGAAATACCTGAAAAGGACTAAGGATATGTTTCTCGTATATGGAAGTGACAAAGAGCTCATCGTAAAAGGTTACGTTGATGCAAGCTTTGACACTGATCCGGACGATTCAAAATCGCAAACCGGATACGTGTTTACATTAAACGGTGGAGCTGTCAGTTGGTGCAGTTCTAAACAAAGCGTCGTAGCGGGATCTACATGTGAAGCGGAATACATAGCTGCTTCGGAAGCAGCAAATGAAGGAGTCTGGATGAAGGAGTTCATATCTGATATAGGTGTCATACCTAGTGCATCGGGTCCAATGAAAATCTTTTGTGACAATACTGGTGCAATTGCCTTGGCAAAGGAATCCAGATTTCACAAAAGGACCAAACACATCAAGAGACGCTTCAACTCCATCCGGGATCTAGTCCAGGTGGGAGACATAGAGATTTGCAAGATACATACGGATCTGAATGTTGCAGACCCGTTGACTAAGCCTCTTCCACGAGCAAAACATGATCAGCACCAAAGCTCCATGGGTGTTAGATTCATTACAGTGTAATCTAGATTATTGACTCTAGTGCAAGTGGGAGACTGAAGGAAATATGCCCTAGAGGCAATAATAAAGTTATTATTTATTTCCTTATAATCATGATAAATGTTTATTATTCATGCTAGAATTGTATTTTCCGGAAACATAATACATGTGTTCATACATAGACAAACAGAGTGTCACTAGTATGCCTCTACTTGACTAGCTCGTTAATCAAAGATGGTTATGTTTCCTAACCATGAACAATGAGTTGTTATTTGATTAACGAGGTCACATCATTAGTAGAATGATCTGATTGACATGACCCATTCCATTAGCTTAGCACCTGATCGTTTAGTATGTTGCTATTGCTTTCTTCATGACTTATACATGTTCCTATGACTATGAGATTATGCAACTCCCGTTTACCGGAGGAACACTTTGGGTACTACCAAACGTCACAACGTAAATGGGTGATTATAAAGGAGTACTACAGGTGTCTCCAATGGTCGATGTTGGGTTGGCGTATTTTGAGATTAGGATTTGTCACTCCGATTGTCGGAGAGGTATCTCTGGGCCCTCTCGGTAATACACATCACATAAGCCTTGCAAGCATTACAACTAATATGTTAGTTGTGAGATGATGTATTACGGAACGAGTAAAGAGACTTGCCGGTAACGAGATTGAACTAGGTATTGGATACCGACGATCGAATCTCGGGCAAGTAACATACCGATGACAAAGGGAACGACGTATGTTGTTATGCGGTCTGACCGATAAAGATCTTCGTAGAATATGTAGGAGCCAATATGGGCATCCAGGTCCCGCTATTGGTTATTGACCAGAGACATGTCTCGGTCATGTCTACATTGTTCTCGAACCCGTAGGGTCCGCACGCTTAAGGTTACGATGACAGTTATATTATGAGTTTATGCATTTTGATGTACCGAAGGTTGTTCGGAGTCCCGGATGTGATCACGGACATGACGAGGAGTCTCGAAATGGTCGAGACATAAAGATTGATATATTGGAAGCCTATGTTTGGACATCGGAAGTGTTCCGAGTGAAATCGGGATTTTACCGGGTTACCGGGAGGTTACCGGAACCCCCCGGGAACCACATGGGCCTTCATGGGCCTTAGTGGAAAGGAGAAAGGGGCAGCCCAAGGGGGCTGCACGCCTCCCCCCTTCCCCTAGTCCTATTAGGACTAGGAGAGGTGGCCGGCCACCCCTCTCCCTCTTTCCCCCTTGGGAATCCTAGTTGGAATAGGATTGGAGGGGAGTCCTACTCCCGGTAGGAGTAGGACTCCTCCTGCGCCTCCTCCTCCTGGCCGGCGCACCCTCCCCCCCTTGGCTCCTTTATATACTGAGGCAGGGGCACCTCTAAACACACAAGTTGACACAAGTTGATCCACGTGATCGATTCCTTAGCCGTGTGCGGTGCCCCCTGCCACCATATTCCTCGATAATACTGTAGCGGAGTTTAGGCGAAGCCCTGCTGCTGTAGTTCATCAAGATCGTCACCACGCCGTCGTGCTGACGAAACTCTTCCCCGACACTTTGCTGGATCGGAGTCCGGGGATCGTCATCGAGCTGAACGTGTGCTCGAACTCGGAGGTGCCGTAGTTTCGGTGCTTGATCGGTTGGATCGTGAAGACGTACGACTACTTCCTCTACGTCGTGTCATTGCTTCCGCAGTTGGTCTGCGTTGGGTACATAGACAACACTCTCCTCTCGTTGCTATGCATCACATGATCCTGTGTGCGCGTAGGAAAATTTTTGAAATTACTACGAAACCCAACACCTGCCAGCACATGCGTCTGCGCATGCACTGACGTGCGCGCCCGTGCCGGTGCCCGTGCACACGAATGTCTCCGCCACGCCGTTGTCAGCGCCTATCCTCATGCGGGTGCCAGTATCCCCCCTCAGCGGCATGGATGTCTGTCGTCGGTCGCTTCCTTGCACCAACGCCAGTCGCCTCCTCCTGCCAATTGACTCGCTCCTGGAGACCAAAGTCCAGAACATTGTGGCCTTCCTTGAAGCTAGGGCCAACGTCCAGGAGTACGCCAACAACAGCGCAATACGCCGCCGTCGCCGTCGGTCAGTGGACCAACGACACACAGAGCACGGCAGAGGAGTCTCTTCCTACCGCAATACGCCCCCGCCGCCACCGCGTAATATAAATTTGCCATGAAAATCATTCGGATTGCCATGCTTAAAATCCGAACATTTATCATTTCCGTTTATTTTAGATCGATTGCCATATGAATGTAAAGTCGGAGTCAGATTGAATGAAATCTATGGTTTGATCGATTGAATGTTCTGCTAGAGCCGTATCAAATTAAATATAAAACGTCATCAAGCCACATGTATTCCTTCTCATCCAACGACCTAGACTGCTTCAATGTCGAGCGCTCAACACGTTTAGCATGCCGTTAATTTCATGCCAAAAATAGTGCTAATCACATAATAACACGCAAACAATATCCTACTTAATATCCGCATGCACTTAATATACTTCCAAATTAACATGCATTGCACATACACATTGACTAGTGCTACTAGTACGTGAAACTGGTCGTAACTTGTGAACGCGTCCAGATATGGTCAACGGCAACATCGCCCGCGAGTTCTTCATGGTTGCCCGTGCGTCTAAATGCAGAAGGGGAGGAGAGAGAGAGCACACATGGAACCCACCACTAAGTGAAGGCGAATAGTACGTGCTAACGAGCCGGTCCCATTAATGTACTAAAAATAATATTACATGTTATCCATTAAATAGGTTGTGGTAATATACAAACATTATATGAACAAAGGGGGGGTACAACAAACATTGTTGTTCTACGTATGTTGACTATTGACGTGCGGCTTGAAGGCCCTGGTCGCATGTTCGATCCTCGTCCTTTATTTTTTAAATTTGTATATGGGTCCAAATTTGTTTCATGACAGGTGGGCCCCTTGGTGTGTAGTTTGTAGCACTTTAATTTGTGGGTTGAAATTTGTTCCATTCCAAGTGGACTATCAGTGTGTAGTTTTCTAGCTTATTTGTAATAATTAAAGAGAACAATAGAGTTTTTTGCAATAATACCATGGTGCGACGTTGACGGCGAGAAAGGACATGAGAGAGAGAGCGATGACCGAGCCAGAGAAAAATCAATTGGGGGAGGTGCGGGGGTTGCAACAGTGTTTGGAGTAGTTGTGGGCCGAATGCTACCAAAATATAATCTAAACCCACCGGAATAAATGTCTACAGAAATTAATCCAAGGTTGGTGTCCCCTTTGCAATGTAAATAGCTCCGGCTTTGCGAGGGATGGAGAGGTAGCTTCAATGTGTGGAAGATACGACGTGAGAAGCGAGGTCAATCGAGAGACATATAGATAGAGAGACAAAGTGAGTGTGGTCTGACATTCATTGAAAAGATATATATGCTCTGGAGAGATATTGTCCGATTGAGCTTTTGGGAAGGGTGAGGCCTGTAAGATAGAGCTTGAGAGATGATCCAGTCAGAGACATGTAGATAAATTTTGTGCATGGGAGGAAGCAAGGTCAATCGATTACATATATAAATGGAGAAAGATTGAGCGAGTGTGGGTCTTCGTGCGATCAAAAGAGTGAGACGGGTTGGAGAGAGTGACCTAGATAGACAATGTGCATGAGAGAGTATACAATATGAATATGTCGAATTGGGTTCAAACATGGAGATATATCGTTTGTGTCCGAGAAAGAGAAAGGTCAATCGAGACATACAAAGAGAGAGAGAGAGAGAGAGAGAGAGAGAGAGAGGGAGAGAGAGAGAGATTTAGTGAGCGTGTCCCGCCATGAGGTCGAAAGAGTGGGGGCGGCTTGGATGGACTGACCCAGATAGACAATCTGCGTGAGAGAGTATAGAGTGTGTTGATCGAGGCCCGAACAGGGAGATATATCATTTGTGTGCGAAAGAAAACAAGGTAATCGAGACTCAGATAAAGAGAGCGAGATTGAGCGAGTGTGGCCCGGCGTGCGGAAGAAAGAGTGAGATAGTATCGAGGGAGTGACCTAGATAGTCAATGTGCGTGCGTGCACATGAGAGGTTGGAGGGCTAGATAGGAAATGCATGTATCTAGCGAGAGAGGGTGGGGGAGAGAGAGAGCTTGACATGGGGTTTAATGGCGGGTGTGTGAGGCAAATACATTTGGTAACAGAGTGGAAAAAGGGGGATGTGTAGTTGGGTGAGTTAGAGATCGAAACATGGAGAGAAAGAATGAACGTGTGTCGGAAACCGATAGCTTCCTAAGGTGGTTAGGAGAGGAAGATTGACTGATACAGGAAGTATGTAGCGTGTGTGCCGAGGGGGGGGGCTAAAAAGAACATTTGAATGTAGATAGTACGAGACTTAATATCGATGTTTCAATTCGGTGTACATTGTAAGATTTGAACTGAGGACCATGCATATGGGTAATTATTTCAAATTCATGCCATACTAGGTTAGGAAAAGCTAACATTGACTCGAATGTTGTGCTATTTTGTAGGTCATATGTTTGAATCCATCCAAAAGTTTTCTCACTACCATGGTGTTCATCATATACATATGAATTTGTATTAAAAAAGCAGCATGGATACAGTGAAATGTGAATTCCATGTTAGAATTGGAGATCGCTATGTGACACACGCTCTAATTCAAATAACTAATTATGTGACACACACTCTAATCCATGTTAGCATGGATACCGTGGATACCGTTTCGATTTTTTTCAAATAACTCCTCATTAATTAATTTATAGTATCTCATTTTGAATGACTAATTATTTGCAAGGAAAACACGGGCATGGTAATACATACAGATTCGTTTGCAAATGAAAGAAGATTCGTCTGCATTCTCAAATGTAGGCGCACCAGGCAGACCAGGGCCGTGTCGTGGTGGTCGCGTGTGTCGGACGGACGCTTAGCACCCAGCCACCCCTCCCTCCCCCTCCCCCCCCCAAAAAAAGGATGATGACAAAATAAGTTCGTGCTTCCATGTTTTGGATTGAAATATCTGGTGGCCCCAATTCCGGCCCTGCAAAATCTCCCTTCTCCTTCGTCCCCTTCCA
>NC_041387.1:473226833-473283825 GCF_002162155.2 Triticum dicoccoides
AAAGTTCAAATCGCCCCTCGTCTCGTCTTTTTCCCCACCTCTGCGCCGGATGGCAACGACGAAGACGACGGTCGTGCCTCACCACCGCACCGGAGCTACCTCATCTACGCCCTCGTCCACCGCACGGGTGGTCCACCGACAACGTCAGCCGCCGCAACCGATGTGCCTCACAGACACCGACTTCCACCACATCAGGTGCGCTTCACCAACGTCGTCTCCCACCTCACCGGGGCTACTTCACCGAGCACATCGTCGCACCTCCCCCCCCCCCTCGAGGTCGTTGGGGCTTCACCAACGGTCTCGTCCACCGCATCATAGGGCTCTGCTGCCACTCAACATCTGCATCCGTGCGCGGCTAGCCAACGCCAGCGCATCACCCTTGACGGATCTTAAGTGACCCGCACTCTAGCGAGGCGAGCATGCCCAAACACCGGCCTGAACTAGGTATCCACACATCACTTCCTGGTGCACTGTTCCGACAATGTTTGGATATCCTTTTACTGCTCTCTTAGCTTACACGCCTATGCAACTCTGACTTTAACTCTTATTTCTTCTAGAGATATCATCTGAAACAAGCAAAACCATTTTTTAGCGAAGCATGACGGTGCTACGGGATCTGGTACACATCCTGCACACCCGTATAGCCTTGTAAGTATCTGTCCTCCGGTACAATAGCAAGGTCGATTCCTCTTATTTGATCAACCATTCGCCATGTCAAAAATCCAGAGGGGGTGCAAGGAGCACATGGCCTGCACATCCAAGCAAGTGGTAACATGGACTTGTACATGGAACATCCCAAGTGCAAGCAGAGCTGCGGTGAGCCTGTACAATGAGCTAGTGTAAGTCCCTGCATTTCATTTAATTCGTACTGGCATGCGTGTATGATTTGTGTGCAGTGGTGGATCCACAAACTCAAGTTACCAGGGGCGAACATTTAACTTAAAAAATACGAAGGCACTTGCACTCTGAAAATCAACATAACTTGAGAAATGTGAAGCTACATGTACTTTGAAAACCAGCTAATGATCCAAAGTAGTTCAGATTATAAAACACCAAATGATGCAAGCACCAAAAAACACAAAATGCAACATGGTGTACAACGACTACTAACATGGTCTGTACCTACTTGAATTATTCGTTCTCTGGCTGAAAATATCAAAGTGTAATTGCACATATAACCAGTGCGCAAACTGCATATCAATATATCTATCATGCACAAGTATGCCAATAGTTTCAAACAACAGATTAGAAAAGTATTTATGCTACGTTGTCATGATACGGGGACTTTCTGGTAGATGGCCTCGACATTTCCTCAAGCCATGAAAATGTACTATAATTTTCTTGTCATCAATGCCTGCAAATCTCTATGTCTCTCTCAACATAGCAGATCATCATTAGACACTAAGTCCTATAATGGGAGCTTGCAAATTCTTGCATTAGATCCCTCATTAGACACTGTATGTTCATCACCAGGAGCATGTAAAATGTTTGCATCAAATCCTTCATTAGCAGTCTGTTCATTAGACACTTAAGGATCAAGAACAACATGAGCTTGTATGTTTGCACCGGAAACTTGACTAGATACATCAGATTCAGTCAGTTCAGTATTGATTGGGGGAGTTATAAAATAAGCAGAAATTGGTTTCATTTTCTCATAGATTCCCTACATACAAGCAGTTTTACAATATTGTCGGGTTTAAATATTGGCCATAAATTGAACAGTTGAATTAGATATAATCAGGGATGTGATGTACCTGCTCGTTGCACATGCTACTCTTGCAAGCTGCGACTGTCCGTTTATACAAGCTCGATGTCATGCCTGTGCTGCCGCTGCTGCCTCCCACGTAGGCTACACCCAGGGTTGGATCTTCATCTTCTTGTCCTTATGCTCGCTTGAAGCCCGGCGACCGCCCTTCAACAAGGGCGCGAGGAAGTGATGTGCCGGTCTGTCCAGCAGCGGCTAGGTTAGGAGCAAACCAGACTGGACGCTAGAGCGAACGAATTGGGATTTTTCCTGTTGTCGATCGATATGGGAGGCGCCCATTTGGGCCGCGAGCCTGCTATAGGGCCTACCTTGCACTTACGTTATTGGACCATCCAAATTGAAACATTTTTCTTCATTTTTTACATTGTCTGCTCATGTGTTGGGATGAACGAAACTAGCCCGGGCCAACCTGGACGACTCAAACTAGGTGCACACTTTCCAGCCACCGAGGCGGCCGCCCATACCGGCCCCTATAGTGGCGTCGCCCCTTTTTGCGTGTATGATTGTGGTAGTGAAAAATATTCCAGTGGCACTTTTGATTTATCCATAGAATGGTTGAATTGCTTGTTTCTATGAACTGAGTTCGCCAATAATGTGAAGGATGCCAGTCTTTTCATCCTATTGCAGATTACTTAGATCTCAATATGCCAAATGTAATCACATGAAATATACAATAAAAGTGAGTGTGATGTGTGGGCTACAACTAGTCTCACTACACGTCCTCATATAACATATCAAGGACGCACCATCTTACCAGATTAACCATTCGACTTACCAATGCAATGTGGGAAGAAAGAAGTATTGGGACTGCATATCCAAGCAATTGATGCCATGGACTCCTTCGTAGAACCTTGTAAGAAAAAAAGAAGTTGCAGTGTGCTTGTACAAAGAGCTAACGTAAGTTTAGTTACCTGCTTCTTGGAATTTTAGTTAGCCACTTATTGCAAGATTATTCAATTATGTTGCTTGGCTTAATTTAGTTTGCTACTGATTACATAATGTCATAGCCTGCTAATCCTATTATACATTGCGCCTATCTATGTGTTTGATACTTACTGTTATGAATTACCTGTTTGCCTGAACTTAAATAGCTACTTAAGTACGTAGATAGATGGTCATATGTACTTCTAGGGTGTAGCAGAATTCATGTGAAATTTACGTTCTGATACCTTGTTTGTTTAAATGGTTTGCTGTTATCACTTGTAGCACTAGTAATGTTTGCATGTTCATAGATAGACAACTGTCAGGTTTATATGAGGGACACGGTCTTATTAACTTATATATGTGTTGGAGTCATTTTGCTTACATCAAAAAAATTACAGATGTCTGTGTTGCTGGTAAATGGTACCGACTTGTTACTTTAATACGTTGCCAAGAAGTTGTTAGTTTTACTAGTTCATGTGTAATTAAATACGTTGCCAAAACTGGTTAGTTTTACTAGTTTGATGTTAGTTTCTTATGGCTCTTGCAAAACTTTATTTATTGATTGCTAACATTCAAGTTTGTAGGATCCAACTAAAACTCCGTTGCCACAACAGGTATGTTTTTAGAAACTTCCTTGTTTACCTGGTTTGCTGTTGTAACTTGTTGCTATAATCATCTTACCAACTTCAAGTTTTTAGGATCCAATTGGAAGTCCAATTACACAGCAGGTACATTTTTAAAAATATATTTGTGTAACAGGTTTGCTGATGTAACTTGTTGCTCTAGTCAAGTTACTGACTACTCAACTTTTCAGGATCCAAGAGAAACTCCAATGCCACAACAGGTTCCTTTCGTAAAACTTTTTTGTTTAACTGCTTTGCTGCTGCAACCAGTTGCTCTAATCACATTACTGGCTACTCAACTTTTCAGGATCCAAGAGAAACTCCAATGCCACAACAGGTACCTTTTCCAAAACTTGTTTGTTTAACTGCTTTGCTACTGCAACAACCAGTTACAATGATGTTAATAACTACTTTTCAGCATCCAATTGGAACTCTTTAATTCCTTGTTTGTTTAACTGGTTTGTTGTTATAACTCCCACTTGAGATGTTTTGCTAACTTCAACTTTTTGGAATCCAATCAAAACTTTAATGGCAAAACAGGTTAGCCCAAGATCAAAGAGCGAGGTCCCCATGGACGTTGTATCATCCCACAGAAGTGGCACCGGCCCAATCGTGCATCATGAATTACCAACTACTGATGCTCTAGAGGCTAAACTAGTGGTAGAAAGAGATTCTCCTTCTGCACTTAGACATGAAGTTGACATGTTGAGGAAGCAAACAACACAATCACAAGCAGTACTCAAGACAACCATTAAATATTTGGTGGATTTCAGAACTAAGCAAGCTGAGATTGACTGCATTGTTAAGGTCCTGGAGGAAAAAAGGAAATTAAATTCCCACTTGGTAAATCATAGGTGAAATGTTCTTTCCATCATTGAATAACCTTTGTGTTGTTTGTTCATGTAATCAATCAAACCATTTGTGTTTGAGATCATGTAATACTTGTTTTTTGTTTTTTGGTTTGTAATTTTATTTGAGCACAAGTCTGTATTAATTGATAAGACTCATAGACATTTCATTTTGATTGCTCTGCCAGACCTACAAATATGCTAGTCGGGTTGAATGTGCATTCAGCAATAATAGTAGTATAGATGGACCATAAGTTGCATGCATCGGAAAGGGCCAAGATGTTGTAGTAGCTTCGCTAAAAAAAGGATGTTGTTCTAGCAAAAAAAGTACATCGGCCTGGCTTATGTATGTTAGTTGATATTATTGATCCATATACTCTATAAGTGTTTATATGTCTATTAGTTACGTACATTTTTGCTTGATTGACTTGGTATTTGAATCTTGATACATCGCTTGTGTACATATCTAAATGGGAGTACACATTATGTTGCGCGTGACATTTGAGTTGGACATAAAGTGTTCCAAATATTCGAATTCATCTTAAACTAGATTCTAGCTTCTGAATTTGAGTATCAGCATTTGTAAATCATATTCATATATGACAGTGGAATACATCTTTGTCATGCTTTTGAAGATATATAAAAACACATAGAATGATTTATAAAGATTCGCATAGGAATACAAAATGGATTCAAATTTAGTTGCCAGGGTAAACGTGGATGCTTATTGTCCCAAAATTCAAAAGAAGCGGCAAAATGTCCACTCCCATGTCGGCTGCCCGAAGCCAAGTGTTTGGGAGATGGAAATTAATGTCTACCCATTACGCGGACAATCCATCGGCCCGATTTCCACTGCCCTCAATAGGGTAGGTTAGTAACTTCAATTAGACGTGACACGACCGCCACTGAGCCCATTCCAACACGATGGGCGCCAAACAAGGGCGGCAAAACACGTTTGATTCAAGCTCGTCCAAAAGACCTCTGTTTATCCCTCCATTTCCCCATTCATACATGATGGGCGGCAAAACAAACTCGACTCGACCGAAATCGATGTAGGCAAATATTTTCAATAGGGGCAGGTTTGTAACTTCACTCAGACATGACACAACTGCCCTACCTGTCAGCCTTGTTCATACACCATGGGTGCCAACCATGGGCGCCAAAACACCCTCTCCTCGCCCTAAATCACTCTGGGCAAATATTGGCGAGATGTGAGATTACCGTCCTATCGCCAACCGACGACACGTCCAAATTTTAAACGAGGGCTAAGTTCGTAACTTTTCCATATTTCAGACATGCGCGTCCCAAAAACATGGTTCCATGTACCTCTCCCTCCATTTTCCCATTCATACATCGTCCGCGCTAGAACACCATCCCCACACTAGCATCCTTCGTCCGCCACCCCATCCATCGCCGCTGTCCTCCACCGCATCCATTGCCAGCGTCCTCCACCATGCCGAAGCGCCTACCAAGACCGCGTCGTCCATAGCTAGAGATGGACGTTTCTCATCCACGCGAACCGACCAAGAGCCTTCCATAGAGTCCTCTCGCTTCATCGGCGACGTCGTGCTCTTTGCCTAGGCCGCTCACAAGATCTTCTCTTCCACCACAACGGGACTTATCCCCCAATGCACCCGTCTACCATCGCAGATCTACTTCAATGCCACCGACAGCCATCACACCCCTGATGCCTACACGGCACCGCAAGAGAGGTGGTACTTCATATCTCCTCAACTTTTTGATCTCAACCAGAAAATAGATCGCAACTTAGTTACTCTACATTCTTTTCAGCTCTTAGAATTTAGTTTTTAGTTCGAAGCAAACAATGCATGCTAAATATCATTTCTCCGGTTTGCAGCTTTAAATCTGCCATGGTACAGTCATAATAGGGTTTAATTGATCATGCTTAGGGTTTAATTGATCATGTTGGTTCTGTAGTGGTTTCTTTAATAGAAATCAAAGGGGAAACCCTCTTTTGCTAAAAAAAATGCTTAGCACCCATCAAGCTAAACAAGCTTAGTTGTTCAAATACGAGTCTGGTATTATTAAAACAGAGTCGTTTAATTGGTCAGCTAAATGTTCTTAATTTAGTTTTGAAAATGCATGTTCGCCGCTCGGGTGTCTATCTCTACAGGGTGCCCACAGTGGGCCGCGGCCCACCCTGGGATTTTGGGTTGTCTCAGGCCCCGATTCCCCTCTGTTCTGCTGTGCACTTCCGATTTCTACTCGCCCCCAGCCGTCTGCCTCGCCGGCGACTTGCCGTTCCCAGATAGCATGACTCTAGGACGAGACGCCAGACTAATAGGAGGTCAGGAGTCGCTCGCCCAACAACATCACCGCTTCCCGGGCGCGCCGCCGTGCCTACCTTCCCAGTTCGTTCAGGGCTCAGGCGTGCAGCACCCACTAAGCCAACCCGATTTATCCTGAGATACGTCCTCAACACTCAGCAGCCACTCCTCATCACCCATTTTCTAATTGATTGATTACTCATTAGGCAGGAATGTCATTAGGGTTTGTTGTGTACTGAGTGCTACCTACACTTAATGGTTCAGATGTATTTCAGTAATCTTTAGTACCTATAAAGTTCACAAGGTTTCAAAATTCTGGCCCTAGGAACAGACACTAGTCATTTTGGATTGTTGGTCGTAGTGACATTGACCCAGATTACTACTGCAGGCCAGGCTTGTTGACAATTTTACTTGTCTTTCTTACTCATTCGATATGATTTATTCACGTCGATTAGTTGCAAACAGTAAGTGCTAGACAAACTTCTTGATTCAGATTTTGGACGGTCTCTTACTGCAGTTACAATTCTGCATAGTTGTCCTAGTAAGCTCACAAGTAAATGATTGATTCACTACATCTATGCTTGCATTGTCATATTGGTTGTCAATATTATTTTAGGGTGGACCACCCTATTTCAAAATACTGGAACCGTAGACATGAGTGAATAGTATTTCTCTGTGTGATCTCTTCCATCATGTGTGGGCAACAAACACTGCATTGTATAGAAAGAAAGTGTCATTTACAGCTTTTACATAAGCTACGATCTTTTACATGGAATACAATCTGCCTACTTGCTTTGTGTCGCACTACCAACACTCCACCCTTGAAGCTAAACATTATGCCACTCATAATTCCTTAGTTTATTTGTTCAAATACGAATTTGATATGATTCTAATGTTCCTACTTCAGTTTTGAAATGTGTGTCTACCTGTCATAGAGACATAAGGGGTTTGTATTTCTGTGTGTGGTCTGGTCAACACTATTGGGGGTGAACTTTGCATATGCACGGGTTTATAGGGAGACACTCTTTGAGTTGAATCTGCAATGCATTCCATAGATAATCTGACTACTTTTTATGTTTTCATGAATCTCAGATTCTGAACAGCATCATAATGATTATGAGCTTGCACGCATGAAAAGAATAAAGCAGAACAATGCCATGGCTGTCAAACTTGGCATTAAGGGACTGAAATCAAGTCTGGATGCAATGCAATGCAAACGCTCTCCACCTATAGATTCATGCTCAGAATATGATCCTAACAGTGATTCTGAGCTAGAGGGAGACCTAAGGCAATGTATCTCCCTAGTGGAGGAGTCAGAGGCAGATGCCCTATCTTATTCACCCATCAAGGTGCTTGCTCTAACTTTCCAAGGTTATATTGGTCACACATATCTTGCAACTGATGCTTTGAATTGCTTCTACTTTGTTGCACTGCCATTAGCTTAGTTTACACATCGTGTATGTGAATACGCCATGCCTATCCATTTTCAGTACATATTCCATCTGTCATCATACCATATTTATCCATTCAAATGTTGTTCTTGTGTATTAGACGTTCAAAAGGAAGAGGGCAAATGCTGATCGCGGAGGAGCACAAGCAAAGTATTTGGAAAAGGTAGTGACACCTGATAAATCAAATAGCCCATTAGGTGCAGTTGCAATATCACCTGACCCACAAAACACCCCAACTCTAGCAGGCTCTAGCCCTACTACAATGGTCATTTCTGATGCCCCAACTCAGCAGACCCCAACTGCAGCAAACAGTATGATGATGCCAGTTGACATAGCACTAGCTCTATGACGCAAAACCCCCGTTCCAGCAAAGAGTACACCAAATCCAGTTGCCAAATCCCTTTTTGAACCAGAGAGAGCCCCAATTGCAGCAAATAGGACCCCTGTTCCATTGCTTCCCAGTTTAGAAGACGAAGCTTATATTGTTGTCAGGAACTTTGTGTGCATCTTTCCTTCATGGAAAGATTATACCGTAGACACAGAACAATTTTCAGTCTTCCTCCACAACTTACGCGTAAGTAATGTACTAATGTTATTCATGGTAATTACTACATATGTTTCTGTTGACAGAAGACACAAGATTTCATTCTTTTAAATAGGTGAGGACCAAGATGGATTGTCAAGACGAGCAAGGGTTGGTTGCGCTTTTCAAGCACTCGTTGATGAAGTATCATTCCTACCTGAGGAAAGCGCACTTCGATGGCAAGCCTCTAAACGAAATTTCTGTAAAGTCTTCAGTGCTACATTTATCCGATAGTGACTGGAATAATCTTGTTACACATTGGTCTCGTCTGCAGCGTAAGGTACTATCTATGATATCACATCACAATTTGAACTACATTTCTAACTTTTGCCTTAACGTCTCACCTGTACGAAAACTGTTAGCAGAAGAACATTCATTCTCAAGGGACCACAGAATCTCGCAACTATACTGCACACTGCATTGCTCTTGTGAGTACCTCTTGCCATGTATGACCATACTTAGTTTCATAGTTGTTTGATTATGTAGCATCACTGCACATGTTAGCCTCATTGTCGTCCATTTGGTGGACATTATAAGATTCGTATGGACTCTTACATAAATTTAGAATCAACCCAATGCTTTTGAAGAGGTTTAGCATCACTGCACATGTTAGCCTCTTGTAAGGACTGAACATCGTCTATCACTATACTTACATTAAGAGCTACTCCCCCCGTCCCATAATATAAGAACATTTTGTACAATACACCAATGTTCAAAACAATCTTGTATTATTGGAAGAGGGATTGGTTCATTGTGTAGCATTCTACATCTTATCTCCCTCGCCCACCATTTACTAAAAAATATCAGATCTATATTTAATCTTACCAAAAAGTTGAATACACAAACAATGCTAGTGCAGAAGTGTAGCCCATTGCTCTTGTTAGTACATTTTGTCATGTAACGCTTGTACTTCCAGGGATTGGTAGTTGATTATGTAGCATCAATCTGCATCTTATCTTCATTATCCTCTATCCCTTCCAGTATTATCATACCTATAATTACTCTCTACAAAATGTAGAGTGCATGCAATGCTTATGAAGAAGATTCTATGCTGAAATTATTGAGTTATCCTTCCTTGACATGGATAAGGGCATTATAAAGCCGGTGTTAACTATTAATGTAAGTCAGTCCTTCTAAAGCCTGTATCCTCAACTATTGTTTAATTTGCTCATACTCCCTATCGTTTACTGCTGTTTAGTTTGTTGTTTCTATCAAAATGCATGTTCTCAAGAATCGTAAGTTCCAAGTTTTACTTGTAAAACCAAATTCCTTATTCATACCATGCACATTACTCAATACTCCCTATATGTATGCTTGTTTTGGGGGATCTATAATCCAGTGTGTGGTGAAGCAGCCCATGTTTGCACCTTGTCATCTCATGTTTTATCTTACTGATGTGGCTGATGATATGAACAACATGCCATGCACATTAACCAAAATAGATACAATGATTGTCTTTGCCCTTCATCTATGCTTGTTATGTTGATATGGTAATCCAGTAGTGTGGTGAAGCTCCCTGCATTATGAACAATGTCAAATTATGCTATTGATATTTTGAACTACCTCTTTATTTTGTAATTTGAAATTGGATGGAATTGACAGTATAGTTATCATCTTTGTTTATACACATGCAAAACCTGTCATCTCTCTGCTTGTTTTGGGGTGATATGCCTGATGGCATGCACAAGTCTGCTGAAGGCTGTGAGACAAACCCAACATATATTGCAGCAAAGAAGGTAAAACATCTTGAAGATAGCGAGACAACCCCAAAGTCTTGTCTTGATGCAATGTTCAAGTTACTTGAGACTAGCAGTCAGACAAGCTCACATAATTTGCTGTCTAAATCAGTTCGACTTCTTCAGTCCCAAGTTCTAGCAGAAAGGCATTCTGCAACTCAACTTCGACTTGAAGTCCTATCTCTAATAAAGATTGTGGAGAACACCAATGAGAACCTCATTGCTAAACAACTACACATGGAAGCTATGACCGACATGCTAGGTCGGTCTCACGGCCTTGCTCAACAGCTTGTGTAGCAGTTCCCGCGCAAGGCTAACCTTTCTTGAATTGTCTTAGAAGTGGTCTCGGTTCAGTATTATTTTGTTACGCTGCAATGGTGCCCAGTTTTTGTAATTTGCTTCTTCGTTGCGATTTATGATCACTTGTGGCGAACTTCGATGCCCAGTGGATGTAATATACCATAAATCCTTTATTGTATAGTACAGGTTTATTCTAAGTTACTATGCCGTAATTTCTTTATTATATAGAGTAGGTTTGTTCTTAATTCCTACTAGTTACTGCCATCATTCGCTATCTGAAAAAAAAATCTGATGTAGTCGACCGGGCCGAAACATTCGCCTCTAACGGGCCTGGTTTTTAGCGGACCAGAATTGGGCTAGCCTGCATCTTTCTTGGCCCCGAATGGCCATTGGGGCCTTATGCTTTGCGCCAGGCCCACAACTTACTCCGGCCTATATTCAGCCCAAATTTTAGTTGGGCCTTTTGTGGGCTGATACGCACTACAAAAAAAATACACTTCCGTGATGATACGGGTTTGTCACAGTAGGTCGCGTTTTCTGTCATGCATGTACATCCATGACGATTTTATGACAGAATCAAGATAGTCATACCTGTGCTGTCGTAGAAGTGTTCCATGACATTACCAAAATTATCATCACGGAAGTGTCCACTTCCATGACGATAAATCGCGCGTCACAGAAGTGCTTTCGTCAAGGGTGACCGACACGTGGCATCCACTGTAACGGAACACCGTTAAGCTATCAGGTTGGGTTTTGGATCCGATAACCCGTTAACAGCCCCGACCAATGGGGATTTTCCACATGTAAAATCATCATTGGCTGGAGGAAACACGTGTCGGCTCATCGTTGGGACAAATGTCATCCACTCATTGGACAGAAGGAGCCTATGATACGTCGACACGTAGCACGGCCCAACAGAGGCCCATTCCTGTGAAAAGGCCGGCCCGTTTGACTTGGTCAAAAGGTGGCGGGCCAGCCCATGTAAAGCCAGTTAACGCCTTGTTCGCATATAGCCCATTCACAGCCCGCTAACCCAAGGCCCGTTACACCCTATCTAAATTAGGCCCAGTAGCGTCATCTGGGCCATCCAATATGATTCCATCCCGTTTTCACTTCTGGCCCATGACGTCTTTCGGCCCATATGAGGCCCTATGTAACTCTTGGCCTATTAATGGCCCGTGGTGAAACTGGCCCGTAATGAACAGTGTATCACTTTACACCCATTAAAGGCCCGTGGTGAAACTGGCCCGTAATGAACAGTGTATCACTTTATACCCATTAACGACCCGTTATTCCGTTGGGCCGTTTCCAGCCCATGTTATCTTTCGGCCTTCTCAGAGCCCATTTATTCTTGGGCTCATTTCCAACATTCGTTTACTTACGGCCCGTTACTGTCATTTTTTGCTTGTGGGCCAAATTCAGCCCGTGGTTATAGTTGGCCCGTTTGTGGTCCGTTAATACGTTGGGCCGTTTTCATAGCGTCATCAAATACGGCCTATTAATGATGTCCCATTATGGTCGGCCCATGAACGGCCGATTCCAACTCTAGCCCGTTTACGGCCATAATGCGGCCTGTTATTGGCCCATGCTTGGCCAATCGATCATACGGCCCGTATAAGGCCCATTGATGATACGGCCCGTATAAGGCCCATTGTTTCTACGGCCCGTAGAAGGCCCATTGTTTCTATGGCCCATAGAAGGCCCACTGTTTTTACGGCCCATAGAAGGCCCACTATTTCTACGGCCCGTAGGAGGCCCAGTGTCACTACAGTAAATATTAGCCCATGGTTATTGTGGCCTAGTTTTAAAAAATAGTTATTGCAGCCACTAGCAAACCGCGGAAAAAGAACTGCACTGACTACAAGCAAACAAATAAACAAGACAACAAGGAATAAATAAGCAAGCAACTTATGCTAGGCTATCACGGCTATTACACATATTACATCCATTGGGCATCAAAGTTCGCCACCAGTGCAAATATAGGGAACAAAGCAGCATATAAACGCCGCAGCAAAACAAGTCCAGAATTGAAACCACTTCAGAAGAGTTCAAGAAACAATATCCTGGGTACCCATAATGCTGGCAAGATGCTTAGCAAGCTTATTAACTTTCTCTTGTTTGGTGCTTAAATCCTCCAACGCTTGCTGTTGCACAAGAAAGTACGCATCTGAATTTTGCAGGGACTTCCTCAGTCCTTTGGCTTCTTGCCGCAGCACACCTGACTGATGCCTTTTAGCTTGTAGCTGAGACTGAAGAAGCCAAAGTGATTCAGGCAGCGAGTTCGAAGAGCTTGTGTCAGCGGTATTGGCCAGTAACGAACACTACATCAACGCAAGACTGTGGGGTTTTCTCACTGTCTACAAGATCATTTTTATCACCTTTCTTGGAGACCAACAGGGTTGTCTCACTATCTTGAACCTTATATGCATTACTTTCTCTACCATTGCATAGTGGGGTGCTCTTTGATAACCCACAAGTGTAGAGGATCGCAACAGTTTTCGATAAGTAAGAGTGTCGAACCCAACGAGGAGCTAAAGGTAGAATAAATATTCCCTCAAGTTCTATCGACCACCGATACAACTCTACGCACGCTTGACGTTCGCTTTACCTTGAACAAGTATGAAACGAGAAGTACTTTGTAGGAGTGATAGGATATGTTTGCAAGAAAATAAAGAGCACGTAAACAAAAAGTAGGGGCTGTTTAGATAAATAAGCAATAAAGTAAATATAGAGAGTGTGGAGAAGTGGTGGTAGGAGTTGTGAAATTGCCCCTAAGCAATTGACTACGTTACTAGACCGGTAATCACTATTGCAATCTTATTTGAGGGAGAGGCATAAGCTAACATACTTTCTCTTCTTGGATAATATGCACTTATGATTGGAACTCTAGCAAGCATCCGCAACTACTAAAGATTCATTAAGGTAAAACCCAACCATAGCATTAAAGCATCAAGTCCCCTTTATACCATACGCAACAATCTACTTACTCGGGTTTGTGTTTCAGTCACTCACACAACCCACTCTAAGCGAATCATGAACACATTGCAACACCCTACAGCGGGGATCCCTCACGCTTGCGCGACACGGAGGGAACCATAGGACAACACCAATAATAAAACATGCAACTCAAACCAATCATAGCAATTCATCAATCACCGATAGGATAACGAAAATCTACTCGGACATCATAGAATGGCAACACATCATTGGAAAATAATATGAAGCATAAAGCACCATGTTCAAGTAGAGGGTACAGCGGGATGCGGGAGAGTGGACCATTGAATATAGAAGGGGGAAGGTGATGGAGATGTTGGTGAAGATGATGGAGGTGTTGGTGAAGATCGCGGTGATGATGATGGCCCCAGGCATCGTTCCGGCACCACCGGAAGCAAGGGGGAGAGAGCCCCCCTTCTTCTTCTTCTTCCTTGACCTCCTCCCGAGATGGGAGAAGGGTTTCCCCTCTGGTCCTTGGCTCCCATGGCTTGGGAGGGGCGAGAGCCCCTTCGAGATTGGATCTATCTCTCTGTTTCTGCGTTCTCTGATTCTACACCTTCACCGTTTCCTTTATATCTGGAGATCCGTAACTCCGACTGGGGTGAATCTTTCGCCCAGATCTTTCTCATAAAATTAGATTTCTTGTGCCAAAAGAAGAGCGTCAACCGCCTTACGGGTGGCCCACAAGAGCCCAGGGCGCGCCTGCCTCCCTGGGGCGCGACCCCCTGTCTCGTGGCCACCCCGGACACTGTTTCGCATTGATTTTACTTTCCAAAAATCATAAATATTCCAAAAAAAATCTCTGTCAGTTTTTATCCCGTTTGGACTCCGTTTGATATTGGGTTTCTGCGAAACAAAAAACATGCAACAGACAGGAACTGGCACTAGGCACTGGATCAATATGTTAGTCCCAAAAAATAGTATAAAAGTTGCCAAAAGTATATAAAAGTTGAATAATATTGGCATGGAATAATCAAAAATTATAGATACGACGGAGACGTATCAGCATCCCCAAGATTTATTCCTGCTCGTCCTCGAGTAGGTAAATGATAAAAAAGATAATTTTTGATGTGGAATGCTACCTAGCATAATCTTGATCACATGTCTAATCATGGCATGAATATTAAGACATGAGTGATTCAAAGCAATAGTCTATCATTTGACATAAAAACAATAATACTTCGAGCGTACCAATAAAGCAATCATGTCTTTTCAAAACAACAAGGCCAAAGCAAGCTTATCCCTACAAAATCATACAGTTTGGCCATGCTTCATCTTCGTCACACAAAATGCTCCCATCATGCACAACACCGATGACGAGCCGAGCAATTGGTTCATACTTTTTAACGTGCTTCAGCTTTTTCAACCCTCACGCAATACATGAGCGCAAGCCATGGATATAGTACTATAGGTGGAATAGAATATAATGATGGAGGTTATGTGGAGAAGACAAAAAGGGAGAAAGTCTCACATCGACGTGGCTAATCAACAGGCTATGGAGATGCCCATCAATTGATGTCAACGTGAGGAGTAGGGATTGCCATGCAACGGATGCACTAGAGCTATAAGTGTATGAAAGCTCAACAAAAAAAACTAAGTGGGTGTGCATCCAACTTGCTTGCTCATGAACACCTAGGGCATTTGAGGAAGCCCATCGTTGGAATATACAAGCCAAGTTCTATAATGAAAAGTCCCACTAGTATATGAAAGTGACAACATAGGAGACAATCTATATGAAGAACATGGTGCTACTTTGAAGCACAAGTGTGCAAAAAGGATAGTAAAATTGCCCCTTTTTTTCTTCTTTTTTTTCTTTTTTCCCTTTTTTCTTTTTTCGGTGGGCTTCTTTGGCCCCCTTTTTTATTTAGGCTTCTTTGGCCTTTCCTTTTTTTCTTTTTTTTTTTCTTTTTTTCATGGGGCAATGCTCTATAATGATGATCATCACATTTTTATTTACTTACAACTCAACATTACAACTCGATGCTAGAACAAAGATATGACTCTATATGAATGCTTCTGGCAATGTACCGGGATGTCCAATGATCTAGCATAGCAATGACATCAAAAACGGACAAGCCATGAAAACATCATGCTAGCTATCTTACGATCATGCAAAGCAATATGAAAATGAATGCTCAAGTCATGTATATGATGATGATGGAAGTTGCATGGCAATATATCTCGGAATGGCTAAGGAAATGCCATGATAGGTAGGTATGGTGGCTGTTTTGAGGAAGATATAATGAGGCTTATGTGTGATAGAGTGTATCATATCACGGGGTTTGGATGCACTGGCGAAGTTTGCACCAACTCTCCAGGTGAGAAAGGGCAATGCACGGTACCGAAGAGGCTAACAATGATGGAAAGGTAAAAGTGCGTATAATCCATGGACTCGCATTAGTCATAAAGAACTCATATACTTATTGCAAAATTTTATTAGCCCTCGAAGCAAAGTACTACTACGCATGCCCCTAGGGGAATAGATTGGTAAGAAAAGACCATCACTCGTCCCTGACTGCCACTCATAAGGAAGACAATCAAAGAAACACCCCATGCTTCAAATTTGTCGCACAACGGTTACCATACGTGCATGCTACGGGACTTGCAAACCTCAACACAAGTGTCTCTACAATCCACAACCACCCACTAGCATGACTCTAATATCACCACCTTTATATCGCAAAACTATTGCAAGGAATCAAACATATCATATTCAGCGATCTACAAGTTCTATGTAGGATTTTATGACTAACCATGTGATTGACCAATTCCTGTCATCTCTCTAAATAGATATAAGTGAAGAAAGAGAGTTTAATTCTTTCTTCAAAAGATATGCCCATGCTCTAACAAATATAAGTGAAGCTAAAGAGCATTCTACAAATGGCGGTTTTTCTATATGGAGAGAAACAGGCAATCCAAACTTCAAATGATATAAGTGAAGCACATGAAGCATTCTATAAAGCCACACTCAAAAGATATAAGTGAAGTGCAATGAGCATTCTATAAATCAACCAAGGACTATCTCATACCAGCATGGTGCATAAAATAAAAATGAAAACTAAATGCAAAAGACGCTCCAAGACTTGCACATAATGCATGAACGAAACGAATTCAAAAACATACCGATACTTGTTGAAGAAAGAGGGGATGCCTTCCGGGTCATTCCCAAGCTTAGACGCTTGAGTCTCCTTGAATATTTACTTGGGGTGCCTCGGGCATCCCCAAGCTTCAGCTCTTGCCTCTCTTCCTTTTCCTCATATCGAGACATCCTCGATTAGACACTACATCCACACAAAACTTCAACAGAAAACTCGGTAAGATCCGTTAGTATAATAAAGCAAATCACTACTCTAAGTACTAGAGCAAACCAATTCATATTTTGTTTTTGCATTGTGTCTACTGTAACATAGCTTTTCCATGGCTTAATCCACTGATATAAATTGATAGATTCATCAAAACAAGCAAACTATGCATCAAAAACAGAATCTTTCAAAAACAGAACAGTCTGTAACAATCTGAACATGCACCATACTTATGGTACCCAAAAATTCTACCAAAATTAGGAAAAAATAAACAAGTTGTATATCAAGACAGTGCAAAAGGAATCAGAACCAATTGATGTTCCATCTAAAAATGTAAAATCGCGCATTACAACCAAAGTTTCTGTCCTGCACCGTACAAACCAACAAGCATTGTAAACATCCTAAAGGCAAACCTTGGCACATTAGTTTTATAATACAATGGAATTGTACAAGGGGATAATTATTTTTGTTGAAAAGTTTCTGTAATCAAGATTTACAAAGTTTCCGTGAGCATGAACAAAGTTCAAGGAGCTTCCCCACTTCAACAATGCTTGTCTCTCTCACTTTCACTTTCCTTTTTGAAAAGTTTTTAGGTTCCCCTCTTTATTTTTTTTGTTTTTAAACTATATAAAAGCACTCAACAGAAATAAATGACTCTCTAAAACTTCTGGGTTGTCTCCCTGATACGTCTTCAACGTATCTATAATTTTTGATTGTTCCATGCTATTATATTACCTGTTTTGAATGATTATGGGCTTTATTATACACTTTTATATTACTTTTGGGACTAACCTATTAACCGGAGGACCAGCCCATATTGTTGTTTTATTGCCTGTTTTAGTATTTCGAAGAAAAGGAATATCAAACGGAGTCCAAACGGAATGAAACCTTCGGCAACGTGATTTTTTGGAAGATTATGATCCGGGAGACTTGGAGTTCACGTCAGAAGAGCCTCGAGGAGGCCACGAGATAGGAGGGCGTGCCCCCCTTACAGGGTGGCGGCCCCCTGTCTCGTGGGCCCCTTGAGCGTCCCCCGACCGACTTCTTTCGCCTATATATACCTACGTACCCTAAAACCATCAGATATCAAGATAGATCGGGAGTTCCGCCGTCGCGAGCCTCTGTAGCCACCAAAAACCTCTCGGGAGTCTGTTCCGGCACCCTGCCGGAGGGGGAACCCATCACCGGTGGCCATCTTCATCATCCCGGCGCTCTCCATGATGAGGAGGGAGTAGTTCACCCTCGGGGCTAAGGGTATGTACCAGTAGCTATGTGTTTGATCCCTCTCTCTCATGTTCTCTCTCATGTTCCCTCTAAGGCACGATCTTGATGTATCCCGAGCTTTGCTATTGTAGTTGGATCTTATGATGTTTCTCCCCATCTACTCTCTTGTGATGAATTGAGTTTCCCCTCTTGAAGTTATCTTATCGGATTGAGTCTTTTATGACAACACTTGATGTATGCCTTGCTGTGCTTATCTGTGGTGACAATGGGATATCGTGTTCCTCTTGATGTATGTTTTGATGACCAACTTGCGGGTTCCACCCATGAACCTATGCATAGGGGTTGGCACACGTTCTTGACTCTCCGGTAGAAACTTTGGGGCACTCTTTGAAGTACTTTGTGTTGGTTGAATAGATGAATCTGAGATTGTGTGATGCATATCGTATAATCATGCCCACGGATACTTGAGGTGACAATGGAGTATCTAGGTGACATTAGGGTTTTGGTTCATTTGTATCTTAAGGTCTTATTCTAGTACGAACTCTTTAACAGATCGATCCGAAAGAATAACTTTGAGGTGGTTTCATACCCTACCATAATCTCTACATTTTTTCTCCGCTATTAGTGGCTTTGGGGTGACTCTTTGTTGCATGTTGAGGGCTTGTTATATGATCTATCTATGTTATTATTGTTGAGAGAACTTGCACTTGTGAAAGTATGAACCCTAGGCCTTGTTTCCTATCATTGCAATACCATTTACGCTCACTTTTACCGCTCGAAACCTTGCTGTTTTTATAATTTCAGATTACAAAAACCTATATCTACTATCTATTTTGCACTTGTATCTTCATCTCTTCGCCAAACTAGTGCACCTATACAATTTGCCATTGTATTGGGTGTGTTGGGGACACAAGAGACTCTTTGTTATTTGGTTGCAGGGTTGTTTGAGAGAGACCATCTTCATCCTACGCCTCCTACGGATTGATAAACCTTAGGTCATCCACTTGAGGGAAATTTGCTACTGTCCTACAAACCTGTGCACTTGCAGGCCCAACAACGTCTACAAGAAGAAGGTTGTGTAGTAGACATCAAGCTCTTTTCTGACGTTGTTGCCGGGGAGGCTAGGTAAAGGGCACTCACTCACACCCCTTCAACTAAGCTCTTTTCTGGCGCCGTTGCCGGGGAGGTTAGCGCTTGAAGGTATATCTTTAGATCTTGCAATAGAATCTTTTTGATTCTTGTTTTATCACTACTTTAGTTTATAAAATAAAACTACAAAAAAATGGAGTTAGGTTTGTCTCATACGCTTCATCTTTTTAATATCTTTCGTGAGAATGATGCAAGGGAAAATTGTGCTCAAGTGCTAGAAGAAGAAATCTATAGAATGTCTGGTACTAGATCCTTGTATGATGAGCATGATTGCAATGTTGTTAGTATGAGTTCCTTGAATATCCATGATGCTAATGATATGCAAAGCCACAAGCTTGGGGAAGCTATGTTTGATGAATATGATATATTTTGTCCCCCAAGTTTTGATGAACAAATTTATTATGATGAAAGCATGCCTCCTATTTATGATGATATATTGATGAAAGTGGGTTTGGAAGAGTGTCAACTTTAGGAAGTAGTGATCCCACTATTTTGGAGGATGTTGAATCTTATTGTGATGAATATGAAAGTGGATTTGGAAGAGTGTCAACTTTATTTAGTGATGATCCCACTATTTCGGAAGAGGTTCCAATTGATTATGAGAACAAAGTTGCTATCTATGATGATTATTGTGATGACTTGTATTCTATTAAGAATAATGATAACCATGAAACTTGTCATCATGATTTTAGTTTTCAATTGGATTATGCCTCACATGATAATTATTTTGTTGAGTTTGCTCCCACTACTATTCATGAGAAGAATTTTGCTTATGTGGAGAGTAATAAAATTTCTATGTTAGTAGATCATGAAAAGAATGCTTTAGGTGCTGGTTATATTATTGAATTCATTCATGATGCTACTGAAAATTATTATGAGGGAGGAACATATGCTTGTAGGAATTGCAATAATATGAAGTTTCCTCTCTATGTGCTTAAAATTTTGAAGTTATGCTTGTTTTACCTTCCTATGCTAGTTGATTATTGTTCCCATAAGTTTTTTGCTCATAAAATCACTATGCATAGGAAGTGGGTTAGGCTTAAATGTGCTAGTAATATGCTTCATGATGCTCCCGTTATGTTTCAATTCTTATCTTTTATGTGAGCATCATTGCCATCATCATGCCTAGCTAGAAAGGCATTAAAGAAAAGCGCTTGTTGGGAGACAACCCAATATTTACCCTTACTGTTTTTGTGTGTCCACATGATTATGCTACTATAGTAATCATGTTTTATAGCTTTTGTTTCAATAAAATGCCAAGTAGAACCTTTGGGAATACTTGGGTGAAGTTTATATGATCTTGCTGTGAAAAACAGAAACTTTAGCGCTCATGAGATTAGCTGCCATTTTTTTACTGGAGAGTGCTTTTAGGTTGATTCTTTTTGCAGATGATTAATAGACAAATTTCTCAGGTCCAGCAATTTATTTAATAATTTTTGGGGTTCCAGAAGTATAAATTTTATACATATTACTACAGACTGTTCTGATTTTGACAGATTCTGTTTTCTATGTGTTGTTTGCTTATTTTGATGAATCTATGAGTAGTATCGGAGGGTATGAACCATAGATAAGTTATAATACAGTATATATTACACCAATATGAATTTAGAATGAGTTCATTACAGTACCTAAGTGGTGATTTATTTTCTTATACTAACGGAGATTACGAGTTTTGTTTTGAGTTTTGTGTGGTTGAAGTTTTCAAGTTTTGGGTAAAAGATTCGATGGACTATGGAATAAGGAGTGGAAAGAGCCTAAGATTGGGGATGACCAAGGCAACCCAAGGTAATATTCAAGGACAACCAAGAGCCTAAGCTTGGGGATTCCCCGGAAGGCATCCCCTCTTTTGTCTTCGTTCATCGGTAACTTTACTTGGAGCTATATTTTTATTCACCACATGATATGTGTTTTGCTTGGAGAGTCATTTTCTTTTGTTAGTGTTTGCTTGATGTTAGTTAGAATAAAGTTTTGCATCTTTAAGTTTCAATAAAAAATCAAGGATGGCCTTTGCCATGCTTATTTTGCAATTATACATGTTGCTGTTTGAAAACAGAAAGTTTACCGCCGTTGCAAAAATTCCCTAGAAAAGTCAGAGAATGGTATAACGTTGAATCTTTTTGCATATTAAGCTCTGATAAATTTATTACAGTGGGAATTTTAGTTCACAATTTTTGGAGTCAGGGAAGTATTGATACTCTTGCATTCTTTACAGACTGTACTGTTTTGGCAGATTGCTGTTATGGTTGCATTGTTTGCATATGTTTGCTTGTTTAATGATTCTATTTGATGATAGGAGTATTAAATATGCAGAGGCATTTAGTATGCAATGTTGAATAATTACTTAAGTGATTTTTTACAATAGAAAATGATAAGGTTTTGCATTGGTTTATACTAACCTATCTCACGAGTTCTTGTTGAGTTTGTTGTGAATGAAGCTTTTGATAAAAAGAAAAACCATGCTATGAGAGGAATTAAGGAGACACAAAAGTTCAAGCTTGGGGATGCCCAAGGCACCCCAAGATAATATTTCAAGAAGTCTCAAGCATCTAAGCTTGGGGATGCCCCGGTAGGCATCCCACCTTTCTTCTTCAACAATCATCGGTTAGTATCGGTTGAGCCTAAGTTTTTGCTTCTTCACATGAGTTGTGCTATCCTTGCATTGTCATTTTATTTTGTTTTGCTTGCTGCTTGAATACGATACCAACATCTGAAATTCTTAAATGTTAGAGAGTCTTCACATAGTTGCACAATTATTTGACTACTCATTGATCTTTACTTATATCTTTTTGGAGTAGTTTGTCATTTGCTCTAGCACTTCACTTATATCCTTTAGAGCACAATGGTGGTTCTATTTTGTAGAAATTAATGAACTCTCATGCTTCACTTATATTATTTTGAGAGTCTTAAACAGCATGGTAATTTGAATGAAAACTATCATAGGAAGTGAATTGGATGCTATGATCAATTTGATACTTGATAATTGTTTTGAGATATGGAGGTAGTGATATTAAAGTCATACTAATTGGGTGATTATGAACTTAAAGAATGCTTGTGTTGAAGTTTGTGATTCCCGTAGCATGCACGTATGGTGAACCGCTTTGTGATGAAGTTGGAGCACAATTTTATTTATTGATTGTCTTCCTTATGAGTGGCGGTCGGGGATGAGCGATGGTCTTTTCCTACCAATCTATCCCCCTAGGAGCATGCGCGTAGTGCTTTGGTTTTTGATGACTTCTAGATTTTTGCAACAAGTACATGAGTTCTTTTAACTAATGTTGAATCCATGGATTATACGCACCTCACCCTTCCATTATTGCTAGCCTCTCTTGTGCCGCGCAACTTTCGCCGGTACTATACACCCACCATACTCCTTCCTCAAAACAGCCACCATACCTACCTATTATGGCATTTCCATAGCCATTCCGAGATATATTGCCATGCAACTTTCCACCGTTCCGTTCATATGACACGCATTACTTTTGTCATATTGCTCTTTGCATGATCATGTAGTTGACATCGTATTTGTGGCAAGGCCACTTTCATAATTTTTATACATGTCGCTCTTGATTCATTGCATATCTCGGTACACCGCCGGAGGCATTCATATAGAGTCATATCTTGTTCTAGCTTTGAGTTGTAAATCCTTAAAAGTGTGATGATCTTCATTATTAGAGCATTGTCCTCGTGAGGAAAGGATGATGAAGGCTATGATTCCCCCACAAGTCGGGATGAGACTTCGGACTTTACAATGAGAAAAGAAAAAATGAGAAAGGCCAAAAAGAAAAAAAAGGCCAAAGAAAGAAAAAAAAGAGAAAAAGAGAAAAGGAAAAAAAGAGAGAGAAATAAAAAAATAAAATGAGAGAAAAAAAGAGAAGGGACAATGCTATTATCTCTTTTTCCACACTTGTGCTTTAAAGTAGCACCATGATCTTCATGATAGAGAGTCTCATATGTTGTCACTTTCATATACTAGTGGGAATTTCTCATTATAGAACTTGGCTTGTATATTCCAATGATGGGCTTTCTCAAAAGTGCCCTAGGTCTTCGTGAGCAAGCAAGTTGGATGCACACCCACTTAGTTTCTTTTGTTGAGCTTTCATATATTTATAGCTCTAGTGCATCCGTTGCATGGCAATCCCTACTCACTCATATTGATATCTATTAATGGGCATCTCCATAGCCCGTTGATACGCCTAGTTGATGTGAGACTATCTTCTCCTTTTTTGTCTTCTCCACAACCACCATTCTATTCCACATATAGTGTTATGTCCATGGCTCACGCTCATGTATTGCGTGAAAGTTCAAAAAGTTTGAGATTACTAAAGTATGAAACAATTGCTTGGCTTGTCATCGGGGTTGTGCATGATTAAATACTTTGTGTGATGAAGATAGAGCAGCAGCCAGACTATATGATTTTGTAGGGATAACTTTCTTTAGCCATGTTATTTTGAGAAGACATGATTACTTTGATTAGTATACTTGAAGTATCACCATTTTCATATCAACATGAACTTTTATTTTGACTCATTTGGATCTGAACATTCATGCCACAATAAAGAAAATTACTTTGAGAATCATGCTAGGTAGCATTCCACATCAAAAATTCTGTTTTTATCATTTACCTACTCGAGGACAAGCAGGAATTAAGCTTGGGGATGCTTGATACGTCTCCAACGTATCTATAATTTTTTATTGTTCCATGCTATTATATTACCTGTTTTGAATGATTATGGGCTTTATTATACACTTTTATATTACTTTTGGGACTAACCTATTAACCGGAGGCCCAACCCATATTGTTGTTTTATTGCCTGTTTCAGTATTTCGAAGAAAAGGAATATCAAACGGAGTCCAAACGGAATGAAACCTTCGGCAACGTGATTTTTTGGAAGATTATGATCCGGGAGACTTGGAGTTCACGTTATAAGAGCCTCGAGGAGGCCACGAGATAGGAGGGCGCGCCCCCCTTACAGGGTGGCGGCCCCCTGTCTCGTGGGCCCCTCGAGCGTCCCCCGACCGACTTCTTTCGCCTATATATACCTACGTACCCTAAAACCATCAGATATCAAGATAGATCAGGAGTTCCGCCGCCGCAAGCCTCTGTAGCCACCAAAAACCTCTCGGGAGTCCGTTCCAGCACCCTGCCGGAGGGGGAACCCATCACCGGTGGCCATCTTCATCATCCCGGTGCTCTCCATGACGAGGAGGGAGTAGTTCACCCTCGGGGCTGAGGGTATGTACCAGTAGCTATGTGTTTGATCCCTCTCTCTCGTGTTCTCTCTCGTGTTCCCTGTATGGCACGATCTTGATGTATCCCGAGCTTTGCTATTGTAGTTGGATCTTATGATGTTTCTCCCCCTCTACTCTCTTGTGATGAATTGAGTTTCCCCTCTTGAAATTATCTTATCGGATTGAGTCTTTTATGAGAACACTTGATGTATGTCTTGCCGTGCTTATCTGTGGTGACAATGGGATATCATGTGCCTCTTGATGTATGTTTTGGTGACCAACTTGCGGGTTCCGCCCATGAACCTACGCATAGGGGTTGGTACACGTTCTTGACTCTCCGATAGAAACTTTGGGGCACTCTTTGAAGTACTTTGTGTTGGTTGAATAGATGAATCTGAGATTGTGTGATGCATATCGTATAATCATGCCCACGGATACTTGAGGTGACAATGGAGTATCTAGGTGACATTAGGGTTTTGGTTGATTTGTGTCTTAAGGTGTTATTCTAGTACGAACACTTTAATAGATCGATCCGAAAGAATAACTTTGAGGTGGTTTCGTACCCTACCATAATCTCTACGTTTGTTCTCGGCTATTAGTGGCTTTGGAGTGACTCTTTGTTGCATGTTGAGGGCTTGTTATATGATCTATCTATGTTATTATTGTTGAGAGAACTTGCACTAGTGAAAGTATGAACCTTAGGCTTTGTTTCCTATCATTGCAATACCGTTTACGCTCACTTTTATCGCTTGCTACCTTGCTGTCTTTATAATTTTAGATTAAAAAAACCTATATCTACTATCTATTTTGCACTTGTATCTTCATCTCTTCGCCGAACTAGTGCACCTATACAATTTGCCATTGTATTGGGTGTGTTGGGGACACAAGAGACACTTTGTTATTTGGTTGCAGGGTTGTTTGAGAGAGACCATCTTCATCCTACGCCTCCTACGGATTGATAAACATTAGGTCATCCACTTGAGGGAAATTTGCTACTATCCTACAAACATGTGCACTTGCAGGCCCAACAATGTCTACCTGAAGAAGGTTGTGTAGTAGACATCACTCCGTGACAGCGCTTTCTTTAAAGCCATTAAGCTAGGCATTTAGTGCTCAAGTAATGAATCCACCCGGATCCCAAGGTATGTCAAAGCCAATTTTAATTAACAATGATTTGTAATTTAGTAGTGAGCACAAAGTAACATATATCAAGCAATGACGAAGTCTAACTCTCTTCCTATGCATCGGCATGTCATAAAAGAACAATTCATGCACACATAGTAAAGGCCAATCCATAGTATATGCAGTTTCTTGCAATTTCATAGTATGGGAAACATAGAAAGGTGGAGAAATAGTTCCTCTCTCATAATAATTGCAAGTAGGAGGAGCAAGCACATGCATATTACATTCATCAAAATCATCGTGTGCGATGGTAAAAGGCAACCCATCAATATAATCCTTAATAAGCACAAACTTCTCCGATATAGTGTAGTTTGGAGAATTCAAAAAGATAATAGGACTATCATGCGTGGGTGCAATAGCAACAATTTCATGTTTAACATAAGGAACTATAGCAAGTTCATCTCCATAAGCATAATTCATATTGGCATCTTGGCCACAAGCATAGCAAGCATCATCAAAAGGGGATATTTCAAGAGAATCAACGAGATCATAACAATCATCATAGCAATCATCCTTCGGTAAGCACGAAGGGAAATTAAACAATGTATGAGTTGAAGAGTTACTCTCATTAGAATGTGGGCACGGGTAGCTAATCCGCTCTTCCTCCTTTTGTTCTTCGCTCTCCTCATCATCTTTTTCATCCAATGAGCTCACAGTTTCATCAATTTCTTCTTCCATAGCTTCCTGCAAAATATTAATCTCTTCTTGGACAGCGGAGAATTTCTCAATATATGGTTTAACATAGGCATTAGAAGCATAATTATCATAACAATATTCAAGTATAGCAAAACTTTCAGATTTGTAAAGAGTAGCATCATACTTTTCAATCAAAGAAGCAATTTCAAAAGCACCCTTAAAAGCAACGAATTCTTCAATTTGTTGAACATCATAGTAATTATAAACACCCTTAGCATACGAAGATACAATTCCATTATCAAACTCACATTGGTAGGGAAGGTGTTTCTTAGGGTTTCCAGAACAACAAGTAGCATCATATATTTCACATAAATTCCAAGCATAGCATTGCAAACGTTGAATTTGATCCCATAATAGTTTCCCTTTTTCAGATATACGGTGTCGCACATAACAAGCATGCTCATCTAAAGATTTGCCCTCAACTAAGCTAGTTGGGGTTTCAGCACGAGCACATAGGGATCAAAGATGATCCAAGTAAAAAGCTTCAGTAGTGTGATAGATTTTGAGTGGTTCTTCAACCATTGGAGCAGTAGGTACAACTAATTTTTTTGGTATTTTTCATTTCCTACCCATGAATAAAGATAGAAAACAACTAAGAACAGCAAATAAAAATTACTTAGTGATAAAGCAAACAAGCACACACGAGAATATTCACCCCATGCTATGACTCCCCGGCAACGGCGCCAGAAAAAGGTCTTGATAACCCACAAGTGTAGGGGATCGCAATAGTTTTCGATAAGTAAGAGTGTCAAACCCAACGAGGAGCTAAAGGTAGAATAAATATTCCCTCAAGTTCTATCAACCACCGATACAACTCTACGCACGCTTGACGTTCGCTTTACCTTGAACAAGTATGAAAGGAGAAGTACTTTGTAGGAGTGATAGGATAGGTTTGCAAGAAAATAAAGAGCACGTAAACAAAAAGTAGGGGTTGTTTAGATAAAGAAGCAATAAAGTAAATATAGCGAGTGTGGAAAACTGGTGGTAGGAGTTGTGAAATTGCCCCTAAGCAATTGACTACGTTACTAGACCGGTAATCACTATTGCAATCTTATTTGAGGGAGAGGCATAAGCTAACATACTTTCTCTTCTTGGATAATATGCACTTATGATTGGAACTCTAGCAAGCATCCGCAACTACTAAAGATTCATTAAGGTAAAACCCAACCATAGCATTAAAGCATCAAGTCCCCTTTATCCCATACGCAACAATCTACTTACTCGGGTTTGTGTTTCAATCACTCACGCAACCCACTATAAGCGAATCATGAATGCATTGCAACACCCTACAGCGGGGATCCCTCACGCTTGTGCGACACAGAGGGCACCATAGGACAGCACCAATAATAAAACATGCAACTCAAACCAATCATAGCAATTCATCAATCACCGATAGGATAACGAAAATCTACTCAGACATCATAGGATGGCAACACATCATTGGAAAATAATATGAAGCATAAAGCACCATGTTCAAGTAGAGGGTACAGCGGGATGCGGGAGAGTGGACCACTGAATATAGAAGGGGGAAGGTGATGGAGATGTTGGTGAAGATGATGGAGGTGTTGGTGAAGATCGCGGTGATGATGATGGCCCCCGGCAGCGTTCCGGTGCCACCGGAAGCAAGGGGGGAGAGCCTCCCTTCTTCTTCTTCTTCCTTGACCTCCTCCCTAGATGGGAGAAGGGTTTCCCCTCTGGTCCTTGGCTCCCATGTCTTGGGAGGGGCGAGAGCCCCTCCGAGATTGGATCTATCTCTCTGTTTCTGCGTTCTCTTATTCTACCCCTTCACCGTTTCCTTTATATCTGGAGATCCATAACTCCGATTGGGGTGAATCTTTCGCCCAGATTTTTCTCATAAATTAGCTTTCTTGCGCCAAAAGAAGAGCGTCAACCGCCTTATGGGTGGCCCACGAGAGCCCAGGGCGCACCTGCCTCCCTGGGGCGCGGCCCCCTATCTCGTGGCCGCCCCAGACACTGTTTCGCGTTGATTTTACTTTCCAAGAATCATAAATATTCCAAAAAAAATCTCCCTCCGTTTTTATCCCGTTTGGACTCCGTTTGATATTGGGTTTCTGCGAAACAAAAAACATGCAATAGACAGGAACTTGCACTGGGCACTGGATCAATATGTTAGTCCCAAAAAATAGTATAAAAAGTTGCCAAAAGTATATAAAAGTTGAATAATATTAGCATGGAACAATCAAAAATTATAGATACGACAGAGACGTATCACTCTTCTCCAATATTCTGTTTGCATACTACAAGAGAAACAAGCAGACACATCACAGGTTTAGCTTGTAGTATATGAAACTCATTTTGGTAAACCGGTTCAGTAGTAAGGTGGACAGGATAACAGCATGAAACAAACATATATCTATGTACTATGGTCACTGTATTGTCCATATCATTCTAGTTTATGTTCCCTAATCAAGATAGAGACACAGTTCAACTCATATATTTTTAAGACACAGCAGCATAGACATAATATAAGTGTGAGAAACTACACAGCATTGACAGCACTTGTAATGTGCATCACATGAGAACATAAACTAGTTAAAGAAATCAACATAGAGCAAGAAGTTAGAACAACAATCCAGTTAAAGAAATAGGTTTAAAACATACTTGTTGCGCCATTGGAGTTTCAATTGGATCCTTCAAATTCGAAAGTAGTTGGTATGAGTAAATACAGTGATGCAACAGCAAAGGAGTATGGACCATAGCTACAGAATCTGACCTGAGAACAGTTGCTCTTTTGCTTTAAACGTGGAGTTTGGGTTAGTTGTGGTGGTCTTCGTGCTTTGGGCACTGTAGTAGCTTTACAAACTGCTTGTGTGGGGGTACTCTGTGGTGGACATGGTGCTTTGTCAACTAGAAGTGGGTTACTATCCGCTGGGGTTGCGGTTAGATGGGTTGTGGCTGGTTCTTTGCCCAACGGTGTAAGTGTGCAATCTAGAAGAGTCTTGATTATGTGTGGTGGGGCTAGTTTATGGGCCAGTACAACCATGGTTCTATCTGCATCGACGGGTAGCACTATCTTTTATGAAGAACGGGTTTTTGCTCCCTTAGATACTGCCATCACCCCCTCCAATTCAAATGGCTGATAAACAAGAAAAGAAATTGAACGTACATACATTGTATAATAGACAGATGTGGTAATTCACATATATGTTGTCTAACCAAACAGGAAAGCATGACACAATTTCACATATATGATGCCTAACTAAACATGATAGCATGACACAGTTTCAGATATATGATGGATAACTTAACGGGATATAATGACATAATTCAGCATATGATGAGTACCTAAACAGGATGACATGACAAAACTATATGATGTCTTTCTAAAATAGGTTGGGATGAAATAATTCACATACATGTTTTCTAAGTATACAGGATGGCATGATATAATTAACATAATTGATTCATATACTAAGCAGCTGGCACTTGCATGTATGATCTCTAAACTAAGCAGATAGAATTCAATATTGTGCATATGATGTCTAAACTAAGCAATGCAAGACACCATATGCATCATACGAGAAATATAAACATTGCAACTTAGAGCATACACCTCAGGTGGGATATAGGACTGGTCATCTGTCTCTGAATCCTCCTCTGAGGAGCTCCCTGTAACCATCGAGATATCTGCTTCAACAGGTACCATTGCCTGCTCTGAAGACCTTGTTTTTACTCCAGATTTTTCCATAACCGGCTCAAATGGCTGATACACATGAAGAGTAGTTCAATATACACAGATTGTCGACAAATGGAATACGTAATGAAAAAAAAGATGGCATGAGATAATTCACATATATGATGCTTGGCTCCATGGCGGTGCATAATTCACATATATGATAACTGGCTGAAAAACATGGCATTGCATAATTCACATATCTGATATAGAAAGCAAACAAGAGGCATTCACACAAAGCATGTCTAATCTAAGCAGATGGCATGGTAATGCAAGACACCATATGCATGATAAGAGCAATATAACCCAGCCAAGTTAGAGCATGCACCTCTGGGGGGGATACGACTGGTCATCTGTCTCTGAATCCTCCTCTGAGGAGCTATCTGTAACCAGCAAGAAATCTGCATCGACAGGTAGCACTGACTGCTCAGAAGACCTTGTTTTCACTCCAAATTTTCCCATGACCGACTCAAATGGCTGATGCACAGGAAGAGTAGATGAATGTATAAACATTGTTGGCAAATGGAATACATTATGGAAAAAATATGGCACGATACAATTCACATATACGATGACTGGCTAAACAGGATGGCATTGCATGATTCACGTATATGATGCCTGGCTAAAGAAGATGGCATTGCATAATTCCCATATACTCCCTCTGTTCCTAAATATTTGTCTTTTTAGAGATTTCAAATGGACTACCACATATGGATGTATATAGACATATTTTAGAGTGTAGATTCACTCATTTTGTTCCGTATGTAGTCACTTGTTGAAATCTCAAAAAAGATAAATATTTAGGAATGGTGGGAGTATGATATAGAAACCAAACAGGTGGCATTCACACAAAGCAAATCTAAACTAAGCTGATGACATATAAGGTGTATAATGTAAGCAATGCAAGGCGCCATATGCATGACATGACCAACATCAGCATGCCAGGTTAGAGCAAACACCTCAGGTGGTAAACAAGCATGGTCGGCTCCTTCTGAATCTCCATCTGAACAGTTATCTTCCTCTGGAATACAATCCGGAAATGTAGGAGGGGGCCACTTCGCCCACCATGGAGCGGCGTCTGCATGACATTATATTCCCATGCAACGGTCTTCTCTTTTTCTCTACATGTTCAGTACGATTGTGTAGAATATCTGACATGCATAATAAAAAATAGTTAGATTTTGTAAGGCCTAAGGAATGCATGCAAAAATCAAGACTGATGGTAACAAACGAGTGGATGGATCCAAAACTAATGATAGCAGGTAGATTATAGCTTTAGTTTAAAAATATAGACAATGGATCATCTATTGTTTGTTGCCCACCCAACATGAACCACATAGAAGACCCCAGATGAACCAGATAGTAGACATATACTATTCGTTGCTAGCTCGATATGAGACCCATGGGAAATTCAAAACTCAAGATTGAACAATAAAGTAGCAGGTAATAATAACCGATGTATAACGTAAGAAAACACGAAAGACTGCGACCTCTCTTCCGGAACTATGTAGTCCTCAGGTTCATCTTCTCAGTCGATGATGGTAATGCAGTTGGCGTGGCTGCCGTCAACAGGGAAGATGATCTGAGCCAGCGAAAGAAAGTCTACAGGGGGGATCTCTGTTGCAGTGAACGCTTCTGTCGATGGTGCACCTCAGGTGGGGTGGATGACGGCACGGCAGGAGCAGGACATAACACATAGAGTTTTCTTTGACGCCTATCTGAAAATAAAGTAAATCTGTAAGGGCTCCTTAGAATTGGAGGATTCTATAAACGCAGGGACAGGAAAAACACAGGAATAGGATAGGAATGCACGTGCAAAACAGAGCATTTGGAAACATAGGATTTCAGTCAACCTGGGTGTTTGGCTCACATGAATTGGAAGAACACATGAATGGAGAAACAAAGTGATGCGACGAGTGTACAACCTCTTTGGCATAGCCTTGTGGACCTTAGCATCATTGGGTTGGACGTGGAGGATGGTGATGATGCTGGTGTGACTGTCGGAGGCGGGGAAGAAGATCTGAGGCCTCTGGAAACGGCACCGAGGGTACTGCTCCACTGTGATGGACGGTTCCGTTGTTGGAGCAGCTCTGCTAAGGTGTACGGCGACGAGGCTGAAGCATGACAAGATAGACAACATTAATCTGAAGTGGGACCCTAATATCATCTACAATAGATGATGTAAAATACATCACCAAAAAGTGCTAGATGTAAAACGCATCAGCCGCGCCACGGCCGCTCCGACAGATGTTGTAAGTACTGTTCACTCTGAACTTAACTGAAGAAAATGAACTTTACAATCGAAACTAAATTTTACTGTCAAAACTGATTGAACTAGTAACAGAGCATTGCAATAGATGTTTAGGGCGTTCGAGCACTAGTAGCAGAGAAGCAGTGATCTAAATCAGCAGACGCTCGAGCAGGGAACGCACTAGCAGAGAGCAAGTCGTGCAGTAGCACCGCGAGCGAGTGCTAAAGCAGCAACTCCTATAGCTGCCGGAGGTCATGCAGTAGCAGTGCAAGCGAGAACAAGAGCAAAGTAGCAGCACGAACGAAAGTAGGAGCAGTTCAGCAGCGCGACCGACAGCAAGAACAGAGCCGCAGCACAAGCGAGAGCCGGAGCAGTTGCAGCTACTGCCATTGTGGAAGTCGCCGCCGAGGAAGCAACGACATGGGGGAGAGACACCATGGATGATGTGGCCGGCGACGACGCCGTCGATGGAGACCCGCCATGTCTGCTCGGTATCAAGCACCGGCAGACCCATGAGATCGAATAAAAGATAAAATGCAGCGGTGAGTGCAGAACCTCCTTGGTGGCGCCGAGTTGGCCTCGGCTTCACAGGAGAAATTGGTGAGGGTGCTGCGGTTCTGGTGGGGTAGGTCAAGACGGTGCTGTGAGGATTGAGGTGGCGTGATAGACGACGCGAATGTCGGGGTAGCTCCTTGGAGGTGGAGGACGGGTCGGCTGATCCGGCGGGACGACGAGATCGACAACGGATCCTCATCCGGTGCCATGGATGAGGGCGGCGAGCTGTTGCGGTGGACGACGTAGTCGGGGAAGAGTCTCCGGCTGGGCGGCGATCCGGAGGCCGACGGAGGAGCGTGGGGTTTCGCGGGTTTTGGCGGCCTCGGTGTACAAATGGGGGCGAAGGGGGAGGGGGAGCCAAGCTTAGGGACGCGCTTGCTCGAAATGTAGGGTAAGTTACCAGCATACCCCCACCGTTTTTGACACTGCGACGTGGAGCTTCATTTCCGGCTGAGGGGTAGAAGGGGGATTTCGCGTGTCTGGGCTGCGGGAGCGATTTCGGATGAGGAGGGAATTCTCGCGCGCGTCCAAATTTCGGGATAACAAGGCGCAGCGCGGGTTGAAGAGGCGGGAGTTTCAAAGTAGGTGAGACAAAAGATACTCGAGCTTGAAAATTTCGGGATAACAAGGTGCGAATTCCTTGTTCGGCAGAACAAACTTAACGTGTAAAAAACAATTCATACAAGACACAAGAGAGTCATGTCCCCTTTTACTATATTGCTATAGATGCCATTGAAAAAACTACAAGAAAAATGTAAAAAATATCGGGAGAATAAGATTACCCTGCACAGTACCAAATCGATTCGCACTTCCCTCAACAACAACAAAAAACAAATCAATTCCCACCAAAGAAAGAGTAATGTACCTTTTTATATGATTACAGATGCCATGATCTCGAATTTCAATTTTTGAATCCACGTTATGTTGAATTCGAATATATCGTTAGGTGACCTTGCGGTTTATAATTGATGTAGTTGTACATTTTGATCTTCCATCATATATGAACATTTTACTCCACCATGTGAACATATATATTGTCGTCTACCATATGGACTTAATTTGAATCAATTTTCCTTATTTGAATACAATTGTTGTCAAGTTATACAATGATTTAAATATTATCTTGATAACAAAAAACATGCATATAGCAGTAATCATATTTCACTATGAATTACATGTACCATACGCTCTCCAATTCAAATATTTGTATCCATTTTATGTTGAATTAAAATCATAGTACATTATTGGTCTAGGTAGCGAGATGTTCGGGATAATCTAAACCATGTTTTCATATGTATAATTTTTGGCTGAATTGGGACAAGTTTTGGTATAAGCTTCTTGCAAAACCGGAGATTCTCTCAACAAGCCTCGTGGTTCCGAGAGGGAACATGTCACCTTTGTGTGCGAAACGATATACGCTGCCTCCCCCCTAATTTTATTTACAGAGGCAACATAGAACTATATGAGTGCCCTGTTAAATTTTGGAATTATATCGGGTTCATTTGGCCTTTTTATACATTAATTGAGTTTCTGGACTTTTAATGTGCATAATCTAAATATGAATTGCATGCACATGCTCCGGTGCACCAAAGTGGGTTGAAAAATCACATGTGTGTCCTTGGTTGAACTTCTAGGTCCCATGGAAGAAATGAGAATGAAATTCAAACATCTGGGCGTCATGACTCGGCCGAGAACATCAAGAAACTTAGATTTTAAATTCATGTAAATCCAAAACTCGCCTGGAAATCATGAAACTTGGCATGGTGTCATGTCATGGCACTAGCATGTTGTGGTAAAAAATTGGGCCGATTTGGAAGCTCGTGGTTCTAAGAGGGAACGTGCCACCTTTGAGTGTGAAATGATATACGTTGCCCCCCCCTTGAGTTTCTTAACAAAGGCAACATAGAACTACATTAGTGCCCTATTAAATTTTGGAATTATTCCGGGTTCGTTTGTCGTTTTTTATACATTAATTGAGTTTCTGGTCATTTAATGTGCATAAGTCAAATTTTAAGTACAAGCACATGCTCTCGTGCACCGAAGTTGGTTGAAAAATCACATTTGTGTCCTCGGGTGAATTTCTAGGTCCCATGCAAGAAATGAGAATAAAATTAAAACATCTGGGCATCGTGGCTCGGCCGAGAACATTGAGCAACTTGGTTTTAAAATTCTTGTAAATCCAAAACACGTCTGAAAACCATGAAACTTGGCATAGATGTCATGTCATGGTACTACCATGTTGTGGTAAAAAAATTGGCCGAATACGAACAGATTTTGGTATAAGCTTCTTGCAAACCAAAGCTTCTCTCAAGAAGGCTCGTGGTTCTGAGAGGGAACGTGCCACCTTTGAGTGCGAAACATATACGTTGTCCCCCTTGAGTTTATTTACCAAGGAAACATAGAACTACATGAGTGCCCTGTTAAATTTTGGAATTATTTCGGCTTCGTTTGGCCTTATTTACACATTAATTGAGTTTTTGGTCATTTAATGTGCATAATTCAAATTTGAACTACAAGCACATGCTCCCGTGCACCAAAGTTGGTTGAAAAATCACATTTGTTTCCTCGGGTGAATTTCTAGGTCCCATGCAAAAAATGACAATAAAATTCAAACATCTGGGCATCGTGGCTCAGTCGAGAACATTGAGAAACTAGGTTTTAAAATCATGAAACTTGGCATGGTGTCATGTCATGGTAGTACCATGACGTGGTAAAAAAATTGGCCGAATAGGAACAAATTTTGGTATAAGCTTCTTGCAAATCGAAGCTTCTCTCAAGAAGGCTCGTGGTTCTGGGAGGGAACGTGTCACCTTTGTGTGCATAATTCAAATTTGAAATACAAGCACATGTTCCAGTGCACCAAAGTTGGTTGAAAAATCACATGTGTGTCCTTGGGTAAATTTCTAGGTTCCATGCAAGAAATGGGAATGAAATTCAAAATTCTGGGCGTCGTGGCTGGGTTGGAAACATTGAGAAACTTAGTTTTTTAATTCCTGTAAATCCAAAACACGCATGAAAATAATGAAACTTGGCTTGGTGCCATGACATGGCACCAACATGCTGTGGTAATTTTGAAGTCTGATTTGCAAAGGCGCACACATTAACAATCAACAAAGTCATTTTGGAACAAGTGTTGTCACGTTACAATCGGAAACACAAGTATTATTGAAACCGTGGGCGTTCTACTTACTAGTACCATTTACGTGCCGCCACGCGTCCACATTTTTTATTATCTAGGAGGCGCCGTGCAGGGTAGCTATTTAAGTACGAGAGGCGTGCGATCAGACCCCTGCGCGTGCTTATCGAAGGAGAGCCCTTTGACCTCCATCTGCCATCCACCTCTCTCCCAAGGTCTCCATTAATGGTGACCGAACCTCTATTTAATGGCGTGGCTATGTCTCATTCGACTGAGATTTAAGAGAGAAAAAAGAAAATCTGAAAGCACGGATCTTGATGTAAGATCCGACAGACCTATATAGCATCTACCGCGACTTATAGCAAGACTGATGAATATATAAGGACGATTAATTGCCTTACATAATTAGAAAGATAATTTAAAAAGCCACATGCGGCTACGCCCGAAATACACAAGGGCAAAAGAAGAAGGAAGACAAGGATCTGGCTCGTTGATCTCTACTTTCTTGATGCATTGCTGCAGGCCACGGGAACTAGTCTCTGCGGCGAGCGGTGATGAGCTCTTTCGTGTCCTCAAGACGCTGCTTGAGAACATCCACGGATTCCTCCACCAGCCTTTGGCGCTCGTTGAGGAGCATGTCATTCTCGTCCATAAGTTTCTTGACGATGACGCCGGTCCTCTTCAACAAGGCACTGGTCTCCTCCTGCCGGTCTGCACTTCGGACGATCTTCTCCCTCAACAGGTTGCGCTCAGCCCGGAGCCTCTCATTGCCCTCCCTTAGTTGTCGGATGATGCCGGTAGCCTTTTCAAACGAGGCTTTCATGTTGTCCTGCAACCTCGCCCAGCCGGAGATCTGATCCATCTGGCTATGGACGATCGCATGCATGCGCCTGTAACAGTCGTCGCCTGCCCGCGCGAAATTTTCCCAGGCCACCGCAGTGCGGCGGGACATCTTTGCTACATTCGCGGCACGGCGGGACATCTCTGCTGCTTCCGTGGCGCGGTTGGACTAGTCTGCTGCATCGGCGGCGCGGCGGGACCTCCATGCTGCTTCAGCGGTGCGGCGGGACCTCTATGCTGCTACTTCCCCGCGGCGGGACATGTCGGCTGCTCTCGCAGTAAGGCAGGACATCTCTCGTGCTTCCGCTTCCATGCTCGCCTCTCCCCGGTGGCAATCTCTCGACCCAGAACTCACGTTGGCCATGGCAGACGCAAGGGAAGGATGCTGAATGACTTGTTTGTTTTTCTGGATGAGGAGTTGAGGAGGAATGTGCAGTCATCTTGGCATACTAGTATTTATAAGCGAGTACTAATATGCTCCTAAGTGGGAAACCGTTTAGGTTGTGATCGGTGTGAACAGGTTTGCAATTCAATATAGCATGGTACTAATACGCTCCTAAGTGGGAAACCGTTTAGGTTGTGATCTGTGTGAACAGGTTTGCAATTCAATATAGCGTGGAGTAATTTGGAATGTGACGAGACGCAAGCTCAAAATTTATTGACGGTTCTAGTTTCGAAGTGTGGCACTATTCCCGGATGGAGTTAGTTCTTTTTCTACTCCCTCCTTTCTAGTTTTATAGGGCTTATCTCAAAATTTTAGTTTTTCCATTTTATAAGGCTCAATTTGGTTGTTCCCCAACACATGTTCAGATTCCAAGGTGCATTAAATCATTGCATGCAAGTATTAAGAGAAAATTGACCAATGCATGTACTTTATGCATGCATGCATTGCAATTAATGCATTGATAAACATAATTTTTTTGAGAAAAACAAGAGCATTAATTAGGTGCTTTTGCAAACTACAAAAAATATTCCACCACTCACCATCTTGGTTGGTGAGATTTTTGAATTAAGCCCTATAAACCGGAAAGGAGGGAGTACTGCTGTGTACGTGCAATAACTGGCACCATCGTATACATATCTTATGGTTAATGGGGCGTTCGACAGGAATAGCCGCATGGTGAGCCCTAGGCTAGTCTTTTTTTAGATGCATTAAACCTATCTCTCGGGACTTCTCGCACGCACCATGGTTCCACCCACAAAAACTTGTACTCTGAGTTTAGGAGTACGTTATACAAGAAGAGAAGAGGTGCACGCACACACGCGTCTGTTTTTTCTCGAAAAGGAGGATGATGACCCCGGGCCTCTGCATCTGGGCGTCACACACGCATCTGTAGCTACGAATTGTAGTGTTCTCAACCATCCGATTGGCTCTATCATGGATGTACCTATATACTAAAACATGTCTAGATACATCTATATTTTAACAAATGGAAGGCATGTATTGTGGAACAGATGGAGTGCTTGTCATCAAAATGGATAAAAAGGGACGTATCTAGAACTAAAATACGTCTACATACATCTCCTTTTATCCATTATGATGACAGGTAGTACTTCTTACCCAAAGGAACTTTATATCCAACAGACACAAAATATCCGTTCGACTGTTGGAAATTACTGATCTGATGTCGAAGTAATTGCTGCATCGCCACCAAAACCCACCATTTCTTAAGCTAAAGTAGACCAAGGTAATTCCTATATTAGCATATTACTAAGATAAATAGAAGGCACTGTAGAAACATTTAGGACGTGAGCTTGTCAATCTAAATGTGGAGGGACACCAGCTTAGCCCTGCCAGCAGCTTGGGGGGAACTGTCAAGAAGGTCAGCTCCTGCACATCTATGTCGCCAGGATCCTTGCTGCTTGTCACCTCCATTTCCACCTTGACGGCGTCAGTCGTGCCTTTGGGCTCCCCCGGCGGGCCGTTCGCCCACAGCTTGGCCACGTAGTGCGGCATTGGGGACGCCCCCGCTCTAATGCAGACGACCGACACGGCGATAGGCGCGCCAATGTCGAACACGCCGCCGACCAAGAAAAATGCGTGACCGTCCTCCTCCGCGAACAGCAAGAGCCGTGGCTCCGACAGTGGCACTTGCAGCTGGAGCACCTTGCGGTACTAGATCCTGTGCACGGGCATGGGATGCGTGGTGCTGATGTGGTGGTAGAGCGGCGGCGGTGGGCCTTCGTAGCCGCAGACGGGCACGGGGCATTTTTAGGGCGCGAGCGGACACACGCTCTGGTGATCGGTGAGCTTGTGGTAAGTGATGTAGATCCCACAGCCTTCGTGCGGGCACTCCACCCTCACCAATGAAAGGAGGGAGTCCACAGTGTTCCGCACATCGAAGCCACCACCGCGCTCGCACTTCTAGCACTGCCGCTGGTTCCCGGGGCGCTCAATGCGGCAGTCCGTGCAGGCCAGGTGCCCTCCCTTGCACTGCAGAAATCAATCGAACAGCACATCAATCAAGAAATCTGCACCTTGCTCAATCAGCCGAACGAACGAGGTGTATTCGAACCTCATACACTGGAGGCGTTAAGGGGCGGAGGCACAAGGGGCAGTGGAGCACGGTGAGGTCCATCGAGACCTTAGAGAGCTCCATTATCGGGTCCTGTTTGGTCTGCATGATCTCGCCCTCCTCGTGCACAACCATCTCTCGACTTGGGCCGAGGCATTACAAAGCTTTACTGTCACATATTTTATACTACTTCAAGGTGCATTAAATCAACACATGCAAGTATCAAAAGGAGAGTCACGGCATGCATGCATGCGTTGTAATTAATGCATCGGTAAACGCAAGTTATTGAAATATATCGAGTGCAGTGCTTTGATGTGTCGCGTCAACTCGTACATCAACGAGAAGTTTGATTATCCTCTCCCTCACGGGCTTAACTGCACCTGCCTTTGGCTGTATGACAGGTTGGCCACACACCTGTCGGGCCCACCTGTCATACACGCAAAGGCAGGAGCGTCCCTCCCTTGCCCATGAGCGTGGTGGCTGGCAAGACTAAGAGAAGCTTTCGCTACACACTCTCCCTCCCGCACACGTTGGACATGCAGCAGTTCAATCGGTGTCAGATGGCCAGAAGTGTACTGTAGTACTCCTCCAATGCAGTAGTACTCCATCATTGTTCGACTTCTCGAAGAGGCGAAGAGCCAAGCGCAGCCAGGACGCTCGTGTGGCAGTTTCATGCGTAGAGTAGTCTAGGATAGTGTGTACCGGGCCTGTAAGCTTAAAATCGTTGGGGTTGGCTCTATGCTATGTGGTTGTCTCGAAGTTTAAAAGAAATTAAAATAGTCTTCTGGCCCTACCTGTCACCCTCGTGATTGTAGTTTGCACGCTCATCTGGTCAAGACAGGAATATATATTTTAATTTGTTTTTTTTCGGAAAGGGGCGACTCCCCGGCCTTTGCATCAGAACGATGCATACGATCACATATATTTTAATTTGTGGTGGGTAAATGTTATAGGTTGCAACAAATATATTGTACACTGCGGGTCTTTCAGCCAAGTTTAGAGGCAAGCATGTGGGGCCAGTGCTATGATCTGTCGCGTCAACTCGTACAACAAGGAGAAGCTTGATTTTACTACATGCCTTCTCCCTCGCCCATGCGCGCGGTTGCTCGCAAACGAGGACAGGCTTTTGCTTAGTAGTACTTCTACAACAAGCTATCTATCCCGCTCGCGGTGGACGGACATGCAGCAGTGGATTCGACATTGTAGAAGCAATAGTAGTAACATCATTGTTTGTTTTCTCGAAGAGGCGAAGAGCCAAGCGCAAACCGAACGTTGCAGTTGCGAACATTGGAGCACGCATATAGCCAGGCTCTTGTATGAGACAAAATTGCTATGTGAGCCCACTATTGTACTAGTACGTACAACTACTTGCTAGTATAGCCCTGTAAACCAGAAAGGAGTATTTGCCCTTCTAGAGATTTCAACAAGTGACTAGACTACACCGAGATGGAGTACATATGGAGCAAAATGAGTGAATCTGCACCGTAAATGAATACGTACTAGTTCTATCATTTTCCTCTCCGAGGTGCACAACATTGAGTATACTGACTAGTCTCTTTTTGACACGCATTTACGTTTTTTTGACACAGTACAGACGCAAGCGCTCATATACACGCGCATACACTCACCCCTATGAACGCACACACGCACGGCACTATCATCTTGAAATTTACAAAGTCACCATAGGCACCTCGTCGTCGACGGGTCCATAGGTGCTTGAATGCACTGGAGGGAGAGGGTAGCGGCTCCCGAGACGTTGAACGGTCAATGATGCATCCTCAATTACATGCACAGGGAATTAATTGGAGAAGCATAATAGAGCCAGCACGATGTGAATGCAACAGAGTTTGGACTCTCATATAATAAAGGCGCACCACCACTCCAATCCATCTACTCCCAAGTCTCTACGCAACACTGCTCACTCCAATCCAAGACCAAGTGACCAGAAGCCACAAGCACCTATGGAGGCGATGGACGCGAGCGGCAGTCGGCTGTGCCAAATCATCCAGGGCGCTGGCCTGCGGCCCCGCACCGTGCAGCGTTTCCAGATGGTGCTGGAGACCGCAGGCATCGTAGCCCTCTCCGACACCGGCTTCGCCTCTCGCATGGAAGACATGATGGTCAACTCCATCTGCAAGTTCACCGCCGTCAAGAAGCACGTGGACGACCTTGCCGTAATGCTCCAGCCCGCGCGCCCAGGCTCCTCATTGCCTGCCACCCTCACGGCCTCCATGGTGACGAACTATTTCAAGCTCTGGTGGCCCTGCAGGTGCCGGAGGTCGCGACGAAAAATGTGCACCTCAAGGCCGCGCTCGCCGCGCAACGCCTCGCCATGCAAGAAACCGTTGACCTGCACATCCACGTCTACGAGGAAATCGTCTACATAGGCCACTACAAGGCAAGCGAGGACAGAAAGACGTTGGCCTTCTTCTAGCGGCTGGAATCTTTGGACGCCATTGTTCAGAAGCACATTGACCTGGCCACGAAAGCCGCTGCTACTTAGGCGCCGTTCGGTGGGTCGGTGCCCTGAGTCGAGGAGGTGGACGTCGTCGATGGATGCATCTCTTCTTCTTGCCTACTGTAACCAGCACTGCATCGCCTCATGGCCTTAATGGTTTATTAGTATAGTACTCCCTCTGTTCCCAAATATAAGTCTTTCTAAAGATTCCAGCAAGTGACTACTACATACAGAGCAAAATGAGTGAATCTACACTCTAAACTATGTCTACATACATCTGTATGTTGTATTCCATTTGAAATAGTATCTAAAAAGGCTTATATTTAGGAACGGAGGGACTATATGGCATTTTTATTCCAGTTGTAACGTTTTCACTGTGAGGTGGGGCCGCAGTTGAGCAAACCCACCCCGCCCACCGGGCCTCGGCCGAGTTTAGAATTATAAGAGAGAAACGAGGGAGGAGAGCTAGCTATAGCACGGACACTATTGTCAGATGGGACTCGTCTTTATAGAATAGGAGTACTGAGCACTCGTGCCTCTTTTTTTTTTGAGGGAAAAATTAGTCATATGTCTAGTACCACTAGCTGGGTGCGTGCGACCTATAGCTGTCATCACTTTAGGTCTCCTTTTCGAACCGCGGCTACGCTTCACAGTACATATTTTTTCACGCATTTATCCTCCTATATGTACTCCTAGGCTATTTCCAGGTGCTCCCATTCGCCGACATGTGGGACATAGAGCATCTGGGTCGTAGTGCATGCACGACTCGGAGCATATGCCGGGGTACTTTACATTTCAGACCTCACGAATTACATACAAACCCCCCGTAGAAGAATAAATGAAAGAATGAATTACTACATGAATCCGGATTATTTTCGTGGAAACCGGAGCACGTTCATCAAAATTTTGGACATATGACGTTTATAAAAAAATGACCGGACCTAAACCAGTCTAAGGGCCTCTTTGATTTTTCCCGCAAAAAAAGGGCCTCTTTGATTCGCAGGATACTGAAAACACAGGAATGGGGAAAGTATGATGGCGATGAACCGAGACGAGGAGAATTCTAACTTAGTTAGAGGTTCGAGTTAGATTCTAACCCTGAACTAACACTAAGCCAACGAGGTGTATGGATGGCAGGGTTAGATTGACAATAAATACTCTTTCTCAATCATTTGACTACTTTGGACCCTATTTCCTGCCGGATTTGGTGTGGCCGGCTCTTCTGTGGCCTCCTCCCGCTCACAATTGACATAAACGAACCATCTATACAAATCAAGAATGCAAAACATGATAATTTTTACTTTGTCCATACAAATGAGATATCCCACTTAAACATACAAGTCGTCAATCAAGCTTCACAAAATAAAAAAACACTTCATGAAACAAATCATGAGCTAACTCATCACGGAAGTCGTTCACGATAGGGAGGGAGCCCGGAGCCCCTCACGCACCAAGGGAGGAGCTCGCCATCGTCGCTTTGGAGGAAGGTCCTATAGAGCACAAGCCCCGGGAACCCCTCCGACGCTGGCCCTTGCGAGTTAAGGTCGACACCGGCATGGGTAGCAGGGCCGCTTGCCGCCGACTAGGAACTTAATCTTTGGGCCTCTAGAAATAATGCAAGCTTGTATTAAAATACCTAGAAAGGTGAACTGAATCTTTGGGCCTCTAGAAATAATGCAAGCCTGAAACTGAAATACCTAGAAAGGTGAACTGAATCTTTGGGCCTCTAGAAATAATGCAAGCCTGAAATTGAAATACCTAGAAAGGTGAACTGAATCTTTGGGCCTCTAGAAGTAATGCAAGCCTGAAACTGAAATACCTAGAAAGGTGAACTGAATCTTTGGGCCTCTAGAAATAATGCAAGGCTGAAATTGAAATACCTAGAAAGGCGAACTGAATCTTTGGGCCTCTAGAAAGACTTATTACCTCCTCAAGCAGCATCAAACAATTCCATGCGTGCACCACAAATCTATACCAAGTTTGATCAGGATCTACTTTTCCAAATCAGAATTAGCGCTAGAGCAAGCAAGATCGATGATATGGCCATGAGACAGAGAAGGAACGAACAAACTCACCCCTCTCGCGACCTCCCTGGTAGATGTGCCGCCGCCGCGCACGACAGAGGGAGAAAAATGACTGGTGAAGGGGGAGCGGGGCAACCTTTGAAGGCCGGAGGGAGAGGGCGGCCGGAGTAGGGCGGCGGAGGCCAGAAAGAGAGGGCGACCGGAGGAGAGAGAGGGCAAGCAGCGCTTGGGCGGGCGGCCCTATGGGGAACAGAGAGGAGTCATGCGAGAGGAGGGGGAGCGATCTGGTGGGGGCAGGGGAGAATTTTGTAGTTCTCTTTTAGTGGGCCCGAGGATAACTAACCCAATTAGAACCTCTCCACCGGGCTAGTTTTTTTAGCTAGTTTAGAGTAAACTAGCTCAAACTAACCCCTCTTGTTTCGGTAATTTGAGGCTATTTCAACCCAAACTAGCTCTAACTCAGGGATCCAAACAAAGAGGAGTGTTATTGTACATGCTACATTGTGGACCGTAGCACATTGTTTTTTATGGCCATATCACCACATTGTTTTCTACTGCTGGTTCACTGGGCTACCGTGGTTCGCACTACTGGTTCACTGGGCTACCGTGGTTCACATTGCTGGTTCACTAGGTTGCCGTGGTTCGCACTCCTCCGACCTGAGTAGTAGTAGTGGTAGTACTAGTATATACCACATTATTCTTTGCTTCTTCTTACTACTCCGACATGTGGGAGAGCCAGCATCTGGGTCAACGTGTCATGCACCAGATTAGAGCGCGGAACGGAAGGTGGGCATCACCCCGGTCGGAGCGCCAGTAATTCATGATTATAGTGAGTGGTCATATCACAAGTCTTTCCAGCAGTAATGCGTTGTTAAATTGCATAGCCCGACTTTTCTAGCAGTATGTTTGAGAATCCGCCACTCGCTCACCCTCCTCGCCTCTCTGTCAAACCGCCTACCCGAAAACTGCCACGCGTACTGCCTGGGAAAAGCCCCATCCTCAACTTTTAACTATGCGAAAATAGTTAGAGCTTGTTCGTTCTATATAAATACATTACTTACTGTATGTTTATTCACCCGTGGGGTTGTTCAATGAATGGAGGGGCGGGGAGCACAAGTGAACAATACTGTAGTACTACTAGTAGTGAGTAGGAGTCGTACAGTAGTCACCTTAAATAGAGAGTTTCTTTTCTTTAATGCCACATACACAAATTGAAACGCTTGTTGTGGAGAGAAAAAAGATAATCACTCCACTATATATGGACGCAGGGGCCTGAGCGCTTGCTTTACTAGGGTTGCTCTTTTCATTCTCTCATCCTCTCCAGATATCAACAAGACAGCGGTAGCGACATTTTCTCTCTGTTCGCCGCTGGTCACAGATTCGGCCGGATCCCTTCGGCCGATGTGTGTAGAGGACTAAAAGGTGCATCGTTCACGTGGTCATCGCCGCCGAGGGAGGAAACCCACAGCTGCCGGAGGGGCCCGATCCTCTGCCCGTGTCGTTCTCTCCGACACAGCACCGGCTCGAGAGGTCCTCCGACCCTTCTTCATCCCTCCTGTATTGTCCGCAGATCCGACCTGCCACCGCCGACATCCTGGCGACCCTCAAGTATAAGTTCTTCGAAAGCGGCCTTGCTCTACTGCTCCAGCTCCCCATGTGTCTGCATGTGCATCTTTTTCTACTCCCATCAGCTCTTCCAAAGCCACCTAAGTTTTTAATATTATTAGAGGTAAAGCTACTTCATGCATTCGAATCTAGGGCTTTGTTCAAACAACGAAGAAAGGGGGGAAAGTTGTAGCATGAATCTAGGACTTGATTCAAAGAGGAAATAATATGGTGAAAGTAGTAGAGACCGGATACCCAACTGGTCTCTTGGTTGAAAAGGGAAATAATGGGAAAAAGCAGTACAAACTGGATAAGGAACAGATCTATTATTGGTTAAAAAATGATAGAAAGTGGCGGCTGGTGGACAAGTCAACAGAGTATGTCTAGGATTAGATTTGCTGCCATCACATAGTAAAAGGTCTCCAGGATTAGATTTGCTGCCCTCACATAGTAAAAGGTCTCAGGATTAGATTTGCTGCCCTCACATAGTAAAAGGTCTCAGGATTAGATTTGCTGCCCTCACATAGTAAAAGGTCTCAGGATTAGATTTGTTGCCCTCACATAGTAAAAGGTCTCAGGATTAGATTTGCTGCCCTCACATAGTAAAAGGTCTCCAAGATTAGATTTGCTGCCCTCACATAGTAAAAGGTCTCCAGGATTAGATTTGCTGCCCTCACATAGTAAAAGGTCTCTAGGATTAGATTTGCTAGCCTCACATAGTACAAGGTCTCCAGGATTAGGTTTGTTGCCCTCACATAGCATGAACAAAGTCGACATCACCACTTTATGCCTCCTTGTAGTTACATTGTGCTAATGCGTCCACTGTCGCATGTCCTTATACCAACCTTTTGCTGTTGTTAATGTAAGGGCACATGTAAAATGAAGCGATCACACTGTTACCTTAGGGACATGTCTAACCAGTGTTATTGTTAATCTAATGCCTCCAGTGATAAGATGCAATTAAACTGTGTTACAAATGGCACTCTTGCTGTTTTCCCCACTATGATAAGTAAGTTGCTCCTTTACGCTACTGAGTGTCCTGGTGTCCCCACGGTCCCATGCCCTTAAACCAACTCTTTAGGTGTTGTTGATTTACTATGTCTGGTAAACAAGCAATGCCACCATTAAAGTAATCCCATATTTGAGGAATCTCATTGTTGATCGTAATGATTCTGGTAACATGAAACATTGCTGACGTTTTAAAATTTCTATTGTCCTTGCATGATTGCCATGAACATAATTAAGATGCTTCTTTTCATTTTGTATATGTTTCGTATATTCTTATTGACCAGCAACCGTTTACTTTCTATCTTTTTGTGCAGATAGGGATATCCATTTCACCTTGTTGCTATTGTGACCTTTTGGTGAACTGCACAAAACACCTTTTTTGGAATGAGTGTCTTGTGCAGTTCAACTAAAATGTCACATGGGTAACATCTCTCAATTTTGGTGGAACTGCACAAAATGGTGATTGGAGTTTCCAAAATCTTCATCAAGTTCTGCTGGTAATCTCGTGCAACATTTTATTAGCCTTTGCAAGATGGAGCCGTCATAGTCACCACAATGGCACTTTATTTTAGTGGAACTACACAAAAGGATAAGAAAATTATAGTTGCACCTTACATGAGCCGGACAGCCAACCTTAATGTTCCTCAATTTTAGTGCAACTACTAAAGAAGAACCTGCCAGCTCATGAGAGCAAGTACTTCTTGCTAGCTGAATGATGCAATCTTTGCTTCATTTCAGGTGAACTGCAGAAAAAGGCGCATGAATTGAATCATGGAACTCCAGGCAGACCTCATCCTAGTGGAGCTGCATGTTGAGTTCAAGGAGGCCGCTATTAAAGCGAAATCATGCTCTCCTGTCTCCTTGTTTGTGTTGTGCAAACAGGAATACTCAACTACAGATGGTGTTACAGTCAAGAGCATTCGCCAAGTTCTTCAATTGTATGACATGGCTAGTCAAGATCGATTTAATCCCGATATTCACTTTATCAAAAGGCTCTAATGGGTTGGTTCTCAATCTTGCAAGCTGGGAATCAATGAGATGTGTAGGAATCTTTGTTGTACTTATTATTTGAATCTTATTTGTTGGTTCTGAATCTTGCAAGCTGGGAATCAATGAGATGTGTAGGCATCTTTGTTGTACTTATTATTTGGATCTTATTTGTTGGTTCTGAATCTTGCAAGCTGGGAATCAATGAGATGTGTAGGCATCTTTGTTGTACTTATTATTTGGATCTTATTTGTTGGTTCTGAATCTTGCAAGCTGGGAAACACGGCATGATGATGCAGACGACAACAACCATAATAAACAGTTCAAACTTGGTAGTATTATCTTTGTGAAAGTGCGACAAATGTGTTGATCGTGTGCGTCCTGAGAATAATAATTCTAATTGTTGTGCATGTTGATCCTATGGCACTGATAGAATGAGCCAATGCATTGCTTGTTTTAAGTATAAATTTCTATTAAAGCTAATTAAATTTAAGTAAAGTGACCACTAACTCCTGTTATTACATTACCAATACAGACCCGCTCATGAAACGACGTGTGGCCGGAGTAGGTTTCTTAATGGAGGCGTTTGAATGCGTCGAGGGTGCATCTTCTGTCGGGCGTGCAGCGGACGAGGGAGGGGTAGTAACTGTTGTTGCCTGTACACACTCAGCTTACTGTTGAATCCAGTTCCCCAAGAGCTGAAAAACAAACTGCTACCGCCGCCTACACACTCGTTCACTCGAAGAGACTCCAATGGCGATCAGAGGGGTGAGCCTGCTGGATATGGACTTCAGCAAGGAGTTCCCCTTTGAGTTCACCGTTCAGTCCTATGGTTGCACCAAGTTGAATGTGATGTACACCAACGATACGGACTCGGTGAAGCTCTGCCTCGCCTCAATCCTATGGCTGCACCAGGTTCTGGAGCATTCGCCCGTTTCATTGGCAGCGCCGACTGCACCTTCGCTACGGTGGAGAGAAGGAAGAACGCGACAATTCGGCCATCTGGTGCAACAAGATTGTCGACATCCAGAAGCAATACAAGATCATCAACAACGGGCAGGAGAAGGACTCCGTCGTTGACCTTGCTGAGACCATCATCGACCCCTGATATGCCAACATGAAAGAAGAAGACTTGAACACGTGGGAGGTACCTCTGAATCTAGCCTACATAACCTACGCAGCCAAGGATGCATACGCATGCTACGACATGTACAGGCAGATCTTGGACATGAGGGCGTGTCTGCTTCCCATAACCGACGAGTACATGGACAGCCGCAGCGTCAAGATCAAGCGTGCCAGGAAGGTCTAGATGTTGTACTTTATCTGTTTATAAGCACCTTTATCATCTGAGTGTTTCATGCATTAGCCTATGTGTCGTAATTATCTGTTTTGTCCGAAATATTTCTTTTAAGAACCCATTAACCTAATTGCTTTTCTAGTGGCTATTTGCTTATGTATGTAACTAGTTCACTTGTCCGTTAAAAAAAACTAGTTCACTCGGCTGTCGTGCTTTGAATCTCCTTCCTCCCAACATATTCCCCTCCTAAGGTGGACCCAGCAGGTCTTTGAATTTTCTCCCACTTTCTTTTTCGATGTAAACTGAGTTTTCTCCCAGTACTTTTCCCTAGAACCAACTCAACTGTCCCACGTCTAGCCTAAAAAATAATAATACCCCACGTACTATTAACTCATCAAATTTAAATGATATTTTATTTCGTAAGTTGAAAGTTCTTATAAAATAATAATAATAATTGTTTATATATAACTTGGCAAGTTAACTCCTAGTGATTGCGTACATAAGCTTGCAAAGATTTTACTGACCAATGCAGTAACAGACGTGCAATCATGTGTTTATGTTTTTATAACATTTCTCCGTCTAGCCCAACATGATACTTTCACCCAGCCCAGCAAGTCCGCGGATTTCGAGAAAAATGCAAATGGGATTTAAACGGGTTGCATAGATGCTACATCATTGTTTCACCCAGCCCACCAAATGGACTAAAAAACAAATGGACTGACTGACATGTGGGCCAGTAGGTTGAATCCTAAGAAGGCGTTGGATTTACATCCAATGGCTGGCATTCTTCTTCAATCTCTCGTCTTCTTCCCCCAGCGCTGCCGGAACCGCCTGCTCCGGCCTTCAGTGTCCAACGGCGTTGTTTTGCGCTCCTCACCAAAACGCTACCCCACTGACGGCTAGGCCATCCCTCCACTCCGCACCTCCTGTTATTCTTTGCCGAGTGTAGGCCCACCCCGCACCCGAACCAGTCAAGTTTCCCACTCCTCTCCGTCTATGATTCCACTGCCGCGTCTTCCCCATCTCTGGGTCGTTCCAGTCTGGGGCCTCGTCGTTGTCCATCGCCTCAGTGCGCTCGGCGCGGCGTGGTCAACATACGAGAGTCATCGAAAAAGGACTGTACATGGAGAGCCTGACGGCTGGGACCCACGAGGTCCATGGTCGCACGCAAGGAAAGTTCCTCCTTATTACGCACTGTACGTGGACTGTACATGGGAAGGGCTTCTGTATTTCGTGGAAAAAACGTTCCCCCCGCTGACAGGTTGGACCCACCATCTATATCTTCGCACGCAAGGAAGTGCCTCCTTATTACGCACAAAAAAACAAATACCCCCCTACTAGCTGGGACCCACCATAGTGGGTGGCTGACTTGTGGGCCTACTAAGTTGACAAGGACGGAGGGCTTTGTCAACTTAGTCAAATATGAACGATTCTAGCTCCAGTGACCGTACGATGTCCATCCAACGGCCATAGTGCTTCTTCAACCTCTGGTCTTCTTGCTCCAGCCGCACAAAGGAGCGCCGGTCGTGTCGCGTGCTCCTGCCTCTCGTGGCCGGCTATGATGCCACGGAGGCCTCACCGCCCCCTACTACTCCCACCGCTGGCCCAGGGCATCCCTCTACTCACCCAGACCCCCTGTTATTCTGCGGCGACGGTAGCCCCACGCCGCAGCCGAACCAGTGAACCCTCATACTCCTCTCCGCGTGGGCATCCACTGCCGCGTCTTCCCCGACTCCGCGTCGTCCCCTTCCTAGGCCTCGCCGTTGTCCACCGCCGTGGTGCTCTCCGTGCGGCGAGGTCAACGTGGTCAAGGAACGACTTCCATCGGAAGAGTACTATACATGGAGAGGCTAACAGCTGGGTCCACGGCCACAGCCCAGTTTTTTGTGATTTGCCAAGTAAGTCACTTTGTCAGGCATGTTGGGCTGCAAATATTTCAAGACGAGGAGAGCTTCATTCGGCTGGTCGAGAAAATGGCCTATCAGTAATGAGAAATGGGTTGTACATTTTTAAAACACATCAAACCGACAATTAGTTTCAAATATCTTTTTTTCATTTCAAGATTTTAAATTGCATTTATTTTTATGCATGGACAATTTGTTGGATTTTATATTGATATACATTTATTTTTAAAATCATTTTGAATGTGACTCGAAATTTCGAGATTAAAAACAGTTCGGACCGCACCGAAATATGCAAAATTTCGTATAAATTTTTAATCGTGGCCACAATATGGGTTGTAATGCTAACAAAAAGAATATGGGCTCCAAAAAAACCTTAAGAATTAGCAAATGGGTTGTAAATTATTAGAAATAATGGCAGATGGGTTGTATGCTGTTTTCGAGAGATTTGAGGCTTTCCTAAAAAAAGGTTGACGCACAAGCAGTGACTGTTGGATTTCCATCCAACGGCCGTCATGCTTCTTCAATCTCTGCTCTTCCTGCTCCAGCCGCTCAAACAAGCGCCGTCGGGACTGCCTGCTCCCTCCTCCCCGCCGCTGGCTGTGCTGCCGCGCGGGCCTCACCGCCCCATCGTACTCCCATCGCTGGCCTAGCCATCCCTCTACTCACCCTCACCTGCTGTTATTCTTCGGCGACGGCAGACGAACCAGTAAACCCTCGTACAGTCGTACTCCCCTCCGCGTGGGAAACAACTGTCGAATCTTCCCTGCCTCCGTGTCGTTCCCTTCCTAGGCATCACAGTCGTCCACCGCCCCGGTGCTCTCGACGCGGCCTGGTCAACATGGTCAACGGTTGACATGCATCTGAAGTTGACTATACATGGAGAGGCTGACAGCTGGGTCCATGGCCGCACACAAGGAAATGCCTCCTTATTACGCGCAAAATAATGATTCCTCCACCTGACATCTGGGACCCACCAAAAGGGCCTCTGTATTTCATGAAAAAAAGTTACCGCCGCTGACAGCTTGGACCCACCAGCTACATCTTCGCACGCAAGGAAGTGCCTCCTTATTACGCAAGAAAATGAATACTCCCCCTGCTAGCTGGGACCCAGTATAGTGGTAGGCCGACTTGTGGGCCTACTAAGTTGACGGGGACGGAGGGCTTTGTCAACTTAGTCAATACTCAAGTGACCGTACGATGTCCATCCAATGGCTGTAGTGCTTCTTCAACCTCTAGTCTTCGTTCTCCAGCCGCCCAAAGTAGCGCCGGTCGTGCCGCATGCTCCTGCCTCCTGTGGTCGGCTGTGATACCGCGGAGGCCTCACCGCCCCCTACTACTCCCACCGCTGGCCCAGGGCATCCCTCTACTCACCCACACCCCCTGTTATTCTGCGGCGATGGCAGCCTCACACCGCAGCCGAACCAGTAAACCCTCATACTCCTCTTCGCGTGGTCATCCACTGCTGCATCTTCCCCGGCTCCACGCCGTCCCCTTCTGTCACGCCCAATATGTGATACTATCCTAAAGAGACTCGAAGGTCCCACCAAGGATAGAACCGCATATTGAAACGCTTTTGCAAGGTGGATATCATTACATCAACATTACATAATAGATGGGGATACATACAAAAGGCATACAATGTCACACGAATACAACATCACAATACATGAGAACAACATCCGACTATGGATGAAACACAAACAGAAGCTCAAACGACATCCACCCTGCTAGCCCAGGCTGCCGACCTGGAACCTATCCCCTGATCGAAGAAGCAGAAGAAGAACTCAACGCAAGCAAGCATCACTCTCGCGTCATGATCATCGCATAACCTGTACCTGCAACTGTTGTTGTAGTAATTTGTGAGCCATGAGGACTCAGCAATCCCATTACCATGGGTATCAAGACTAGCAAAGCTTAAAGGGGTAAGGAAGGGGTAAAGTTGTGAGGTTGCAGCAGCGACTAAGCATATATGGTGGCTAACATACGCAAATAAGAGCGAGAAGAGAGCAAGCGGAACGGTCGTGAAGCTAGCAATGATCAAGAAGTGATCCTGAACTCCTACTTACGTCAATCATAACCCAAAACCGTGTTCACTTCCCGGACTCCGCCAAAAAGAGACCATCACGGCTACACACGCGGTTGATGCGTTTTAATTCGGATCTGGTGTCAAGTTATCTACAATCGAACATTAACAAATTCCCATCTGCCCATAACCGTGGGCACGGCTTTCAAAAGTTTATACCCTGCAGGGGTGTCCCAACTTAGCCCATGATAAGCTCTCGTGATCAACGAAGGATATACCTTCTCCCAGGAAGACCCGATCAGACTCGGAATCCCGGTTTACAAGACATTTCAACAATGGTAAAACAAGACCAGCAAAGCCGCCCGATATGCTGACAAATCCCGATAGGAGCTGCACATATCTCGTCTCAGGGCACACCGGATGAGCAAGACGACGGGTTGGCATAGACCCTGGTTGCCTAGGGGGCGCCGGACATCGCTCGGTTTGGACCAGCACTCGGAGGAGAACTGGCCCGGGGGGGTAAAATAAAGATGACCCTCGGGCTCCGGAAACCCAAGGGAAAAAGGGCTAGGTGAGGCAAATGGTAAAACCAAGGTTGGGCCTTGCTGGAGGAGTTTTATTCAAAGCAAACTGTCAAGGGGGTCCCATAAATCACCCAACCGCGTAAGGAACGCAAAATCCGGGAACATAACACCGGTATGACGGAAACTAGGGCGGCAAGAGTGGAACAAAACACCAGGCATAAGGCCGAGTCTTCCACCCTTTACCAAGTATATAGATACATTAAATAAATAAGAGATATTGTGATATCCTAACATAATCCTGTCCATCATGTGGCAATCTTCAACTTCATCTGCAACTAACAACGCTATGAGAGGGGCTGAGCAAAAGCAGTAACATAGCCAAACAATGGTTTGCTAGGAAAGGTGAAAAAGGTTAGAGGCTGACATGGCAATTTGGGAGGCTTGAAGAGCAAAAGATAGGTAGCGCAGCAAAGCGATAGAATGAAGAAACTAGCATAGCAATGATAGTAGTGAGATCCAGGGTAGCGGTCATCTTGCCTGAAATCCCGCTAGGAAGAAGAACGAGTCCATGAAGAAGACAAGCGGACGTGGTCAAATGAATCCTCACAACTCCGGAACGAAACCGAAGGCAGCCCGGAAAGAAGCAAACAACATGGTAAACACACAAGCATAAACATGGCATGATGCACAAACAAATATGATGCATGATCGGTTTAAAGAGGCATGGCATGGCAAAGTGCAACAAAACAATACTACAAATTAAGTGGAGCTCAATATGCAACGAGTTGCATATTGACGAAACACCACATTCAAGTTATTTAGTTCGCTCTCGTTTAGGTACCCAACAATATTAAATGTTGATTAACATGGCAAGAGGTGAAGCATAATTAAACTACCTATCTAGGCAAATTTAAATGAGGCCAGAACAACGAACAACAATTCCGGAAAATCCCCATGTGCATATTTTGAGTTTGGTACTGTTCTGCCCTAAACCATATTTTTGAGTTGCTAAACATGCAAGATGAGTGCACCAAGTTAAACTAGGCATTTTTCCACCCCATTTACATATAAAGAACATTTAAAACTGAGCTACGGTTATTTAGTTATGAAATAAATCATTTTAGCATGGCATTTATGCAAAATTAAATAAACAGCAAGTTAAACATATTTAACATGGATGAAAGTGGCAAATTATTAATCTACACAAAATTCTAAGCATTTTACATTTATGAGCTATTTAGAAAAGATGCATAGTTCATGAGTAATTATATGCATGAAGTTTATGGTCAAATCTATAAATATGCAGTGCACTGGTTAATTAGAAAAACGTTCCGCGAAAAAAAAACGTGACTCGGGCCGAAACTGCAGGCTGCTGGGGCGCTCACCATGGGCTTCAGCCCAGCTGGTGGAGAGGCTGGAGGAGGCCGGGCTAGATCTGACGAAGGGAAGGAGCTGTTGGGCTGGATCTGGAGGCGAGCGGGTCAGCGAGGCAGGGTCGGTCAACGCGAGCGAGGTGCTCGTCCACCTCGCGTACAGAGATGAGCGGGCGAGGCAGAACCCGTGCGGCGCAACAACGGGGCTCCGGCGAGCTGGGGCTGCGATGGCGTTGGTGGTGGATGGAGCTTGCGGGCACGCAGAGGGAGGTCGAAGATGGACGTGAAACAAGGCGGGGCCGTCCTGCTCGTGCAGGGCAAGGCAGAGGAGGCGAGCAGGGGACTTGGTGGTAGGCAGCGGGGCTTGCAGCGGCGCAAGATCCAGCCGATGTTTGCCGTATCCGGCGCGGAGGAGGACGGGAATGGATTCCCGGTGGACCGAGGCAGGTCGGGGACGGCAACAGTGGAGCTCCGGGGCAACGACGACCTCTTGTGATTGCTGACAGAGGTAGAGACGAAGCAGCGGTCGCAGGGTTCAGAGAAGTCACGAGGTTCAAGCAGGAATGGACGCCGACAACGCGGACGAGGTGAAGGCCTCCGGCGGAGAAGCTTCAGGCGGTGGCACTGCAAGATCAGGGACGCGAGCATCCATGGCGTCGGGTTCCTACTAGAGAAGGGAGAGGCGAGAGAGATTAGAGGGAGAGAAGCAGGGGAGTAAAAGAAGAGAAGGCAGGGCGTGGCGACCTGGTGGTTGCCGGCGGCGGTGCTGGTCTTTGGACAGCGAGGCGAGGAGGAGGCCAGGGATGAGGCAGGGCTCGTGCAGGAGAAGGAGGGGCGTTGCAGGATTCGGGCGGCTGCGCTGCGGTGGTTGGCTCGCTGGGGAAATCCAGGGAGAGGGTCGGAGGCTGGTGGTGGTGGGGATGGATCTGGGAGGATCCCGATGAAGATGCAGGAGAGAGTGGCGGCGGCGGCTAGGAGGATCCCTAGAAATTAGGGATTTGGTCTCGGTTTAGACTAGTATATATAGCGGGTGGGTTAGGCTAGGGGCTATCTCGTCCCTCCGATCGTAATCGGATGGACTGACAAAATAGGCTAGGGAAGTCCAAATAAGAAAACGGAGATGTTTTAGGGACGTTTGGAGATGATCCGGATCCATCGGTCATGACCGCTCCGATCGGGTTCGGAAGAGGTTTCAGACGCGCGCGAGGGGTTGAGCATTGAGCAAAGAGATTAAGCGGCCAGACAAGAGGGACTCGAAAAACCCGGTTGGTCTCAGAACGAACAACGGAGACAAGGGGGGATGCGGCAACTATGAACAGATGCAAGCTTTATGAAAACATGTGGATGCAATGCACATGATGCCATGAGATGAAATGCATGACATGAACAAAATGCAAAACAAAAGACAAAAACCCAACCACGGAGGAAATATCATATCGCATCTCCGGAAAAGGCAAGAGTTGGAGTTACGAATATGGAAAGTTGTATCTAGGGCATTACACCTTCCTAGGCTCGCCGTCGTCCATCGCCGTAGTGCTCTCAGCGCGGCGTGGTCAATGTGGTCAACGACCGACTTCCATCGGAAGAGTACTGTGCGTGGAGAGGCTGACAGCTGGGTCCATGCTGGCCGCAAGGAAGTGCCTCCTTATTAGGCGCAAAATAATTATTCCTCCACCTGACAGCAGGGACCCACCGGACGGGCCACCGTATTTCGTGAAAAAAAAAAGTTTCCCCCCTGACTGCTGGGACCCACCAGCTCACCTTCGCACGCAAGGAAGTGCGTCCGGGCAAAAAACACAAAACGATTCGCCCCCTGACTGTTGGAACCCACCAGCTACATCTTCGCACGCAAGGAATTGCCTGACAGTCGGGACCCACCTGGTCAAAGGGTACATAGCGTTGTCATTCTGGTCATGAACGTGTACGTACATAATGGTTGTTGTAGAGGCGCGCACGTAGCATGTACACGTCCGTACAGCGGCCAGGGTGCAAGAAAGAAAATACGGCCACGTACGTACATACGGGCAGGGTCTCGAACGCCTACTCGCGCATACGTATGGCCAGGGCTCGTGTACATGGCTGGGTCATAACGGAGAAATAGCGTCATCGTCGTGTTCATGGGGAGCCAACCGGCTGGGTCAGAACAGAATGCATCGTCGTGTTCATCGGGAGGGCTTGGATGGAACAGCCGATAGAAACGAGGCCTGGCGTACCGCAAAACGGAGGAAATGGCCTTGTGTTCGACCGGCCACGTTCGAAACGGGATCATGTTCATCGGGAAGGGTGTGGTGTACCACAAAACGGAGGGAACAGACCTCCTACGATCGAAACGGGGGTCTTGTTGATCGGGAGGGGTGTGGTGTACCGCAAAACGGAGGAAACGGACCTCCTACGGTCGAAACGGGGGTCCTGTTGATTGGGAGGGGTGTGGCGTACCGCAAAACGGATGAAACGGACCTCCTACGGTCGAAACGGGGGTCCTGTTTATCGGGAGGGGTGTGGC
>NC_041387.1:473284339-473310483 GCF_002162155.2 Triticum dicoccoides
AATGCTCACTGTTCATCTAGAGAGGTAGCATCGATCGTCTTCAGTTAGCAGGAGTAGCGAAGGAATCACTCGATCGGGTTCAGTTAACAGCCATCGATCGATCGCTCGGGTTCAGTAACGCGTAGCCTGTAGTGCAATCGCTCGGGTTCAGTTAGAGCCCAATGCCTCGCTTGGGTTCAGTTAGAGCCAATGCCTCGCACACACGCGCGTATGTGTACGAGAGAAACGCGCATCGCTCGGCCCCCGACCTCCCACCGTAACCGGGAACTCCCTGAAATTTTCCTCGCCCTCACTTCTACCACGGTTTTTTCCGTCATGGACGGCCCAAAGAATGTCATGCAGCTGCGTCACCGGCCCGCCCACGATGAAAAGCCCATTTTCTGTCATGATTTTTTGTCATAGAAGTAGGAGCCCACCACATCTATGATGATACCGGGTTTTGTCACAATTATCGTCATAGAAGTGTCATATGTATGACAGAAAAAAATTCGTTCGGCCCAAAATGTCACGGATGTGTCTTTTTTTTGTAGTGATGTCTCCAACGTATCTATAATTTTTTATTGTTCCATGCTATTATATTACCCGTTTTGGATGTTTATGGGCTTTACTTTACACTTTTATATCATTTTTGGGACTAACCTACTAACCGGAGGCCCAGCTTGAATTGCTGTTTTTTTTGCCTATTTCAGTGTTTCGAAGAAAAAGAATATCAAACGGAGTCCAAACGGAATGAAACCTTCAGGAGCGATTTTTTGGAACAAACGCAATCCAGGGGACTTGGAGTGGAAGTCAAGCAATAGACGAGGCGACCACGAGGGTGCCCGGCGCGCCCCCTAGGGGTGGGGGCGCCCCCCACCCTCGTGGGGCCCTCAAGCGTCCACCGACCTACTTCTTCCTCCTATATATACCCACGTACCCCGAAAACATCTAGGAGCACCACGAAAAACTATTTCCACCGCCGCAACCTTTTGTATCCGCGAGATCCCATCTTGAAGCCTTCGTCGGCGCTCCGCCGGAGGGGGAATCGACCATGGAGGGCCTCTACATCATCTCCAAGGCCTCTCTGATGAGTTGTGAGTAGTTTACCACAGACCTTCAGGTCCATAGTAATTAGCTAGATGGCTTCTTCTCTCTCTTTGAATCTCCATACAAAGTTCTCCTCGATATTCTTGGAGATCTATTCGATGTAACTCTTTTTGCGCTGTGTTTGTCGGGATCCGATGAATTGTGGGTTTATGATCAAGTTTATCTGTGAGAAATATTTGAATCTCCTCTGAATTCTTTTATGTGTGATTAAGTTATCTTTGCAAGTCTCTTCGAATTATTAGTTTGGTTTGGCCTATTAGATTGATCTTTCTTGCAATGGGAGAAGTGCTTAGCTTTGGGTTCAATCTTGCGGTGTCCTTTCCCAGTGATAGCAGGGGCAGCAAGGCACGCATTGTATTGTTGCCATCGAGGATAAAAATATGGGGTTTATATCATATTGCATGAGTTTATCCCTCTGTTCTTATGAACTTAATACTCTAGATGCAGGCAGGTGTCGGTCGATGTGTGGAGTAATAGTAGTAGATGCAGAATCGTTTCGGTCTACTTGTCATGGACGTGATGCCTATATACATGATCATGCCTAGATAATCTCATAACTATGCGCTTTTCTATCAATTGCTTGACAGTAATTTGTTCACCCACCGTAATACTTATGTTATCTTGAGAGAAGCCACTAGTGAAACCTATGGCCCCCGGGTCTATCTTTTATCATATAAGTTTACCATCTACTTTTATTTTCCAATCTATATCACAAAAATACTAAAAATATTTATCTTATCATATTATCTCTATCAGATCTCACTTTCGCAAGTGTCCGTGAAGGGATTGACAACCCCTTTATTGCGTTGGTTTCGAGGTTCTTTGTTTGTTTGTGTAGGTGTGTGGGACTTTTTAGGAGCCTCCTACTGGATTGATACCTTGGTTCTCAAAAACTGAGGGAAATACTTACGCTACTTTGCTGCATCACCCTTTCCTCTTTAAGGAAAACCAACGCAAGCTCAAGACGTAGCAAGAAGGATTTCTGGCGCCGTTGCTGGGGAGTTCTTCGCTCAAGTCAAGACATACCAAGTACCCATCACAAACTCATGTCCCTCGCATTACATTATTTGCCATTTGCCTCTCATTTTGCTCTCCCGCACTTCACCCTTGCCGTTTTATTCGCCCTCTCTTTCCCAATCTCCTCTCTCTTTCGCCTATCTTCTTGTGTGCCCGTTTTCCCTTATGGCTTTACCTAAGAACACCGACCTTCATCTTAGAAGGTCAGAAGAGATTGAATTAAACATTAGAAATTTTACGACTTTACAATTTGAGCATAATAGTTTCTTTAGAAAAGAGCTTAAAGAACAAAAAAGCTTTATGGAGTACATGAACAAAGAGCTTGATGATATGTCTAAAGAATTTTATGGTTTGAATTCTCAGATTGCTCGTCTTGAAAAATCAATATCCCAAATTTCTGATAAGCAAGCCACCTTGGTCAATAAGATGGCTACCAAACCTGAAGAGTTAGGAGAAAATAATGATGAAGATCTAAAAGTTATTGATGTTTCCCCTATTAAATCTTTGTTTTGCAATATGAATCTTAATAATGATGGGACTGGAGATGAGTCAACTTTAGTTAAAAGGTGTCCCAATGATTCGGAGTTTTTAGATCTTGATGCTAAATTTGGTTAAAGTGGGATTGGAGAGGTCAAGACTTTAAATAGCATTGAACCCACTATCTTGTATTTCAAGGAATTTAATTATGATAATTGTTCTTTAATATATTGTATTTCCTTGTTGCAATCCGTGTTGAATTCTCCTCATGCTTATAGTCAAAATAAAGCTTTTACCAAACATATTGTTGATGCCTTGATGCAATCTTATGATGAAAAACTTAATTTGGAAGTTTCTATACCTAGAAAACTTTGTGATGAGTGGGAACCTACTATAAAGATTAAAATTAAAGATCATGAGTGATATGCTTTGTGTGATTTGGGTTCTAGTGTTTCCACGATTCCAAAAACTTTATGTGATATTCTAGGTTTCCATGATTTTGATGATTGCTATTTAAATTTGCACCTTGAGGATTCCACCATTAAGAAACCTATGGGAAGGATCAATGATGTTCTTATTGTTGCAAATAGGAATTATGTGCCCGTAGATTTTATCGTTCTTGACATAGATTGCAATCTTTCATGTCCTATTATTCTTGGTAGACCTTTCCTTAGAACGATTGGTGCAATTATTGATATGAAGGAAGGGAATATTAGATTCCAATTTCCATTAAGGAAAGGCATGGAACACTTTCCAAGAAATAAAGTTAAATTGCCTTATGAATCTATAATGCAAGCTACTTATGAATTGAGTGCCAAAGATGGCACTACTTAGATCTATCCTCGCTTTTATGCCTAGCTTGGGGCGTTAAACGATAGCGCTTGTTGGGAGGCAACCCAATTTTATTTTAGTTTCTTGCTTTTTTCTTCTGTTTAGTAATAAATATTTCATCTAGCTTCTGTTTAGATGTGTTTTCATGTTTTAATTAGTGTTTGCGCCAAGTAGAACCTATAGGATAACCTACGGTGATAGTTAATTCGATTCTGCTGAAAAACAGAAAGTTTGCACAACCAAAATAATTTTAATAATTCACAAAAACGTGATTTTGCATCTATTATTTTTGCTGTAGATCAATATACAAATTTCCCAGGACTTACTATTTTGGTAGAATTTTTAGAGTTCCAGAAGTATTCGAAAGTTACAGATTGCTACAGACTGTTCTGTTTTTGACAGATTCTGTTTTTCGTGTGTTGTTTGCTTATTTTGATGCATCTATGGCTAGTATCGGTGGGTATAAACCATAGAGAAGTTGGAATACAGTAGGTTTAACACCAATATAAATAAAGAATAAGTTCATTACAGTACCTTATGTGGTGGTTTTTCTTTCTTGCACTAACGGAGCCTATGAGATTTCCTGTTGAGTTTTGTGTTGTGAAGTTTTCAAGTTTTGGGTAAAGATTTTATGGACTATGGAATAAGGAGTGGCAAGAGCCTAAGCTTGGGGATGCCCATGGCACCCCAAGATATTCAAGTATAACCAAAATCCTAAGCTTGGGGATGCCTCGGAAGGCATCCCCTCTTTCGTCTTCGTCTATCGGTAACTTCACTTGGAGCTATATTTTTATTCGCCACATGATATGTGTTTTGCTTGGAGCGTCATGTATGATATTAGTCTTTGCTTTTTAGTTTACCACAATCATCCTTGTTGTACACACCTTTTGGGAGAAACCCACTTGATTGGAATTTATTATAATACTCTATGTGCTTCACTTATATCTTTTGAGCTAGATAGTTTTGCTCTAGTGCTTCACTTATATCTTTTAGAGCACGGCGGTGGCTTTATTTTGTAGAAATTGTTGATCTCTCATGATTCACTTATATTATTTTGAGAGTCTTTTATAACAGCATGGTATTTGCTATGGTTATAAAATTGGTCCTAGAATGATGGGCATCCAAGTTAGGTATAATAAAAACTATCATAGGAAGTGAATTGGATGCTATGATCAATTTGATACTTGATAATTGTTTTGAGATATGGAGGTGGTGATATTAGAGTCATGCTAGTTGGGTAATTGTGAATTTAAAGAATGCTTGTATTGAAGTTGGTAAGTCCCGTAGCATGCACGTATGGTAACCGTTGTGTAACAAATTTGAAACATCAGGTGTTCTTAGATTGTCATCCTTATGAGTGGAGGTCGGGGACGAGTGATGGTCTTTTCCTACAAATCTATCCCCATAGGAGCATGCACGTAGTGCTTGGTTTTTGATGACTTGTAGATTTTTGCAATAAGTATATGAGTTCTTTATGAGTAATGTTGAGTCCATGGATTATACGCACTCTTACCCTTCCATCATTGCTAGCCTCTTCGGTACCGTGCATTGTCCTTTCTCACCTGGAGAGTTGGTGCAAACTTCTCCGGTGCATCCAAACCCCGTGATACGATACGCTCTTTCACACATAAACCTCCTTATATCTTCCTCAAAACAGCCACCATACCTACCTATTGTGGCATTTCCATAGCCATTCCGAGATATATTGTCATGCAACTTTCCACCATTCCTTTCATCATGACACGCATCATCGTTGTCATATTACCTTGCATGATCATGTAGTTGACATCGTATTATGGCAAAGCCACCTTCATAATTTTTCAATCATGTCACTCTTGATTCATTGCCCATCCCGGTACACCACCGGAGGCATTCATATAGAGTCATATCTTGTTCTAGTTTTGAGTTGTAACTCATGAATTGTAAATAAATAGAAGTGTGATGATCATAATTATTAGAGCATTGAACCTTAAAAAAGAAAAAAGAAAGGCCGAATAAAAAGAGAGAGAAAGGCCAAAATAAAAAAAAGAAGAAAAGAGAAAGGCTAAATAAAAAAGAAAGCCCCAAAAAAGGGGGACAATGCTACTATCTTTTTCCACACTTGTGCTTCAAAGTAGCACCATGTTCTTCATATAGAGATTCTCATTTATTGTCACTTTCATATACTAGTGGGAATTTTTTCTTATAGAACTTGGCTTGTATATTCCTACGATGGGCTTCCTCAAAATGCCCTAGGTCTTCGTGAGCAAGCAAGTTGGATGCACACCAACTAGTTTATTTTGTTGAGCTTTCATACATTTATAGCTTTAGTGCATCCGTTGCATGGCAATCCCTACTCCTCATGTTGACATCAATTGATGGGCATCTCCATAGCCCGTTGATTAGCCTCGTTAACATGAGACTTTCCTCTTTTTTGTCTTCTCCACACAACCTCCATCATCATATTCTATTCCACCCATAGTGATATATCCATGGCTCACTCTCATGTATTGCGTGAAAGTTGAAAAAAGTTTGAGATTCCTAAAGTATGAAACAATTGCTTGGCTTGTCATCGGAGGTGTGCAAAATGAGAGCATTCTTGTGTGACCAAAATGGAGCATAACAAAACTATATGATTTTGTAGAGATGAACTTTCTTTAGCCATGTTATTTTGAGAAGACATGATTGCTTTGATTAGTATGCTTGAAGTATTACTATTTCTTATGTCAATATGAACTTTTATTTTGAATCATTTGGATTTGAACATTCATGCCACAATAAAGAAAATTAGATTGAGAATTATGCTAGGTAGCATTCCACATCAAAAATTCTGTTTTTATCATTTACCTACTCGAGGACGAGCAGGAATTAAGCTTGGGGATGCTTCATACGTCTCCAATGTATCTATAATTTTTGATTGTTCCATGCTATTATATTACCCGTTTTGGATGTTTATGGGCTTTACTTTACACTTTTATATCATTTTTGGGACTAACCTACTAACCCGAGGCCCAGCCCGAATTGCTGTTTTTTTGCCTATTTCAGTGTTTCGAAGAAAAGGAATATCAAACGGAGTCCAAACGGAATGAAACCTTCGGGAGCGATCTTTTTGGAACAAACGCAATCCAGGGGACTTGGAGTGGAAGTCAAGCAACAGACGAGGCGGCCACGAGGGTACCCGGCACGCCCCCTAGGGGTGGGCACGCCCCCCACCCTCGTGGGCCCCTCGAGCGTCCACCGACCTACTTCTTCCTCCTATATATACCCACGTACCCCGAAAACATCTAGGAGCACCACGAAAAACTATTTCCACCGCCACAACCTTCTGTATCCGCGAGATCCCATCTTGGAGCCTTCGCCAGCGCTCCGCCTGAGGGGGAATCGACCATGGAGGGCCTCTACATCATCTCCAAGGCCTCTCTGATGAGTTGTGGGTAGTTTACCACAGACCTTCGGGTCCATAGTTATTATCTAGATGGCTTCTTCTATCTCTTTTAATCTCAATACAAAGTTCTCCTCGATCTTCTTGGAGATCTATTCGATGTAACTCTTTTTGTGGTGTGTTTGTCGAGATCCGATGAATTGTGGTTTTATGATCAAGTTTATCTATGAGAAATATTTGAATCTCCTCTGAATTCTTTTATGTGTGATTAAGTTATCTTTGCAAGTATCTTCAAATTATCAGTTTGGTTTGGCCTACTAGATTGATATTTCTTGCAATGGGAGAAGTGCTTAGCTTTGGGTTCAATCTTGCGGTGTCCTTTCCCAGTGACAGTAGGGGCATCAAGGCACGTATTGTATTGTTGCCATCGAGGATAAAAAGATGGAGTTTATATCATATTGAATGAGTTTATCCCTCTACATCATGTCATCTTTCTTAATGCGTTACTCTGTTCTTATGAACTTAATACTCTAGATGTAGGCAGGAGTCGGTCGATGTGTGGAGTAATAGTAGTAGATGTAGAATCGTTTTGGTCTACTTGTCACGGACATGATTCCTATATACATGATCATGCCTAGATAATCTCATAACTATGCGCTTTTCTATGAATTGCTCGACAGTAATTTGTTCACCCACCGTAATACTTATGCTATCTTGAGAGAAGCCGCTAGTGAAACCTATGGCCCCGGGGTCTATCTTTTATCATATAAGTTTACCATCTACTTTTATTTGCATCTTTTATTTTCCAATCTATATCACAAAAATATTAAAAATATTTATCTCATCATATTATCTCTATCATATCTCACTTTTGCAAGTGGCGGTGAAGGGATTGGCAACCCCTTTATTGCGTTGGTTGCAAGGTTCTTGTTTGTTTGTGTAGGTGTGTGGGACTTTTGAGGAGCCTCCTACTGGATTGATACCTTGGTTCTCAAAAACTGAGGGAAATACTTATGCTACTTTGCTGCGTCACCCTTTCCTCTTCAAGGAAAACCAATGCAAGCTCAAGATGTAGCATGGACCCAACACTTAGTTTGGCCCAGGTAGCATTGGGCCATTAACAGGATGAATATTCTACTGGCCTGTTACAGCCCAAAAGAAACCATGGGCCTTTAGCAGGCTGAAATGCATGTTGGGCCTCAAATTTCACTAGTCGTCAACGGGCCTTCAGCAGGCTGAAATGTAGACCGGGCCTTTTTTGGCCCAGTTATATGATGGGCCGTTACCAGGCTGAAACATATCTCGGTCCTTAGTTGGTCCACTGATATCATGGGCCTTTAAGAGGCCGAAAGCTTAGTACAAGCATCAACGGGCCGAATTAGACGACAGGCCTTTAACAGGCCCAAATTCACGTTGGGCTGAACTGTTGCCACCTTTATCACGGGCTGTTAGTGGGTGGGATGTTGCGTCGGACCATATATGGCCCATGGGCAGCATGGGCCACTCCGAGGCTGAAAGACACACCGGGCTGAAATGGGCCCATGTCTACATCGGGCCTCTAACAGGCTAAAAGTCACTGGGTTGTAATTGGGCCCAAATATTCGGCGAACAATTAACGGGCCAGATCTGGCTTCGGGCCGTAAATGGGCCTTTATGTCAGGACTCCGATCCTAAGGCACCCCGATCTAGCATGTAACACATCATATCACTTTGCGGCCTCACGCACGATATTCCTACGGGTGCCACCTTACCTAGCCAGGGACCGTTTGCGCCTTTTGGCTCACGTATATAGTGCCGCTAGCATTCATATGACAAAGAACCCGGGCTAACATGATTAGTCGTAAACTCAAGGTGGCACTAACTTAGAGGGACATGCATACATGACCCAACAACGAACGTGTCGGTCAACAATGTATGAACCCAAGTCGTAGCAAGCTATAGGGACTTAAAGGAACAACAGGTTACATTTCCCTGAAGGGAAAGACACAGGAACGAAGAAGGACACATGCCGGCCAGCCTAAGTGTTCCAGAGCAGTAGCAAGCTACCATGGCCCAGTGGAAGCACTAGGAGACATTTCCCGATAAGAGAGGCTACCAAGAATAAACAACTAGGTTGTCGGATCTCACACATACCAAGCATTTCAAATCATACACACAATATGCTCGATATGTGTAAATACAACATGGCATCACAACACAACTCTACAACTCAAAGTATTTATTCAGTAGGCTGTGAGGAGCGAGATGTTACAAACATGGGTCTCACGACCCAACCTTCAGAGCATACAAGCCAAAAGCACATGCGGAAACTTAACATGTCTACGTACAGACGTCTACAAATGAAAAGAACTGAGAAGCCTGACTATCTACAAGACCCTCCAGAGGCACAAGATTGTAGCTGAGGTAACAAGCTAAACATCGAAGTCCACGCATAACTACTAGTGAGACTGAAGTCTCTCTGCAAAAACATAAAAACGTGAGTACAAATGTACCCAGCAAGAATTAAATTAGAACTAGCTACATATGCATCAGTATCAACAAAAAGGGGTGGAGTTTAACTACAGCAAGCCAGCTTTGACTTGGTGGCTATCCTGATCTACGACTGCAAGTAACTCTTTTGAGGTGGCGCACACTAGTCCACATAATCACCATATCAATACACCACTATGGATCCACTCGTCTCCCTACGAGAACGCCATCCATAGCACTCACGCTTATCTTGCGCGCTTTAGAGTATCCACTTTCACTTTTCTATGAACTGTATAGGCAACACAGAGGTCCTTTACCATGGACGCAGCTATTCGAATAGATGATGTCAACCCTGCAGTGGTGTACTTCTTCACACACGCTATCGCCACTTACCGCCATGTACACGTCATGTAACTCGGCAACCTTCAAGCAGAAGCCTGGCGAGGGTGTCGGCCACGACCTGACTAACCACACAAGTCCCTAGTCTAGGTTTATTGCCTATTTAGGTTTCATCCGCTGGGAGTCTAGCCGAGGTTTCCACATACGGCCCCGAACAATGTATGCAGGGTTCCCGAGGCACCAAACGGGCGACGCGGTACACCGGGCCACGTGCCTACTACATCACAGCCCACCCCTCGGGTCAGCGTTGTGCACGGCCTCCAGCATACTACAAACACCAGAAACTACTTGCAACTCTCGGACAGAGGACAAGGGCAGTTAATAAGTCGAGAGGGTCAATTAAGGATCCCAATGAGTGGTAGTAACTATTCATGAATCACAAACACGGAACTCAATTCCTGAGGACGATTTCAATGAGACAACCCACCATGTACTCCTACATGGCCTGTCATCGCTACCTTTACCAAATCGTGTTCACACACTTAGCTCTCAACAGTAGGACCTATTCACAACTTTCCAATTCATTCCCGATGAATCAGACCTGACATAGTTCTATGCAATAGCAGGCATGACAAACAAGCATGAATGAGTAGGCACATCAGGGCTCAAACAACTCCTACTCATGCTAGTGTGTTTCATCTTTACTGTGGCAATGATAGGTCATGCAGAGGAAAGGGGTTCAACTACCGCAACATGTAACACATGTATCGTTGTTGTCCTAATGCAGTAAAAGAGAGCAGAAGCAAGAGAGTGGGATTGTATCAAAATGAACAAGGGGGTTTTGCTTGCCTAGCACTTATGAAGATAGTATAGCTCTTCATCGGTGTCAACGAACTCATCGTCGGAACAACGTCTACTAAGAGGGGACAAATACCGGCAAATAAGGAAGAACACAATCAATGCAATGCACAATATGATGCATGATCATGACATGGCAATATGCTGTGATTGAGCTAATGCAACTAAAACCAGAAGGGTTTGAGCTATTTTGAAGCCAAGGTTCAAGTTCAAAGTCAAACTATGAATTTATAAAGTGCATTATCATGTTTTGATTTAACAGCAAGGTTAAGTTGTTTAAACATGCATGAAACCGGTACAGATGGGTAAATTGGATTTTTCTGATCATTTTTCATATATAAAACTTTTCATTCAGAGTTACGGTTGAATTTATATGATTTTTTAGAAGTTTAAACCATTTTCTGGAATTTCTGAATTATTTAAATATAGAAACTAGTTACTGCGTCACATGACATAAGCATTGTGTCAGCAGGTCAACGGGGCTTGTCCAGGTCAAACCTGACGTATGTGGTCCACATGTTAGTGGCACATAGACTAATCCTGGTCAAACCCAGCGCTGACTGGGGTTTGACCAGGGGTAGGGCCCAATGTCAGTGCTATTAGGGGGCTTAGTGATATGTCTCCATCGTATCTACTTTTCCAAACACTTTTGCCCTTGTTTTGGACTCTAACTTACATGATTTGAATGGAACTAATCTGGACTGACGCTGTTTTCAGCAGAACTGCCACGGTGTTATTTTTGTGTAGAAATAAAAGTTCTCGGAATGACCTGAAACTCCACGGAAGTTATTTTTGGAATTAATAAAAGAAATATTGGCGAAAGAATTAAGGCCAGGGGGCCCACACCCTGCCCATGAGGGGGGCGCCCCTACCCCCCTGGGCGCGCCCCTTGCCTCGTGGGCCCCCTGGTGCTCCACCGACCTCAACTCCAACTCCATATATTCATGTTCGGGTAGAAAAAAACAGAGAGAAGGATTCATCGCGTTTTACAATACGGAGCCGCCGCCAAGCCCATTCTGGAGTCCGTTCGGGGCTCCAGACAGGGGGATCCGTCGCCGTCGTCATCATCAACCATCCTCCATCACCAATTTCATGATGCTCACCGCCGTGCGTGAGTTATTCCATCATAGGCTTGCTAGACGGTGATGGGTTGGATGAGATTTACCATGTAATCAAGTTAGTTTTGTTAGGGTTTGATCCCTAGTATCCACTATGTTCTAAGATTGATGTTGCTATGACTTTTCTATGCTTAATGCTTGTCACTAGGGCCCGAGTGCCATGATTTCAGATCTGGACATATTATGTTTTCATGAATATATGTGAGTTCTTGATCCTATCTTGCAAGTCAATAGTCACCTACTATGTGTTATGGTCCGGCAACCCCGAAGTGACAATAATCGGGACCACTCCTGGTGATGACCGTAGTTTGAGGAGTTCATGTATTCACTAAGTGTTAATGCTTTGGTCCGGTACTCTATTAAAAGGAGGCCTTAATATCCCTTAGTTTCCAATAGGACCCCGCTGCCACGGGAGGGTAGGACAAAAGATGTCATGCAAGTTCTTTTCCATAAGCACGTATGACTATATTCGGAATACATGACTACATTACATTGATGAATTGGAGCTAGTTCTGTGTCACCCTATGTTATAACTATTGCATGAGGAATCGCATCCGACATAATTATCCATCACTGATCCAATGCCTATGAGCTTTTCACATATTGGTCTTTGCTTAGTTACTTTATCATTGCCACTGTTACAATTACTACAAAACTGCTACTGTTACTTTTTCCACTGTTACTGTTACTTCCATACTACTTTGCTGCAGATATTAAGTTATCCAGGTGTGGTTGAATTGACAACTCAACTGCTAATACTTGAGAATATTATTTGGCTCCCCTTGTGTTGAATCAATAAATTTGGGTTGAATACTCTACCCTCGAAAATTGTTGCGATCCCCTATACTTATGGGTTATCAAGACTATTTTCTGGCGCCGTTGCCGGGGAGCATAGCTCTATTCTTTGAGTCACTTGGGATTTATATCTGCTGATCACTATGAGGAACTTGAAAGACGAAAGAACTAAGATTTTTCCCTCAACTACGAGGGGAGGTAAGGAACTGCCATCTAGCTCTGCACTTGATTCACCATCTGTTTTGAGTAAGCTTGCGACACCTAAACCTACTTCTACTATTAATTCTGATATGTCGCATGTTATTGATGATGCCACTTCTGCTATGTGTGATGCTTATGATGAAACTACTTCTATGCTTGATACTACTGTGCCATTAGGTGAATTTCTTGATGAACAACTTGCTAGGGCTAGAGAGAATGAAATTATTGAAACTGATAACATTGATGAAAGTGATGATGAAGATTCTCCCCCTACATATGAATTGCCTGTTGTGCCTGAGGGTTATGTTATGGATGAAGAATCTGCTAGAGATTTTCTTGCTTGCAATGATAGATCCGATCTTAAGAAATTATTAGCTAAACTTAAAGAAAAGTCTCTGAATGCTAGAATGAAACATGACACTGCTTTTGCTACTTCACCTATCTGTGTTACTGATAAGGATTATGATTTCTCTATCGATCCTGAGATAATTACTTTGGTTGAATCTGATCCTTTTTATGGCTATGAATATGAAACTATTGTGGCACATCTTACTAAGTTAAATTATATAGCCACCCTATTCACTAATGATGAGAAAACTCGCTACTACTATATCCTTAAATTATTTCTGTTCTCGTTAAAGGGTGATGCTAAAACATGGTTTAATTATCTTGATCCTGGTTGTGTGCGTAGTCCCTAGGATATGATTTATTACTTCTCTGCTAAATATTTCCCCGCTCATAAGAAACAAGCTGCCTTAAGGGAAATATATAATTTTGTGCAAATTGAAGAAGAGAGTCTCCCACAAGCTTGGGCGAGGCTTCTCCGATTACTTAATGCTTTGCCTGATCATCCTCTCAAGAAAGATGAAATAGTTGATATCTTTTATAATGGACTAACCGATGCTTCCAGAGACCACCTGGATAGTTGTGATGGTTGTGTTTTCAGGGAAAGAACAATTGATCAAGATGAATTGCTATTGAATAATATGTTCACTAATGAAAATAATTGGACACTTCCTGAACCAACTCCTAAGCTAACTCCGAAGAAAAGAGGTGTTCTATTTCTCAGTCCTAAACATATGCAAGAGGCAAAGAAATCTATGAAAGAGAAGGGTATTAAAGTTGAAGATGTTAAGAATTTACCTCGTGTTGAAGAAATACATGACCTTGATTTACCACCTATTGAAGAAACACATGGTCTTGATGACCCAACACAGGTAGTAAAGGTAAATTCTCTCTATAAATATGATAAAGTTGAAATCCCGTCTACTAAGTTTGCTAGCCAATGCTTGGATGAGTTTGATGACTTTATGGCCAAACAAGAAAATTTCAATGCTTATGTTGGTAGACAATTGAAACATAATGCTATTATGATTGATCACTTGAGTGATTATATGTCTAGAGTTAAAGGTGAACTTAAACTCATTAGTAAACATGCTTCTATGGTTACCACTCAAGTAGAACAAGTGCTTAAGGCTCAAAATGATTTGCTCAATGAATTAAATAGTAAGAATAATGATAATGTTGTTAGAGCTATGACCAGAGGGGGTAAAATGACTCGGGAACCTTTGTATCCTGAGGGCCACCCTAAGAGAATTGAGCAAGATTCTTAGAGAACTAATGTTGATGCACCTAGTCCTTCTAAAAAGAAGAAAAAGAAAAATGATAGGACTTTGCATGCTTCTAGACACACCTGAGAATCCCAATGATATTTCTATTTCTGATGCTGAAACACAATCCGGTGATGAACATGAGCCTAGTGATGATGTCAATGATAATGTTCATCTTGATGCTCAACCTAGCAATAATAATGATGTAGAGGTTGAACCTGCTGTTGATCTTGATAACCCACAATCAAAGAATCAATGTTATGATAAGAGAGACTTTGTTGCTAGGACGCATGGTAAAGAAAGAGAACCATGGGTTCAGAAACCCATGCCTTTTCCTCCTAAACCATCCAAGAAAAAGGATGATGAGGATTTTGAGCGCTTTGCTGAAATGATTAGACCTATCCTTTTGCATATGCGTTTGACTGATATGCTTAAAATGAATCCTTATATTAAGTACATGAAAGATATTGTTACAAATAAAAGAAAGATACCGGAAGCTGAAATTTACACCATGCTTGCTAATTACACTTTTAAGGGTGGAATACCTAAGAAACTAGGAGATCCAGGAGTACCAACTATACCATGCTCCACTAAAAGAAACTATGTTAAAACTGCTTTATGCGATCTTGGAGATGGTGTTAGTGTTATGCCTATCTCTTTATATCATAGACTTGAATTGAATAAGTTGACACCTACTGAAATAGCTTTGCAAATGGCCGACAAATCAACCGCTATACCTATCGGTATTTGTGAGGATGTGTCTGTTGTGGTTGCAAATGTTACCATTTTAACGGACATTGTTATTCTTGATATTCTCGAGGATGATATTATGTCGATTATCCTTGGTAGACCCTTTTTGAATACTGCAGGGGCTGTTATTGATTGCAACAAAGGCAATGTCACTTTTCATGTTAATGGTAATGAGCATACGGTACACTTTCTGAGGAAACAACCTCAAGTTCACAGTATCAATTCTATTGGAAAAATTCCATCGATTATTATTGGAGGTTTTAAATTTCCTCTTCCTACTGTCAAGAAGAAATATGATATTCTTATTGTTGGGGACATACATATCCCCGTTGAGGTAACCTAGTGTTATTTGAAATTTCTCTGGCTTCATGCGATTCGGAATGAGTTTGATAACAAGACTTGATCAACCTTGTTAGTGGATTCCTTTTGATGAGCATGAGATGGATGAAGTTAGAAGTCACAACCTTCTATACCCTCCTTTTACTTTCTATCATTTAAATTAAATAAAGCAAAAATAGTATTTTCTGTCTATTTTCTGATTTATCCTTGCAATAAAAAATACCCTGAAAATAAAATATGATTTTTTTCTAGAATATTTGAGAATATCTGGCACTGAGAACACAACAGAGGGGGCAAGCACTTGGCCACGAGGGTCCAGGGCGCGCCCACCCCCCGGGGCGCCCCCCTGCCTCGTGGGCCCCTAGTGGCCCCCCTCCACTCATTCCTGCACCCAGACACTTCTTCTTCCTCCCAAAAAAATCACTAACCAGCTCAAGCACGAGTTCTAGCTCATATTGCTGCCATTTTCGATCTCCTTGCTCAAAGCTCCACTCACAAAACTGCTTTGGGGGATTATTCTTTGGTATGTGACTCCTCCAATGGTCCAATTAGTTTTTGTTCTAGTGCTCTATTCATTGCAAATTCTTACTGCCTAGGTTACCTTGTTCTTGAGCTTGCATGTCAAATTTATATGGTCCCAAGTAGTTCTAATGCATGATATAGTCTCTAGGCACTTGTGGGAGTAGTTGCTATCAATTTTGTTGAGTTTGGTTCACTTTTATTTTGAGTTACTAAAAATTTCAGAAATTTTCAGACAATGATGAAGATATTCTTGGGAGGGTCTTCGAGCCAAAGCTCGAAGGATAAACAAAATAAGGAGAATAAAAAGCCCAAGTATAATCTCTCTCGCACCACAGAAGTTCGGCCATGTGAATGGCCTTGTGATGAGTTCTTTAGAGCAGTCGGGATTCATGATGATTTTTATTCTTTGGCTGATAATGCGGGCCTCATCGACTTCCTCCACGACCAGCTCGATCAGTATCTCCTACTCACTAATACTTCCGTGCAAATTTTTTACTTTCATGCTAAGAAATCACCACCTTCAGTGGAGTTTCATTTATATGATGAGGTTAAGGAGATGTCACTTTCTGATTTTTGTGGGGTCTGCAAGATACCCTTTGCGGGCAGCATAGAGGAACCACATCGTGGTGATGTGGAAGGATTTATTGATATGATTGCTGTAGGGGAGACGAGGAAGGTTTCCGATGCAGGAATTACTAGCATACACTTTCCTGTTCTACGTTACTTTGCAATATTTGCTAGTAGATGCTTAATTGGTTGTGGAAACTGTGGAAACCTTAGTGCCCCTGATATTGTTATTTTGTGCCATGCCTTGTTTTGCGATAACACTTTTAGTTTAGGCGCTATTATTGCTAAACGATTGAGTCTGAACCGTACAAAGGGGCCCATCTTTGGAGGCATCTTTGCTTCACGCCTTGCTAAACACTTTAGGATACCTATTAGGCATTATGAGAAAGAGTAAAAGTTGCTGCCCTCTATTTTTCTAGATTATAAGAGTATGGTAGCACATGAGTTTATTGTTAAAAATAATGAAATGATGCTTAAGTATAATTTGAGATTTAATAAAACTCATAGTGAGACTATTATCCTGCCTGCACCCTCTTTGTTTGACACATCTTCAGGCACGTACCTCATCTTGCTGGAGGCCGTTTACGCATACCGAGGCCTGGCACCAGCTCCAGAGCCTGAGCCGGAACCACCACTTGACCCTTATCGACAGTCCTTTTACCAGTGGGACCCGAAAGAGATCGCCAACTAGTGGCACTCAGATGACACTCCTCAGTACAGCGCAGAGAGTAGCTTTAATCCATGGGAGTAGACCAACTTAGGCCAAAAGCCTAAGCTTGGGGGAGTACGTATTTCTCACCGACATTACATTCATGTTCACACACTCATGCTAGTTGTCGGTGCTCATACTTTTTCATTGTACTATCCATGCTAGTTTATTTTCTTTTTCTCGCTTTCTTCTTGTGTGTTTGATAAACATTAAGAAAAACAAAAAAAAATTAGTTGTAGCCCTTAGCTAGTTTACTTTCCATGCCTTTAGTACTAGTAATTAAAAGAAAACTCAAAAAGATTTCTCGTTCTTCTTTTGCTTGTTGGGAGCTTTCCTATGTAAATAGTTTTATTTCTTTTCTTGTCTTTGGGGGTCGAGAGGAGAAGACCATGATGAAATGTTGAGTGGCTCTCATATGCATTATTGTTGATTTAACCAAGAGCCCATATTACCTTGTCTTCTCCCTTGAATTGAATGCTTGCAGATTCCAGATTAGTCCAATGCACATGCACTATTATTATTATTCATACTGTTCGATGGTGCAAGTGAAAGGCAATAATGATGATATATGATGGACTGATTCAGATGAGAGAAGCTGGTATGAACTCGGCCTATCTTGTTTTTGTAAATATGATTAGTTCATCGTTCTTGATTCAGCCTATTATGAATAAACATGTTTGCAATGACAATTAGAGATTATAGTTGCTTATGACATGCTTAATTAGCTAGGAGCTTATAATGGTTTACCTTGCGTGCCAACATGCTATTAAACTGGTTGTGATGTAGTATGATAGGGTGGTATCCTCCTTTGAATGATTCGAGTGGCTTGACTTGGCACATGTTCACACATGTAGTTGAAACAAAATCAACATAGCCTCCACGATATTTATGTTCATGGTGGATTATATCCTACTCATGCTTGCACTCAGTGTTGATTAATTTTAATGCATGTTCATAACTGTTGTCGCTCTCTAGTTGGTCGTTTCCCAGTCTTTTTCTAGCCTTCACTTGTACTAAGCGGGAATACTGCTTGTGCAGCCACTTCCATAAACCCCAAAGTTATTTCATATGAGTCCACCATACCTTCCTATATGCGGTATTTACCTGCCGTTCCAAGTAAATTTGTATGTGCCAAACTCTAAACCTTCAAATGAAATTCTATTTTGTATGCTCGAACAACTCATGTATCAGCTAGGGTTGTCTATATCTTCCATGCTAGGTGGGTTATTCTCACGAGGAGTGGACTCCGCTCCTCACTCACGAGAAAATGGCCGGTAATCAGGATGCCCAGTCCCATGCTCAAATCAAATCAAAATAATTGCAAACAAAACTCCCCAAGGTTTGTTGTTAGTTGGAGGCACCCATTGTTTCGGGCAAGCCATGGATTGATGATTGTTGGTGCAGGGGGAGTATAAACTTTACCATTCTGTTTGGGAACCGCCTATAATGTGTACAGCATGGAAGATATCGAGATCTCTTGGTTGTTATGTTGACAATGAAAGTATGCCACCCAAAATATTATTTATCTCTGTTTCAAAATCAAGCTCTAGCACCTCTACAAATCCCTGATTTCCTCTGTGAAGGGCCTATCTATTTACTTTTATGTTGAGTCATCATCCTCTTATTAAAAAGCGCCAGTTGGAGAGCACCGCTGTCATTTGCATACATTACTATTAATTTATATTGAGTATGACTATGACTGGATCTCTTTTACCATGAATTACAATGTCTAGTCAGTCCTTGATCTTCAGGGGTGCTCTGCATTTATGTTTTGCGGTCTCAGAAAGGGCTAGCGAGATACCATCTTGTTATATCATATTTATGATTGTTTTGAGAAAGTGTTGTCATCTGAGATTTATTATTATTGCTCGCTAGTTGATTATGCCATTGATATGAGTAAACATGAGACCTAAGTGTTATTTGAATATGGTTAGTTCATAATCTTTGCTGAAAACTTGAATGCTGGCTTTACATATTTACAACAACAAGAGCAAACAAGGTTTGTAAAAGTTTTTCTTTATCACTTTCAGTTTATCAATTGGATTGCTTGAGGACAAGCAAAGGTTTAAGCTTGGGGGAGTTGATACATCTCCATCGTATCTACTTTTCCAAACACTTTTGCCCTTGTTTTGGACTCTAACTTGCATGATTTGAATGGAACTAACCCGGACTGACGCTGTTTTCAGCAGAACTGCCATGGTGTTATTTTTGTGCAAAAATAAAAGTTCTCGGAATGACCTGAAACTCCACGGAAGTTATTTTTGGAATTAATAAAAAATATTAGCGAAAGAATCAAGGCTAGGGGGCCCACACCCTGTCCACGAGGGTGGGGGCACGCCCCCTGCCTCGTGGCCCCCCTGGTGCTCCACCGACCTCAACTCCAACTCCATATATTCACGTTCGGGGAGAAAAAAAATCAGAGAGAAGGATTCATCGCGTTTTACAATCCGGAGCCGCCACCAAGCCCTAAACTCTCTCGGGAGGGCTGATCTGGAGTCCGTTCGGGGCTCCGAAGAGGGGGATCCGCCGCTGTCGTCATCATCAACCATCCTCCATCACCAATTTCATGATGATCACCATCGTGCGTGAGTAATTCCATCGTAGGCTTGCTGGACGGTGATGGGTTGGATGAGATTTACCATGTAACCGAGTTAGTTTTGTTAGGGTTTGATCCCTAGTATCCACTATATTCTAAGATTGATGTTGCTATGACTTTGCTATGCTTAATGCTTGTCACTAGGGCCCGAGTGCCATGATTTCAGATCTGAACCTATTATGTTTTCATGAATATATGTGAGTTCTTGATCCTATCTTGCAAGTCAATAGTCACCTACTATGTTTTATGAACCGGCAACCCCGAAGTGACAATAATCGGGACCACTCCTAGTGATGACCGTAGTTTGAGGAGTTCATGTATTCACTAAGTGTTAATGCTTTGGTCCGGTACTCTATTAAAAGGAGGCCTTAATATCCCTTAGTTTCCAGTAGGACCCCGCTGCCACGGGAGGGTAGGACAAAAGATGGCATGCAAGTTCTTTTCCATAAGCACGTATGACTATATTCAGAATACATGCCTACATTACATTGATGAATTGCAGCTAGTTCTGTGTCACCCTATGTTATAACTATTGCATGAGGAATCGCATCCGACATAATTATCCATCACTGATCCAATGCATACAAGCTTTTCACATATTGATCTTTGCTTAGTTGCTTACCCGTTGCCACTGTTACAATTACTACAAAAATGCTACTATTACTTTTGCCACTGTTACCGTTACTTCCATACTACTTTGCTACTAAATACTTTGCTGCAGATATTAAGTTATCTGGGTGTGGTTGAATTGACAACTCAACTGCTTATACTTGAGAATATTCTTTGGCTCCCCTTGTGTCAAATCAATAAATTTGGGTTGAATACTCTACCCTCGAAAATTGTTACGATCCCCTACACTTGTGGGTTGTCACTTAGCTGGCAGGGTTAGCGCCTAATGACATCCACGTCGGCAGTCGTCGGAGTTTCTCGGCGACGACCATTTCATGTGGCAGAGGTCGTCGGGATTTTTCTACAGCCCACGGTTTGAGGTGGGGTTTGGCTCTTTGGAACGCTGGGAGTGCGCCGCGTCCAACAGGGTAGGCGGCTAGTCGAGGGGAGGCCCACAACAACGGCGGCAATGACGGAGGCGGCGACCGGAGTTCGGACACGCGCGGGTTCGCTGTTCTGGTGCACGACAGGACCAACTGGTGGTCGAGGTCGTCTCCTGGGAGCAACCCGAGAAGCATGACACGCCCAGGCACAAACTATGGTGTTTGCAGCCACGACGGTGACATGGCCGGCAGGCGGGAGCTCTCGGCTCCGGCGGAAAGCACGGCTAGGGGACGAGTTAGACTGCGGGGAGAGAGAGGGAAGACGCAGGTGCTCACAGAGAACACACAGGGTGGGTCAGCAGGCTCGGGGACGTCATGACAGCGACGAATCGTGCGACGACGGCCATCGGTGTAGAGGACGAAGATGGCATCGATGACGGTGTTCCAGCACGTTCGGCGCCGTGTGGTTTGCCGGAGATGGCGTAGAGATCGACGGCGGAGCTTCCTGGCGCGTCGGAGAGGCAAGGGGTGGATGGTGTCCGTCGCTATGGCGAGCGGCGGCGATGGCTGTGCTCGGTCGCGCGCGTGAGAGAGCCAGGGGAGGAAAAAGGAGCTCCAAGGAGAGAGGGAAGAGGTGTAGGGGGTCGTCCACGCCTCCTAGTGTCACGAGAAAGGTCGGGGGGGAGGAAGCGGGCAGGGAGCTGGCCACGGCGATCGCGCGCGCGTCGACACGCCACTGCGTACTGTGAGGAGGTAGACAACGCGGTGAGGAGGTGGGCTGGGCTACAACTGGGCCAGCTCAGTTGGGCCGCCGGGTGGGCTAGAAAGCCAGGTAAGTGTCTAGGTGAGTCTCTCTCTATTTTATTTTTGTTTTCTATTTTCTGTAATTGGGCTTTATTAAAAATGCCAAAGCATTTCCAAAAATCATGAGACTGCTTGTGGCCACTGTTTGGATTATTTCCAACAACAAACATTTCAGTTCATGAATATTTGGAAATTTAAAATAATATATAAAATTTAAATGCCCAAATGCACATAAGGTATGATTTAATTCAGTGACCCAATGTTGTCCTAGAAATATGTGAACCATTTTTGTTAGAGGTTCTAGACCAAGGCAAAGATGATGAACATTTTGAAGGGCATTTCAGGTTCATTGAAAAAGCATTTTAGTAACCCTAGTTGATTTAAGTGGTGCTGGGGGTTTCTGCCATCCCCATTTAAAGTTTTTGAGAAATTTAAACATGATGCAAATACTCTAATGCATGCATTGACTAGGGTTGTGACACTTTATTAAACAGGTCGTTATTGGGCTGGCCCACTAGTACCTGAGTAAGTACTACGGGCCTTTTACTGGGTCGGCCTTTTTAATCTATATGGGCCTCTGTTGGGCCCTGCCATGTGTCGACGCATCATAGGCATGTCTCCTCCAATGGACGGGCGACATCTGGCCCATCGAGGAGCAGACTCGTGTTTCCTCCGGCCAATGAGAATTTTACACGTGGAAAATCACCATTGGTCCGGGCTGTTAACGGGTTATCGGATCCAAAACCGGACCCGATAGCTTAATGGCGAGCCGTTACGGTGGATGCCATGTGTCGGTCACCCTTGACGAAAGCACTTCTATGATGCGCGATTTATCGTCATGGAAGTGGACACTTCCGTGATGATAATTTTGGTAATGTCATGGAACACTTCTACGACAACACAGGTATGACTATCTTGATTCTGTCATAAAATCGTCATGGATGTACATGCATGACAGAAAACGTGACCTACTGTGACAAACACGTATCATCACGGAAGTGTATTTTTTTGTAGTGGACAACCCAAGGGGGGCAGGAGGATTCTGCCATTCGACGCCACCCATGCTTCAGGAGAGGTCAGACTCACATATCCGAGTGTCTTTTCCTTTTATCTTTGTCGAGTGGTTATTCTTGAATCCGACTCATATACACAACTTATGTCTTGTAGGTTTTCATCAAGCTACACTCGATGCCCAACGGAGAGCGATACCAGGAAGGGATCGACAACGACAGTGAGGGCAGTGACAACCAGTATGCTAAAGATAGCGAAGAGGAAAGCGAGGACTCTAGAAGCAGCGGCGAAGAAGTCGAATCACCGCCTCGCTTGGAGCGTCGATCCAAACAGTCGAAAGACCCCGGGGGTGGACAGGGCAAGGCTGTTGCTTGAGTTCCAAAGTTCCCAAGCGCACTCACACATCAACTCCAGAGCCGAATGAAAAGGCTCCAAAGCAAGCCAAAGTTGCCCCACCCAAGCTTCGGAAGGCCCTGCCAAAGATCAAGGTGGTTGTGCCAGTGACGTCCACATAAGCACTTCTTTCGTGTGTTTTTCTGCATTTTTCTGTAAACTCATTGGCTTGTTTGACCAAGTGAAATCTGGAATTTTCAGTGCTGCTACTACGTCTGCGACCTCCGTGGACATTGACGAGGAACATGGCAATGTGGAAATAGCAGATGCGGCCACCTCTTGAGCAGGTAAGGTTTCATGACTGTATCTGTGTTCTGTTAATGAATTTTGGGGCCGATTGAAATTTCACCGTCGAGTGTTTGCAACACCAACGAATATCATTCAACTCCCTGATGATGATGATGACGTGCCTCCAAAGAATATTGGGAGGAGAGGTCGAACTCTAAGCAAGAGGGTGTCAGTATCCAGAACGCGTCGCTCGTCTTCTGAGCCCGTGATCCAGCCAATCAACAATCCAGCACGGGCTTCTATCTCCTTTGCCAATCCTCTATCGACTGACCAACCTTCAGCATCGACTGCTTAGGCTCCAGAGCTCATTGTGCAAGTCCAAGCTCCTACTCCACTAGTCCAGTTGTCTGCCCCATCATCCCGCATGTTTGCTGCTTATCCCGTCCCAGAGGATCAAGTAGGAGCTACCAAGGAGGCCATGATTCAGGCAGGTCTAATGATGGAACGACTGAAGGTGGTGTATGATACCAGCAAGGCCGCCTATGATGTCAGCTCTACTCTTAAAGCCAATGTCCAAGTAAGTGGAATTGTAAGTTAATTTCCGATTGATTTCTCTGTCTGTGCCTTTGTTCTGTTTAGACACACTCTCTGCAAACTGCTGCTTTATTATTCGTAAGATGTTCATGCATCTATCTTTAACTTTGCAACTTGTGTCTATTCGCCCACTGGGTGTTTTCTTTCCATATTGTAGCTCCTTCACTTGACTCGACCAGGTCGTGTCGAGTGGAAAATCTTGGTCCAGTGGGGGCACGCTCAGTGCACCCACTAGGTGTAGTCCCTGAGGCCGCCGTCGAATGTTTGATTTGATGGGGGTCTTTTCAAAATATTTGCTTATAGCACTTCCACTCGACATGGACAAGTCTCGTCGAGTGGGGATTGAATCAGTGGGGGCATGCTAAGTGCACCCACTGGGTGTAGTCCCCGAGACCACGGTCGACTGCGGGTAGTCGGCGGTGGTCTGAGACCAAAAGGATGGCATTGTAGGGTTTTTTACTCCTTCCACTCGAGCTAGGCTGGTCATGCTTAGTGGGAAATGAAACCAGTGGGGGCACGCTAAGTGCACCCACTGGGTGTAGGCCCCGAGACTAATGTTGGATGTTTGATTCCGCAGCAGTCTTAGAACTCTCTTGCTATGTAATTCATTCTTGTGTCTTTCCATTCGGAAGTAACTGTCGACTGACTTGTCAAGTTGTTATTTGCAGAAAACTTGTGAACTTGGGGCCCAATATGCCACTGTAGAGCAGGAGAAGACCCAACTTAAGATCGACCTGGAACTGGCCTAGGAGAACTTGAAGAAAGCCCAAGAGGAAGTGGCAATTATGGGAGGTAACAACTCGCTGACTGTATGCCCTGTCATTTTCCCTTTCTATCCTTTGAACCGAGTGACTCCACTCGAACAGATGTGCGTAATGAAAATCGTCAACTCCAAGCACGTCTGAGGAACGTTATTTCTTTAGACAAATGAAGCAAGCCCTGGAGCAGAAGGATCTTGATCTTGCTATGGCGCAGAAGACGGCCCGTGAGAAGACTGAACTTGCCGACCGGAAGTTGGCTTCAATGGGTAAATTGGAAGATGAGAATACCAAGCTAAAGAATGCCATTGACGAAGCGAAGAAAGAAACCGCGCAGCTGAAGGATGAAAAGGCGGCTCTGACCAAGAATACGAACAAATTGGAAGCTTATTTGGGTGACCTCACCAAGAAGATGTTTCTTATGCTTGAAGGTATTCCCTTTCAACCGACTAAAAAAACTTTCTTGCCATGTTGTTGTTGATTCACTATATTTCCATGTTTGTAGAATTCTGTCAGAGCTTTGAGGAGGAGACCGGGTGAATCGAGACTGGACTGGATCCCATCAACTCCCCTGTCAAGGAAAAAGCTGCCATGAATGTGCTGCGACTGGAAGCTCGACTCGCTAGCGTATTGGACTACATCGCCCGCCTGAAAGCTGCGATGTCTCGGGTTGACAAGGAGCTCTGTCCAGAGGTTGTGCTTCAGAATGATCTCGAGTCATGATGACTCGGCTCAACAGCATCCCTGACCAAGTGTAGGCGTGGAAGAAGTCAGTTGCGCGTTGTGGTGCTGATGTCGCTTTATCACTCATCTGTGTTCACTGTAGGGGCGTCAAAGAAGAGAAGTTGAAGGATCTGCAAGTAGCCAAAACCAAGAAACATCAATTCCAATCTTTCACGAAGACCTTCATCGATGCGGCCACTCGTATCGCAGATGGCATTGGCTTGGATTCATTTGCCGAGCCAGCCTGCCCTCCTCCTGACGCGTGAAAAACTTGATGACTTTATTTGCCTCAGAATGCTGAGTGGGTTTTGTAATCGTTAAAACTCCTTCGAGCCTGGTGCTCTAGTACTTTCGCTTGCGACATTGAACTTATCTGAACTTGGTTGCTTTATTTTGAATGCAGTTGCTTTGTTTTCACTGTTTTTTGGATCTTCTTGGCTTGAGTGAATCTAGAATCACAACTATTCCTCCGAGTGAGAGGGTTGCTCTACACTCAGAGTCGATGTTGTACTTGTGGCGCAGCTTAGAGTTCATTATACGTTGTACTTGTGGCACAGCTCAGAGTGCGTCCAGACAGTGTACTTGTGGCGCAACTTGGAGTGCGCCTTGGGATGTTTTCAACTTATGCGAGTAAGGGGTCGCAGCTAAGCCCCCGAGTGAGAGGATTGCTTTTTACTCGGAGTATTTTTAACTTAGGCGAATACGGGATCGCAACTAAGCTCCCGAGAGAGAGGATCGCTCTTCACTCGGAGTGTTTTTTAACTTAGGCGAGTACGGGGTCGTAGCTAAGCCCCCGAGTGAGAGGATTGCTCTTCACTCGGAGTGTTTTTTAACTTAGGCGAGTACGGGGTCGCAGCTAAGCCCCCAAGTGAGAGGATTGCTCTTCACTCGGAGTATTTTTAACTTAGGCGAATACGGGGTCGCAGCTAAGCCCCCGAGTGAGAGGATTACTCTTCACTCGGAGTGTTTTTTAACTTAGGCGAGTACGAGGTCGCA